>NC_043716.1:21433195-21458999 GCF_006229205.1 Suricata suricatta
CACACTTTTATTTACAGTCTCAAGATCAGCTGCAGCAGTGAGGAGGGGCACTAGTTCACTCCACTAGCCTTCCTCTTACAAGCTGCCTGAGAAAAAGTCTCAACAGATTCCCAGAGGAGTTAGGACCTATCCTGTCACCAAGTGAATGAGCAGCACAATGGCCAGGGCATGGTGGATTCCCTGGTGGGTTGCCAGATCCACTCCCAGAACTGGTGTTTTCCTTTTCTAGCTGCTGAGTGTATTGGCAGTCAAGTGCTGTAAACTATTTCCTCATAGGAACTGCCCTTGGCTGACAGAGTGAGAGCCTTCTTGCCCAGGATCATGCCCTTTTCCAGGAGCAACCTATCTCAATGACAGATTGATGTGGGATATAAGAGCCTGGGTCCTCCCACCCATTTGGGCTATCCCAGTTCTAAAACTTTCTGATTAGCACTTCAGGCTGACGTCTGCTAGGCTGCAAGATAGGCAGGGAGACTTTCTGTGCCTGGAATGAGATCCACGGATTGCTCAGGATAAGAGCCATGCTGCAATAGCCCCTAGAACATCTCTGATGGCTTCTGGGGACCATGCTTATACCCAAGGCTTTCACAGAGAAGCTTCTGAGAACAGTTCAGTCTGAGAGACAGTAGGCACACCAGCCTAATTGACTTGGGAGTGGCCTGCCTGACTTGGGAGCATGACTACAGAACTTTTGCCCAACCTTCCCTGCTCTGGGGGGTGGAGATAACTGATATTTCCCAAGAAAAGTGTTCTCAGAGCAGATTTTGTGGGTTCATTTGTTAGATCACTTAATTCTTTCCCTAAAACATAGTATTTCTCAAATTACAGATGGGGTAATAAAGGCGCAAGGTAACACAGAGAGACCAATTCTGGGAATAAAATGGAAGTCATCTGCCTCCCAGGTCAGTACTCTTCCTAGTGCCTCATGCGGCCACTTATGTTATCTTGAGCCACAGCCACCACACATAGTGACCCAAGGGGACTTTGGTATGAATTGTATCCCTTGGAGCTATGCAATGTGGTGGGCTGCTGGATGGAGCATGATGGGATGGGCCATTGTCCCTCCAGATTGGCAGCCTCAGACTATGTGGAGTTACACCAGCAGGGCACCCATGCCAGATGCTGCGCTGGCCATGCCAGATGCTAACTTTGGGACAGTTAATTTATATATGTTGTCCCAGCATAATTTTTTAAAATTTAAATTCAAGTTTGTTGACGTACAATATAGTCTTGGTTTCAAGAGTAGAACCCAGTGATTCATCTCTCTAATATGACACCTAGTGCTCACCCCTAAAAGTGCCCTCCTTAATGTTACCATTTTAACCCATCCCTCAACCCACCTCCCCTCCAGCCACCTTCAGTTTGTTCTTTGTATTTAAGGGTCTCTTATGGTTTGCCTCCTCTGTTTTTATCTTATTTTTCCTTCCCTTCCCCTATGTTCATCTGTTGTGTTTCTTAAATTTTATATATAAGTGAAATCATATGATATCTGTCTTTCTCTGACTTATTTCACTTAACATAATACCCTGTAGTTCCATCCTCGTTGCAAATGGCAAAATTTTTTTCGTCACTGAGTAGTATTCTATTGTGTGTATAAGCCACATCTTCTTTATCCTTTCATTGATTGATAGTCATTTGGGCTCTCCCCATAATTGGGCTATTGTTGATAGTGCTTCTATAGACATTGGAGTGCCTGTGTCCCTTCAAATCAGCATTTTTGGATGAATACCTAGTAGTGCAGTTGCTGGAGTGTAGGGTAGTTCTATTTTCAATATTTTGAGGAACCTCCAGGCTGTTCTTCAGAGTGGCCGCACCAGTTTGCATTCCTACCAACAGTTGTCCTAGCATAATTTTTAATGGTACCTCCTTTTTTTCTCAGAAGTGTCCTAATTTGGGTAACAAAAATGGCATGTTGATATGACATGTTCATTTTACTTCTTACTGTATGAATGGAGAACAACCCCTCACCTTTCTAGACTGGCCTCAACCTTCCTTCCCAAATTTCCCCACTGCTTCACACAGACACTGACCCTAACACCTTCCCAGTGGGCTTACACCCAATTTCATAAATACATCACAATCATC
Source organism: Suricata suricatta (assembly GCF_006229205.1). Lineage (NCBI taxonomy): Eukaryota > Metazoa > Chordata > Mammalia > Carnivora > Herpestidae > Suricata > Suricata suricatta. The sequence goes on from NC_043716.1 coordinate 21,435,281, forward strand.
CTTATTTCCAGGCATTTGCTCAAATCATACCAGTCTCCTATCTACCTAGCCTGAAATACCTTTCAAAAAGTCCCTGCACTTGTCCACCCACTAAGACCTGGCTTAAGTTCCAGGATGAAGCCTCTCTAAGTGCCTACAAAGCCTTGGTCTCAATCAACCTCTTGCCAAGGGCCATCTAACCTTCCTCTGGTTTCTCAATGTAAGTATTATCTGTGTATTGGGGTCTTGAGGGTGAAGAAGGTCAGGCACAGGGATGACACCACAGGCTACTGCAATAGGCCACTGGAGAGACTTGGGGCAAGTGTGAGGTCGGCCAAGAACGGAATTGTGGTGATGGAGTGAGGATCCTGGTGAGTGAGGAGCTAAACTACTTGGGGTCTGGGAAACTGCTCTTATGTACCGCAATCAGAGGCATGGAGAGGATATGTCTGGTCCTGTCAGGCTTACCCTGAATCTCACTGAAGACCAGTGTAGCCAAAAGGCCACTTGTCAGGAACACAGTTCCCACCCCATAACCACGCCACTCACTCCTACTTCCATATTTCTCCCTCTCCAGTTCAATATAGAATCCCCTGCAAATATTACAACTCCTGACTGTAATAAAGAGTATCTATTTTTATGTATTCTTAAAATAACATTTACTTTAATTTAACTGTATGAGTCATGACTTTGATTTACAAAGGGCAATGTTTTTTCTTAAAAACACAAAACATCTTCATATGGATGATCCTCACCAGGACTTTAATAAGATTCTAGGAAGGTAGGGAGAAGAGTCCCATTACTCATAGTTTGCAGAAGATCGAGTTGGGGATCACAGAGAAGAAAGGAATGGACCTTCTGCTTTACATTTTAAAAACAAGGCAGGCTCTCATGGCAGAAGTTTAATAAATTTTTTCAATAACTTAAATGCAATATGTTATATTAAAATGGTTAAATGAGGGTGCTTGGGTGGCTTAGTCTGTTGAGTGTTTGACTCTTGATTTTAGCTCTGGTCATGATCCCAGGGTCATGGAATCAAGCCCCACTTTGGGCTCCATGCTGAGTGTGAAGCCTGCTTGAGATTCTCTCTCTCTCTCTCTCTCTCTCTCTCTCTCTCTCTGCCCCCCCCACCCCTCCTCCTCTTGCACTCTCTCTCTCTTTCTCAAATAAGAATAAAATAAAATAAAATGAGGAAATAAAAGCCATTCCTTTTGAATGGGGATGAGATTTTCTTGAAATGCATCTTAGGAAGACCATTAAAAATGAATCAAGCATTTCTCAGACTCTGGTTTGGCTTCAAAAAGTTGAATGTTTATGGCTTTGAAATGTGGGGTTTGGGGCCAAGTACTTCATGGCATCCTAGACACACTTTTTCCTGGGACCACCTCCTTGGCCTGTTTGGTGGGAAAGAGGGGAACAATGAGAAGGGCCCTCTACAAAAATTATGTACGTTTAACTCTAAACCTCCCAGGACCAAATACAAAGGGGCCAAGGGGTTGCCATTGGAGAGGATAAAGGGGACAGAGAGAGGAGGAGAATCTGGGGGTTAGTTGTCACTCTTGATGGCCCAGTAAAGCCATTCTTGCTCCTGACTCAAAGAAACTAGTGTGAGCTGAACAAGCCTCTAGGCTTGTTGTGAATTTTCATGGATTGACTTTCAGAGGTTGAACTCTCTGAGTCCATGACTCCAAGTAACTTTGAAATAATCCTTGTACCACTGCCCCTGAAGAATGAATCTTTGGGCTGGGAGAGGGTGAGTATTGTCAGCAGCTTTCTGCTGCTGGTGATTATACTGTAGCTCTATGGTCACTGAATGGAGAACTTCTTACTTACTGGCCAAATTAAAGCAGCAGATGGTTGGGACAGAAGCTGAATTTGGGGGGGAAATAAATAGAAAGGATATGCTACTAATGATACGTGGATGTTTAAAATCATGATTTTTGTAAGAAAGGAAAAATATTTCAGAAAAGACAAGGAAATGTAAGAGGTGCAGGTAGAATCCATCTGCTCTGAGGTCCTGTGTTTCTGCCTTTGATTTACTCTCCCCACCCAGGACCCACCACCCCTGGCAAGGGTATGGGAAAATCTTGGTCAATGCAGTAAGTTCTATCTTTGTCATTATGAGGAGCTATGTGGCTCTGTGATAGCTATGGTACCACTCACCAAATATTTTCCATTCTCTGCTTCTTCTGGACACTTGGTAGACTTGCATTTCCTGGTAACTTTTGGCTGGTTGGAACCATAACTAGTTTTGACCAATAAGTGAGAAAACAAAGTAGCAAGTGTCATCTCTGAGCCAGAGTTTGTACTTGCCTGTGCAAGACCCCCGAGATCCTTCTTTTTCATTATCACAGTAAACAGCAATATCCCCAAGGGCAGCTGGTCCTCAATCCAGAATCCTGAGCATATGAGGGTAAAGCTTTAGCCAACACATTATAGATATTTAATACAGTGAAAAATTAACCTTTGTTGTTTTAAGCTACTGATAACTTAGGATTGTTTGCAACCACAGCATGCATTATCTTATTTGGACTGAAACATGCAATAAATCTAATTCATTGGAGAATTTCAAAAAATGAGGTATGATACAAACACCTACACAGTTTTCCCAGAGTCAAAACATGTCACCTTGAGATTCCGTTTGGACCTCATTCCCTTCTTCAAACAGCACCTTTCTTGGCAGGAAAGAATTTGGGGACTGGTCTCAGTGACCTGGATGTCTAGCTTAGGCTCTTCCACAGATCATGAGGTTGGGGAGCTTCTAGTCCACTCGTGGGACCTGTTTTCCCATCTTTTAAAATGCAGAGTTTGCAGCAAGTCTCTGAGAATTCTTGCTGATCTGATAGTTCTGGAGGTGGTCAGCTTTTCTGGAGGGAGGGAAGGGCTTACCTGGTTGGGTGAGCACCTGGGTGCTGAAGGCGGCCACTGTAAACAGCAGGCACAGAAGCACTGCAGAGACCTTCCTGTCAGAGAGAAAGAAAGAGAGGATGTAAGCTTCAGCATGACAGTGGGAGGTTTCTGGGTTGGCCTCAGCCTTTCTGAGACATTGGCTGCTCTGACTGGCTTTTAAAAAGAGCAGAGAGGGTTGGAGCCTCCAGGGAAGCCTTTGTCTGGCCAGGATCATGAGCAAGCTATGAAGAAGGGAGCCCTTAACTGCTGACCAAGTTCCAGGTTTGAGCAAGTTAACAAGACATAAGAGGCAAACGTGTGTGTGTGTGTGTGTGTGTGTGTGTGTGTGTGTGTGTGTGTGTGTGTAGGGGGGCACTTGGCCCATTTGTCATCTGTCCTGGAGCTCCAAGTGTGGAATATATGCATGTGGAATGGTTGAGCTTGGATAGTAATTCTTAAAAGCTCTGCCTTCTCTGAAATGACACGTCTGTAGTTGGGGAGGGAGGTGGGGAAACCACGGGTGTGAAGATGAGGGCATCCAGGAACCCTCCTGGTCCCTGTGCTCATGCGGTGGTGTTTAGGATTTGGAGGCCAAGAAGAGGTCTTAAAACTCCTGCTAGGCTCCCCGCCCCCCACCCTGCCTGAACTGTAGCACACGAGAACATGTAGCTACACCCCCATGGTTTAATCTCATGGTCATAGGCTTTGAGACCCTGGGACATTAGTGTCCTAGGATGTGACTGGATTGTTCTTATTAATCTTGACCTCCTGTGCATTCTTGCCCCAGCTTTACTGAGGCATCACTGACAAATAAAGATTGTATATATTTAAGGTGCACAATGTGATGGTTTGACATATATACGCATTGTCATCACTGCAATCAAGTGATCTCACAGGTCTATCACTTCACATAGTCTCTTTCTGGCATGTTAAGAGCACTTAAAATCTACTTTCCTAGCAAATTTCAAGAATACCGTGCAGTATAATTAACTATAGTCCCCATGCTGTACATTAGATTCCCCAAAACTTATTCATCTTATAATTGAAATTCTGTACAGTATGACAGATCCTTCCCCAGAAAGACAAATCAAAACCACAATGAGATACCACCCTGCACTTATTAGGATGGCTATCAAAAAGACAAGTCATTACAAGTGTTAGTGAGGGTGTGGAGAAAAGAAAGCCCTTATACACCATTGACAGGAATGTAAATTGGTGCAGCCAGTGTGGAAAACAGCATGGAGGCTCCAGCGCATTTCTAAACTATTTGCTTAGCTGCTAACCACCTTCTGCCCCAAATGGAATGAAAGAGCAAAAGCCTGTACATCAAAGACACTGTGATGGGGGTCTGTTTGAAGCAGAGTGGGTGGCCCCCTATGCTCTCACCCCCCAAGTGTTCAAGAAATACACTCAGAAAACCAGCAATCTGTTTCACCTTCACTCCCTGAGCCCATGTTCCAGACCAGGTGACTGGTAGCTAAAAATGTCAAAGAGAAAGAGGAGACAAGAATCCACATGTATCCTTTTTTGTGCACAACTCTAAAGCTCCCTAATGAGAGATGGTGCAAGGACAGGCAGTCTTCAATGGTGTCACTGTGGTGAATTACAGAGTTGAATATTGGCATAGAGACACTGAAGAGGTCACCTTATTTTTCCTGCACACTTAAATATCAAATTGATTCATTGGAACAGGTCACAGAGAGGTGTGTTGAGAAGGATTCTGAAGCTGATTGGTAATGTCTGTCATGGGCATGGGGTTAAGAGAGTGCCCTTGCTGGCCTGCACGGTCTCTAAGCTCCTATCTGGAATAATTGGTCTGTAATTACTCAAAAAGGGACCAAGTAGAAACCAGAAACCCTGGATCTTCATTGTTCTCTCCTGCTCAGTTCCAAGTGAGATGGTCTAATGTGGACCCTGGAATTAAGATCCTAAGTTTGGATGATTCTACCACTGACAAGCTTTGATGCCATGGACTGACTTGCTAATCTCTCTCTGCTAGGTTAAGATGGAGGGAATCACACTTACCTTAGAGAATTGTTGTGTGAATTAAGTGAGTTAATATATACAAAGTGCTCAGAAGAGCAATCAGATCACTGTAGTTGCTCGGTAAGTGTAAGTTCATTATCATCATCATCATTCTCATTATTGTTAGGAAATAAGAGGGATTTTGCTGGCCAGGGGATGCTAGAAGATGATTCTGAATCTGCCCAGATGCTTTCTCCATATCTTCTCCCCAGTTGTTCCCTGCTTCTAAGTAAAGACTTGTGACTCTGGGGTGGTTTCCAGAAATGCCTGAGTTGTACTTGTGGGAGATGCAGAATCTCGAAAATTGTGTCCAAACAACGAGTTTGGAATGTTCTTAATCTCAGAGGTGTTTGGCTGACATGGTTGAGTGATTATATTCCCTTAGTAGGAATAATTTTATAACTACTGGACGTCTAGAGGGTCCCATCAGCAAGTGACTTTCCATTTATGTGTTTTCCTCCCAGGGGTTTAGATTTAACCTGGACAGGCACTTCAGTGGGAAAGAATAAACTGAGTCTGAGATGTCCAAGTTCAACAGCTGTTCCATCCAGCTGCCTGGCTGTCTCTAACAGTGGGGGCAGCTTCACCAGCTGTTCTGTCTCTCTTCCTGGGGACTTACGCATTGAAAAGTGACCCAGGCTAAGTCCACTAGTTTTTTGGGTCTGGTGCCTGATAAATGTGGGGTGTTGTTGGGGAATGACTCTGAGCGATGGGCAGGAAATGGGTACCTCACTGTGAAAACAAAATCCTTGGTTTCTTTCCAAGGAAGGATAAATAATCAGTAAAAAACGACCCCAGGAATTAGGACTCTAGGTTTTTTTTTTTGTTTGTTTGTTTGTTTTTAGCTGTTCTCTAGACTTCCTCTAATAATACAAAATTATACACAGAATTGAAAGAGACATTAACATTCATTTTATTCCAACTCTATCTTTAAAAAAAAGAAAAAAGAATAGAGACCTGAGGACCAGTGACAAAATCCCTAAAGCAATGTGGTATGTTTTAGGCTGAGTCTGATTCTCGAACCTCTGACTCTTGACTCCCTATCTTGTGAAACTTTCACTGCACAGTAGCCCTTAGATTCGGTTTCCCCTTCTTCAAAACAGAAACATGTAGGGTGTGCTGCCTCTCTGTCTTGAGTCACTGAGGATGTCTGCAGTTTTTTGTTACTTTTGGAGGAAGGTTACTCCCAATATACGTTAACATAAAAATTCTAACAATGTGTCTAAGAAATAGCAAGTTCTCTACAGCAATGTGAACAAGCACTGTATTACTTCATTTCCTGTGGGTTCGCTTATTTAATCATCCTAACAAACCTGCAAAGGAGGTATTTTTACGAAGTTCATTTTTAAAATGAGACAAAAAGGCTTAAGGAAGCCAAGCAGCTCCCTATTTTGCAAAGTCATTTCTAAAAGTGAGGCACGCCAGGTGCACCTGAGTGGCCCAGTAGATTGAGCAGCCAACATCGGCTTAGGTCATGATCTCATGGTTTTTGAGTTCAAGACCTGCATTGGGCTCACTGGTGTCAGCTCAGAGTCCACTTTGAATCCTCTGTTTGCCCCCCCTGCAACTCCCCCAGTTGTGCTCTCTCTCAAATATAAATAAACATTAAAAAAAATAGAAGTGAAACCTGCTTCTCAGAGTTGCCCTGAGAAAAACCAAAGCTCTTTTATTTAAAATATTCTTGGGACACCTGGGTGGCTCAGTTGGGTAGGCATCCAATTTCAGCTCAGGTCATGATCTCACGGCTTGTGAGTTCGAGCCCTACGTCGGGCTCTGTGCTAATAGCTCAAAGCCTGAAGCCTGCTTCCTATTCTGTGTCTCCCTCCCCCCTCTGCCCATCTCCCACTTGCTCTGTCTCTCTCTCAAAAAGTAAAAAAATTTTTTTAAATAAATAAAATATTCTTACTATTTATTACTTGACCTTGAATATTCCTCTTGGGGCAGTCAACTTTAGTCCTTTGTATAGTGGTGAAAACAGAAGCAAAGGACAGTGAAGGTATTACCGAGAGCCAGTCGGTCATGGTAACACTAGCCTCTGCTTTCATAGCAAGGGCAAAAATCTCGGCGGCTCACTGCAACAGGTAGTTCTGTGTTCCTTATGTCACAGCTTGATGTTGGTCAGGCAGCTTGCCAAAGGCACTCTTTTCTGAGGAGTGACTCAGCGATCCACCCTGCTTGTAAATCACAGCCAGCACCTGGAGCACGTGGCCCCCAAGTTCACTGACGCAGGGGAGAGAGGGTTGGTAGATTGTGTAGGAAGCTTTAAAGGACCAGGCATGGAAATAGCCGCTACCACATCTGCCTACATCCTGTTGCCCTAATCATCACATGACCAAGTACAAAGGAGGCTGAGAAGTGAAGAGAAGCACATGAATAATGGGTGAGGGCTAATAGTGCCTATACAGCCTGTCATTTGCTCACTGCTTCTCAACATAGGTTAATGCGATTGACCAATCTTCAAGAGAGATCAACCCAAAGTCCTATACAGTCATTGCATGTCCAGGATCTCTGGATGGCAAGTTGTCCTCTTTGTCAGGTGAGGACATGGATCTACTTTGTCTCGGGACCTGTGAACTAAAAAGACCAGTTATTTGCCCTTGACTTATTTGCCCCAAATTTGAAGAGGACAGGTACTTGCAATCAACCATTTCATTCGTGAAGGGGAGAATGGTGACACCAATGGCCAGTGCTCAGTAGAGATCCTGAAATCCTCCTGGCAGATGTTGTGAAAGTCCCTCACCCTTGGTTAGGCTTGGTTCTGCAATCTGGGGAAGCTCTTGTCCTTTTGATCTTGGCTCCTGATTGCTCTTGTGAGGTCTCTCCTTCTACATTATTCCTTGGCCTCCTCTGAAGCGGGTGTATAAGACACATGATCTTCCAGGGGGCTCTACAGCCTTTGAAGGTGACTTGCTGCGGTGTAGAGCTTGAAATTTGTTCTTATTTGGAATGGCCAGTGGTATCTTTTTTTCAGGGCAAGCTCATTCGTGATTTTATTGACCATAGAGTCTAGCGCTCTTGAGAACTTAGTAGGTTTCTAATATCTTCCCACCAGGTCATTCCATATATGCCAGCAGCCACAGTCCTGTTCTTTCTAGATAGAATTCTCAAATTATTTTTCTACCTTTCCCTCTCTCTCTCCTCCTCTTAATGAGGCTTGAAAAGACAGAGATGCAACTTCAGTGTGATTTGTGCCCTAAGTTACTTCATCCAACTCAGTTTTTTCCTAGATTTTTATTACTGAAATCCTTTTACCTTTTCCCCTTAAATTAAACCTTCTCTTAATGTTTGAGACCTAGAAACTGATGGTTTCTCCAACAATGTAAAATCATTAATTGGTGGGCTTTATTCTAGTTCATTTTTACTTTAAAACCAGTCAGTTCTTGGGGTTGGTCAGTTAAGCGTCTGACTCTTGATTTCATCTCAGGTTATGATCTCACATTTCCTGTTTCTCTCCCTTTCCCCACTAATGAGTGCTCTCTCCCTCTCTCTCTCACTCTCTCTCTCTCAAAAATTAATTAATTTCTCAATTAAAAAAACAATCAATTCTTTTCTGAATTCATCTCTTTCTTGTAATACCTTAACAAGTGCAGAGAAAAACAACCAATGCATTATGGATGCATATTTTTTAAACTCTCTCCTTGGAGCTACAATTTCAGCAGTTTGGACCTGACAGCTTTACACTTTATACCAAGATTCTCCACCATTTCAACCTGAGATAGCTTCCTCACTGCTGAAGGTCTAGTCAATGCTGCACATTTTAGGTTTTTACCAGCAATCCATGATCATGGTACCGATTCCTCCATTAACCAGGGTTAAGCTAGGCTCCCAACTTCAGTGGCTTAACCTGATGAAAGATTATTTCTTCTGCAGGTCACTGAACAGGGTAGGCCAAGTGTCCCTCTTCTGGTGGCTTAAAGGCGTGGGCTGTCTCCATCTAAAAGCTGAGGTTTTTGAAGCACATGGCCTCCAAGGTCAGCACAGCAGAGGAAGAGAAGCCTTAAAGTATGAGCTGTTTATAGGACAGTGGCTTACATCATTTTGGTCCTCACCATCTTGGTTAGAATCCAGTCACATGGCCCCTCAATAAACACAGTGTAGGCTGGAAAATGTAGAAAAGCACACGAATACGTGGTGGGCATTTACAACCTCTGCTATTTTCAGGGTGGGTGCATGCCCTAGCCAAGGCTAGGAGATGGGAAAGTTCAGACTCCTCATGTCTAAGCCAGAGGCATAGGTCAACCCCTGAGACTGCACTGATCTGAAAGAGGACATCAGGGAACCTCAAAGTGTACCCATCACTCTACTGCAAACAGGGTTGGGAACCAGTTAAAAAGACGGAAGGGGCACCTTCCCTGCCCAACACTCTGTATTAGACTCTTTGGTGATGGTACCTGAAAATCTGCTTTTTTATTAATATCTAAGAGATATTGAGGCCAACATGAGAGCCATTGATCTACTGTAAATCTCTATGGATGGGGGCTCAGTAAGGCAAAATAACTTGCCCTAATTTACCAGGCACATTAGTGGTATATTCAGTCTGATTTTGAATCCCATTAACCTCCATGTCCAGTTATGTATCAGCTTCTGTTCCTGGTTGTGGTTTGGAATTTCTCTTTAACACTCTTTGTCCAGAGAGGCCCAAAGAGAACAAATGAGTTCAGAATTACTTGAAAATGAAAAACTAGGCTTGACAAAGAGAGTGTGATCAGACTCTGTTTGGACTTGGGCGCATGGAATACATCTCTCCTTACCTGTCCTGCTACCTGACACCCTGCTTGTATCCAGCTGCACCACACAGCTTGCTGTGTCTCACTGCAGGACAGCATCTACTTCCCTCCTGCCCCTGGTTGACTTCCTGTCATTCCCACTGACATTTGAGATTATACTCCTTATTGACATTTAAAGATGAGGACTATTGGGCTGGAGGAGGGGAAGAAAGGGCTGTTGGGCCTTGGCCTGAGCATCAACAATGGCAGCAAATAGTCACCAGTAAATTGTCTATTCACTACCAAAGTGTCTGACTTCTTCTGACACCTTGAGATTTCTGCTGCAGTTTGGATGCAACCCTCCCTTCCCAAGGAGCTCAGTTTGAAGTTATCAAGTGTTTGTCAGTGTGCTGCCTTGGGTATAGGATCCTCACCCTCCTTGCTCTTCTTCTTCAACCTTTAGAGATAGAAGTCTGTAAGACATGTGGTTCCCAGGTGTGGAAGGAAACTTTTGAGGTCATCTGTTAATCCCCTCCCTGGTTTCTTACTGCAGGTGATACTTGTGTTATTCTGGATTCACGGGTTGATTAGAAGAAAGAAAACCACAAGGCTGATGCAACAGCTGAGAGGAGAGACCACTGGGTAGGGCCTGGGATGGTGAGAAAAAAAGTGACTTTGGAAAGGAAGAAGTTTTGAACAAATTATTGAAACTGATATCAGACCTGGAGCTGTGGAGCTGGCTAACCCCGGCCGCAGCCAAGCTGACTTTCCTTGACCTTCAGATGAGCCCAGCTTGGGTGCAAGCCGAGTTTATCATATACACACTCCTCCAGAACACAAGCCCCACCTTCTGAAACAATCCCTCCTTTCTCTGGTACTCCAACCAGCTTTACCTTATCCTTTAAAAAGACATGAAAGTCTGGTTTTATTCAAAAACATATTTTATGTGAAAATTCAAGAATTGTACATATAAAAATATTCAGTTCTATAATGATATTATGTTTCATCGGACATCCCCTCCCAAAAATTAAATATATGTATATGTACATTGATTCATGCAAAGATGCTCACAACACTACAGTGAAGTAGAGAGGAAGGAGCCTCCTGCAGTTTTGAAGGGGGTGAAGTGACATGTGCCCAAGTGTTTGCATTTAAAACACATCTAATTTCAGAGCACATTAAATTAAAATATTAACTTAGAAGACATAATACATTACTTAAGAAAAACTGTGATTCACATTATCACACAAATCTCACATTCCTTAGGATTATAATAGAATAATTTCAGAACCCATGGTGGAAAAAATAGGGCATATAAATTAGGTGTTTCCTGAGTACTGGCTTGGCTTTGTTGTGGGCATGAGTTTTCATAGCTTTGAGGTCTGGGTTTTCTTGTCCAGGTACTCCATGATATTCTGGACCCACTTCTGCCTGGGGTCAGCACAGAGATCTTGGCCCGTTTGGTCTTGAAGCTGTAGGCAAAGAAAGCAGTTAGATGGAGCACCTTGAAGGTTCAGCTTGGGAGTATAACCTACTCTATGGGAAACTTGCCTGGTTCATTAGCCTGGAATGATGGAGAAGGAAGGAATGGAGCTCAGGAGAGGCAGCTGGTTTTGCTGGCCCGTGGGATGCCATCTTGGCTCCTAGATGAAAGAACTGACATCTGAACCAATGTCTGGACAGAGAACTGGGAATGGGAAGTCTCCTTACTTTCTTGAATTCACTTTTCCCATAAAAAAATTTATGGGATTAGATTAGAGATAGTCTAAGCATCTGAGGGTTAAATTCCAACTCAGTCTTATAATATAACCCAATCCACTGTCTGGGAGCAGAACTCAACATCAAGGGATGAGTGTGGGTAGTCATGGCTTCACTCACATCATGGCTTCCTGGGGACAATAGCTGCTGGTGATTCTTCTGTAGCTCTTTAGCTTCTGGATGGGGATCTTTTTAACAGCAGCAGGTGGTTGAGATATTAATCCCGTCTGTTGAAACAACAACAAAGGCTATTGAGGGTGTGTACTTGGACTTTCTACTTGAAAAGTAGGGAACAGTAAAGAGGAGGAATCAAAGGAAAGGGAAGCCACCTGCCTTAAGTCCTGTGTCTCTGTCCTGAAACCCTCTCACTTGCATAGATTATAAAATGGAAGGGCACCACTGCTCATTGAGAGAGGAGGAGGAACTGGTGACAAATCTGAGTATTGCTAGGAGAGGCTTATAGAGTAGTCCAATTCCTCAGGGCAGGGGGACCCCAGCTATAGGTCCCTTTCTAGGCCCTGAGCAATCTATGCCTACTTGTCAGTTTCTCTAATATCTGCTGCCTCCGCAGAGCCCTGTCTCTGGATGCTGGACTGAACGAAGCACAGACCAGTTTCTGAGTCTCCTCGTTTCCCCTCCACTGTATCTGAGATATCCTGCACACTCTCCACCAGAGCCCCCTTCCTTTTGATAATCCAAGTCCCCAAACCTGCTGCAAGGAGCCGGGGCAATAACTACACTAAGAGTGTGATTGTAGAGCTGGAGCCCTGGGAGGACTGGATTTGGGGTCCACAGCTAGAATTCTTGTCCAGGCTCTGCCCTGGACCAGCCATGTGATCAGGCTCACTCCTTGTCCTTCTCTGACTTTCCCAATCATGAGGACACAGAGATTGCGTGATGGGGTTCAAAGGGAAGGAGAGAGAGCTTACCGGGCTGGGAGAGTGCCTGGAAGCTGAAGGCCGCAACTGTGAGCAGCAGGCACAGAAGTGATGTGGAGACCTTCATGTCTGCAGGGAGCTTGGGTGTGAGAGCAGGGCTGGTCTCAGCTTCTCTGCTCCTCTGGTGGTTCTGCGTGCCTGTATAGGGAGCAGACAGGAGTAAGAAAGTGAGTGGGTGACAGACCTTTGTTCTTCTGAATGCATCATAGGATGGAATAGTAAATCTGCTGAGCCATTCCCCTCCCCTGAGGAAGATACTAGGAAATGAGAAAGTGTGATTGATGCTGGCCTGCCTTGCATTCAAACTCAGGCCTGGTAGGTGGGTGCTATGCCCAGGCAGTGCCTGATCTATGACTGTTACTAACGGTTCTGCTTTTTTGAAATGAAATGCTTTATGTAGAAAAAGAAAGGAAGTAAGGTTCCTAAATCAAAGAAATGCAAGGGATTTCCCCAATTTTCCTTTTAGACAGCATCTACAGGACGCCAGTTTCCAGAGAAAGGCAGTAAAACTTTGGCTGGACTTTCAAATGGACTAAAAAGAAATCCTTTACTAGGTTTTCTAAACTAAATCCTGCTGGCTTTTCTAAAACCCAAAGAAGATGGGCACCTGGGTGGCTCAGTCAGTTATGCACCCAACTTCGGCTCAGATCATGATCTCATGGTTCATGGGTTCAAACACTGCCTGGGCTCTGTGCTGACAGCTCAGAGCCTGGAGCCTGTTTCAGATTCTGTGTCTCCTTCTCTCTCTGCCCCTCCTTTGCTGGTAGTCTGTGTGTATCTCTCTGTCTCTCAAAAAGAAACATTAAAATAATAAATAAATAAATAAATAAATAAATAAATAAATAAATAAAACCCAAAGAAGAACACAGTAACAGAACATTAGCAGAAAAGTAGACTTCTATATTTTTAGTATAATACCTAAAATTGTATATCAAGCAATCAACTGCTATGTAACAAACCATCTGAAAACAGTGATTTGAAGCAAGAACAATAATTGATTTTGCTTTTGGATATGGAACTTGACTGGCCTCAGTCAGGCAGTTCTTGCTCAGGGATTTTTACATCTTTGCAGTTGGATGATGGGTGAGATTGGGGTCATCTCAAGAGTTTCACTCAGTGTCAGGTGTCTGAGCTGGGAGGTCTTAAACAACCAGAGAGTGGACCAGATGGAAGCTTCTGGCCCCTCACCCCCATCTTTCCAATGGTCCCTCTACCTAGCTAGATATGGATATGTTACATGATCATTTAAGGCTCCCAGGTACAACATTAGGGAGTATAGATTACATCTCTTAATTTGAGAAGCATAAAAGAATTTGCAGACATTTAAAAATTTTTTTTAGTGTTCATTTATTTTTGAGAGAGACAGAGAGACAGCATGAGCAGGGGAGGGGCAGACACACACACACACACACACACACACACACACACACACACACACACAGAATCGGAAGCAGGCTCTAGGCTCTGAGCCATCAACACATCAGCACAGAGTCCAGTGCAGAGCTGGAACTTACAAGCATTTGAGCTGTGAGATCATGACCTGAGCCAAAGTTGGCTGGTTAACTAACTGACTGAGCTAACCAGGTGCACCTGCAGACATGTTTTTAAACCACTATCTGTTTCATAGGCTATCCAAACTACAAGGCACTTAATAAAATCATGGAATGTTGTAGTTTTTTAAAAAATATGTGATTATCTAGGAAAATATTATTCAAAGTAAAAGAATAGAGGGGATAGGATGCCTGAGAGGCTCAATCAGTTGAGCATCTGACTTTTGGTTTTAGCTTAGGTCATGATCCCAGGGTTGTGGGACTGAGCCCCATGTCAGGCTCCGTGTTGAGTATGGATCATGCTTAAGATTTTCTCTCTCTCTCTCCCTCTCCCTCCCTCTCTCTCTCCCCCCCTCTGTTTCTTTCCTCCTCTGCTTCTCTCCCCTACTCACGCTCTTTCTCTTAAAAAATAATAGAGGGTAGGCCAAACTTATGAATAAAATCAAAGTGGTCTTGCTCAGTTGGAAGCTGAGACAGGAGTCTTCACATCCCCTCCTCTCATCCATATCTCAGGGATCCAAAGACTAGATTTTGAAAACCAGCTGTCTGTTTGCTGACTCAGCCTGCCTCTGTTCATATGCGCTCACTACAAGTTCATCAACCAATCGCTGATGATATTAATGAAAGGCCCTTAGCTTTGTCTATCTTTTCTATTGGTGTTCAGTTTTTATTTAAATTAGTTCTGCTCTGGTATTCCTTATTTCCTTCATTCTACTAATTTGGGCTGACTGTGCCCTTTTTCTGGTCTCTTGAGGTATAAAGTTAGGGTTTTTATTTGAAAGCTTTGCTACAAGCATCCCTCTCAGAACTGCTTTTGATGTGTTGCATACATTTTGGTTGTTTGTTTCCTTTTTTGTTACTTTCAAGGTATTTTTTACTTCCCTTTGCTTTGACCCATTGGTTGTTTAGGAGTGTGTTGTTTAATTCTTACATATTTGGAAATTTTCCAGTTTTCCTCTTGTTATTGACTTATAGTTTCATATCATTGTGTTAGGAAAAGATACTTGGCATGAATTCGATCTTTTTTTTAAAGTTTGTCAAGACCTGATTTGTTACCTATCATGTGACCCATCTTGGAGAATGTTTCATGTGTGCTTGAGGAGAATGTATATTCTGTATACATTCCATCTGATTGGATGGAATGCCCTACATATGTCTGTAAGGTACATTTGATCTAAAGTAGTTCAGGTCCAACATTTTCTTACTGATTTTTTGTTTGGTTTATCTATCCATTGTTGAAGGGGGTATAAAAATCCCCTACTATTCTTGTATTGTGGTCTATTTTTCCCTTTGATCTGTTAGTATTTGCTTAGCATGTTTACTTTCTCCAATGTTGGGTATAGTTTTATGATTGTTATATCCTCTTGATGAATTGACCCCTTTATAATTATGTAACGACCCTCTTTGTCTCTTACAGTTTTTGGCTTAAAGTCTATTTTGTTTGCTATAAGTACACCTATTCCTGTTCTCGTTTGGAATATCTTTTCCATCCCTTCACTTTGAGCCTATGTGTGTTCTTAAAGTCAAAGTGACTCTCCTGTAGGAAGCATAGAGTTGGGTCTTATTTATAATTTTTAGATCTATTCAGGACTCTATGCCTTTTCTGGAAAATCTAATCTGTTCACATTTGGTGAATATTGATAGGTAAGGACTTGATAATGCCATCTTACTTTTTTCCATTTTGTAGTTCCCTTGTTCCTTTCTCTCTATCTTGCTCCCTTCATTTGTGAATTGATGCTTTTTCATAGTGGTATTGATTATTTTCGCTTTATCTTTCTGTTGTTTACTGTAGATTTTTGCCTTGAGGCTATCATGCGGCTCACACGATGCGTACAAGAGATGTCACAGTCTATTTTACGCCTGATCGCTTGACTTTGCATACAAAACCTTTACCTTCATATCCCCCCTTTTATGTTTGCTTTGCTACAACATAACTTCTTTTTACATTGCGTAACCTTTGACAGATTATGGTAGCTATAGTTATTTTTAATAATTTTGTCCTTTAGCCTTTATAGTAAAGTGGTTAATACAGTATAATATTATAGTATTAGAATATTCTGAATTTGACTATATAATTACCTTTACTAGTGTGATGTATATGTTTTCATGTTACTAAGTAGTATCTTTTCATTTCAGCCTGAAAAAACCTTTTCAGCATTTCTTATAAGGCGGGTCTAGTGGTAATGAAGATTCTCAGCTAATTTTTTTTTTTTTGGCCTGGGAAAGTCTTCATATTTCCTTCATTTCTGAAGGACAACTTTGTCAGGAAGAGTATTTTGGTTGGCATTTTTCATCTCTCAGTGGTTTGATTACATTAACCCATTCTCTCCTGACTGTGAAGTCTCTGCTGAGAAATCCTCTGATCACCTTATGGGAGTTCCTTTGTAAGTTACAAGCTTCTTTTCTCCTTCTGCTTTTAAGATTCCCTTTTTGTCTTTTTTTTTTTTTGACACTTTTATTACAATTGTCTTTAGAGAAGAGCTTTTAAAGTTGAATTTGTTTGGGGACCTATGAACTTTATGAATTTGAATATTAAAATCTCTCTCAGATTGAGAAAGTTCTCAGACATTACTTCTTTAAAGACACTTTCTGGTCCCTTCTCCCTCTCTGTCTTTCTGGGACTCCAATAATTCACAGACTTTTTTCTTTTAATTATATCCCAAAGATCACATAGGCTTTCTTTAGTTTTCTTCATTCTTTTTTGTTGTTGCTGTTCTCTGACTAGATAATTTCTAAGGTCTTCTCCACAAATTGGTCCATTCTGCTGTCGATGATGTTTGTTGTATTTTTCATTTCATTTATTGTACCTTCAGCTCCAGAACTTCTTCCTTTTAATGATTTTTATCTCTTTAAACTCCCCATTGTTGAGGTTTTGTTTTCCTGATTTTGTTGAAAGGACTTTCTCTGTTTTCTTGTAGCTCAATGAGATTTCTCAAAATGGCTAAGCCATAGATCTTCATGCCTTTGGGGTCAGTTACTGGAATGTTATTATGATCCTTTGGTGATGTCATGTTTCCTTGATTTTTCATATTCCTCAAAGTCTTATTTTATTTCTTTGAATTTGAGGTAGAAGTAGCAGTCACCTCCTCTAGTCTTTTTTTAAAAGTTTATTTATTTATTTTTGAGAAAGACAGAGACAGCACAAGTAGGGGAGATGCAGAGATAGAGAGAGGGAGAGAATCTGAAGCAGGCTCCATACTGTTAGCATGGAGTCCTCCAAGAATCTTGAACTCACAAAGCCGTGAAATCATGACTTGAGCCAAAACCAAGATTTGGATGCTTAACGGACTAAACCACCCTGGTGCCCCTCTCTTCTAGTTTTTACTGGCTGGCTTTGGGAGATAACTTCCTTCCATCACTCCTGCTAGGGATTTTGAGGCTTTCTCAGATCTTCTATAGATATATCTGTTTCATTCTTTTTGCTTCCTTTTGTGACAGAATTCTTGAGCTTGTATGCCTTTTCTCAATCCTGCAATGTACCAAGCTGAATGCTGACAGTCTGTCTTGCTTCCTCAAGCTTACATTTCTGGTCTCCCCTTGGATCACAGCTGCAGGCCACTTTCTGTGCCTGACCACTAGCTGTCTGTCAAAGCTGCTCTTGCCCTTGTCAGGAGCACCCACAGGGAAACAGCTGCAGGTTGAGGTGGGGGGGGTTGTTTTGATGAATCTCATGGAGTACTGAGGGTGCCCTTAGGCCATTTAAAGGGATCTGCCAGTGAGATGTCTCCAATGGCTTATGGGTGGGCTTCTTGATGGAATCTGTGGTGCAGTTAGTAGGATGCATGCCCTTTGAATGCCTTCAAAAAGTCTTGTCTGCTGCTCTGTCAGACTCTTTTTGCCCCCTCAGTCATATACCTCAATGAGTTAGTACTTTGGATGAGGCAGAAAACAAATGGATCTCTTTGG
Organism: Suricata suricatta; assembly: GCF_006229205.1. NCBI lineage: Eukaryota > Metazoa > Chordata > Mammalia > Carnivora > Herpestidae > Suricata > Suricata suricatta. The sequence goes on from NC_043716.1 coordinate 21,453,032, forward strand.
CAGCTTCCACCTAGCTGGGGAACTGGGGAAGCTCACCCCAAATGCTCTCACTTTCCCCACAGGAGAAATCAAGGGCTGAGAGGATCTTTCTTGGCACTGGTCTTGCCACTTAGGGGAAGGAGTGATGCCTTTTATCCTCTCCAATGCATCCGTGCTTGATTTATTTTTCTCCAACACCATGCTGGAACTTCTCCACTAAAAACCTGGGCTTTGACAGATGCTCTCCTATCTGTAGGTGACTCCCAGACAGTGATTCCCAGACAGGGACTCCCAGAACACAGCCAGGAGAGGCTCCTGCAGATTCCACAACCAGGACGAATAACTTATACTTTTGACTTGATGAATGAGTGGTGACCCCTCTCTTGGCATATGATACTGATCACACAGTCTCCCAAAGGCAATTTTGTCCATGCATGGGTGCAAAATGATTGTTGTTAAGGGAGCGATATGAGCAAGGGTCATCTTATTTGGATATCTTACTGACTTTGGTCCTCTTTCCATTACTGTTTTCTTTTGTGATACAAAGGTAGTACTATTTTATTGTATTATGCATTGTATTTTGTTGTATTGTTTTTCTTTTATTATGTATATTTAGTGGTCGCCCTGACAATTACTATTATCATGTATAACAACATGGTTCAGGTTAATGCCATCTTTATTTCAATAGTATGAAAATTTTGATCCCTTGTAGCTCCACCCCTCCTCCACCTTAATGGTATGTTGAATAGAGAAGGGGGCCATGAGCTAAGGAATGCAGGTGGCCTCTAAAAGTTAGAAAAGGCAAGAAAAACAGATTCTACCCTAAAGCATCCAAAAAGAATGCAGCCCTACTGACCCATTTTAAACTTTTGGTCTCCAGAACTATAGGGTAATATATTTGAGTTGTTTTAAGCCATTAAGTTAATGATAAATTCCTATCTAACAATAAAAAACTAAAAGAGATTTTGATATCTGGAATATCTCTAAATGGGGTCCTGCTATAATAAATACTTAAAGAATGTAGAAGTGGCTTTGGAGTTGGGCAATGAGTATAGGCTGGAAGAATTTTATGCATGATAGAAAAAGGCTAGATTTCCTGGAACAGACTATTGGCAGCAACAGGAAATGAATACACCCTACTTGGCATTCCCTCCTGAACAGGGCCTATTGCCAGTGCTTCATGCTCACAGTTTTATCATGCAAGGAGCAAGGACTCCCTTGCTTAGCTGGAGAAAAAAATGGATTCAAGATTTCCTGAAAATGAATAGATGTGGCTTGGAAAAGGAATGTGAGTGGATTACTTTTGGGCTTGAGCACATGGATTGCCCCTCCCTCAGTCTCTCCTCCTTCCAGACCCTCCATCCCAAATCTACCTACTTTCAGAGGGTCTGACACTCCCTAAACTGTATGGGAATGTTCCATTTGCTCCCACCTGCCATTCTCTTTTGCCCCCTGGCATCAACTACAGCTAAGGATTTAGTTCTGTTTGGCATTTAAGGATGCAGATTGGAGAAGTGGAGAAGAAGCAAGGAGGGCTATCGTACCTGGCATATGGGTCAGAGAATTCCATAAAAAGCAGCCAATAAATTGTCTCCTGACAGATGTATCAAGGCACTTTGGAGAGCTTGAAGCTTTGATGTATTACTTGGAGCTTTGGCGGAATCCCTCAGCCTGAACAAGGGACTGTCTTGGGAATATGGAAACAGAATCCCCTTTCTTCATCTCCAGGTCCAACTGTTAGAGACAGAAGTTCTCCAAGACACACACTCCCAGGTCCTAGAACCTAGATTCTGCCAATTTCTATTTGTAGCACATTATCATCTCCATTTTACTGGTGGAAACTCAGAATACCCAATCTTCCCTGAATGACAAAGTGAGTCAGTGCCAGTACTGGGATTAGAATTTGAGTATCCCTGCCAGCCAGGGTTTTCCCCAGCTGCTGAAGACATTGCTTGGTCTAGCTGATGTAGCAGCAATCTCCTCACCAGACTGGACTGGTGAATATGCAAATTCACCATGCAGAATTTATTTATGGAAGGGCTCTCTTTAGTGGAATGGCTGCCTGTGCTTAGGTGGGTCATATACCTCACAGGTAGGTCAAATGCCATGCAAAGAAGTACAGACCTTAGGTGGACATTCAGGAAAAAGAGATCTGTCCATATAAATGGATGATCTCATGTTTCTTGGATTAAAATGAGGGATAGTGGTGGACAGAGGTATATTCTGATTTCAGGTAAACTGTCTCCTTAGAATGTGGATTGTGGAAGGGGTTTCTGAATCATAGGTCACAGTTCCTTCTCTTCCATCTACAACATACAGCATTTCACTCTACCTAGCTCATTTTTCTCCAAAGCTGTTTCTTGGGTGCCATATTCAGGCACTCATCATCTCTTTCCTGGATTATGACAGTAGCCTCTCCTTTGTCCATACTTCTCTAAGCTTGTATGAAGCCAAAAATTACATTTATTGACCTCATCTCTGAACCTTTGAACATGCCATATCCTTCCTCATTGGTTCAAACATTTTCAACAACTCCTTTTAACTTATGAAGTTGAGTACTAATTTACCATCCAGACATTTAAAACCCTTTCCCAACTTTTCCTTCTTTTTTTTTAACATTTATTTATGAGAGAGAGAGAGAGAGAGAGAGAGAGAGAGAGAGAACAAGTGGGGGAGGGGCAGAGTGGGAGGGAGACAGAATCTGAAGCAGGTTCCAGGCTCCAAGCTGTCAGTACAGAACCCGATGTGGGGCTCAAACCCATGAGTGGTGAGATCATGACCTGAGCCAAAGTCGGATGCCTAACTGACTGAGCCACCCAGGCGGCCCAGACAACCTTTCTTTCTAAACTTCCTCATCACACATGGACCCCCAACTCCCACCTGATTGGTTTTCATTCTCTTTTATGTACACATCATCATCATTTCTACCTCCAGGTATTTGGTTCCACTCTTCTTTCTCCTTTTCCAAATGATACTGTAATTTCTCTAGAAAAAAAACCTCATGTATTCCTCGAGGATAAGTTCAAATCATATCTTCTTTATGGAATATTAATCTGACCATCTTATCAATGGTCATTCAGTTTCTCCTTGATTTCCCAAAGTCAGCAGTGTCTGTATTACCCCAAGCCTGGAAGATTACTTGGAGGGGGAGTAGTAGGGGGCAAGTATTTCAGTTAGGGGCAGTAGTAGTAGATTATGGAGAAACTGAGGGCAGGGGTCAAGGGCTGTGAGAAAGGAGATGGGGTGTGGCTAAACAGGTGACAAGGGTAATTAGAATCTGAACAGATGGTCTTGGGGGCTACAGTGGTAGGGCTGGAATACCTGACTGGGTCCTGACTTAAAGATTCTCCTGTAGGCACTCAGATTAGCCTACCCAGTGGAAAATACCAGAGGCAATCCACATTGTTACTCCTCCCAACAGAAGCCCACCCTCTGCAACTATGCTCCTCCCTCATCACCAAGATTATGCTCAGCTTTTTAATTTCATTCAAGAAAACACCAAAAGTCAGTTTTGTACAAAAATATATATATTGATCAATAGTAATATAATATACATCTTCACAATAATATTTTTAGCAATCCTTTAGAATTTAAAACACAGTCTTTGCATTAATGGTCCTTGCAAGGACCCTCACACCATCCCAGGGGTGGAACAGCTCTCACAGGGGAAGGCAATTTGTCCAAGTCTCCATATCAAAAAAAAAAAAAAAAGCCACCACCACTAACAACAACAACCTAGTATCCATGGGAGATCAATTTTAAACATCAATAACTTAAATAAGATTAACAGTACTTAAGGCATCATGTGTGTATCAGTAAACGAAGTTTGCACTCTTTGAAATTATAATAAAATAATATCATAAGGCATTTAGGGAAAGCAAGATGAAAATAAATTAATTCAGATTCTTCAGTTGAGTGAGAAGTTAAGGCTTTGCAGTTTGGGTTTTCTTGTCCAGGAGTGTTATGGACTCCTTGACCCACTTCTGGTTTGGGTCAGCACAGATCTCCTTGTTTGCGATGGTCTTGAAGCTGTAGGGGAAAGATAACACAGTTACATGGAATTCCACTGAAATCTCAGCATAGGATGACAGCCCATTCTGCCCCCAGAAGCTGCCATGGGAACAAGAGGAAGGCATCAGGGCATCCTGAGTTCCCGCTAAGGAAATTGGGAGGGTTTGCCTAAGCACTTAGATGGAGAGTGATTTGGGGAATCACTTTCTCCCTTGTGGCTTCAGTTTTCCCACTGGGCATCTTTGGGTATAAGATTAGATGGCCTAACTCTCTCTAACTTTACAAGGCTTTCCCCTTGTACCCCGAGGAAGAATTGGACCAGGGAGTGCTGGTGTGCTCAACTTACATCACTGCTTCTTTGGGACACTTGCTGCTGGTGACTCTTTTATAGCTCGCCAGCCTCTGCATCGGGATCTTCTTATTGGTGAGTGTATAGCAGCAGGTGACTGGAGAATTGATTGCATCTGGAAATAAGACCACAAAGACAAAACATGTTAGGATGGGCTAGATTCTTCTGATCTTAATCATGGCAAAAGAGAGTAGTAAGGAGCAGGCAAAGGGAAGTCAGGAGTAGAGGTAGAACTCATAAATCCCAATATTTCTTCTTATGCTTTAGATCTAGAATGTCTTACTGACTCAGTTTCCTCTGCTTTATAATGGGTATATATCATTGATAATAAACCGTGGGAAGGGGGAGCTGTTAAAACTAGAATACTCCTGGGAGTATCATTAATCATTAATCCTGATAGTAGTGAATAATCCAAATTATCAGGGTTGGAGAATATCAGCTCAGGGAACCCTGCTATGGGTCCCTCTCTAGGCTCCAAGTTGTAAGTTTCTCTGATACTTGCTGTTTCTGGATGTTGGACTGAATGAAGCACAGTTTAGATTCTGGGTCTCCTCCTTTCCCCTTCACTATAGCCTCCTGGAAATAACCTGCACACCTTCCACCAGAAGCCCCCTGTATTTGATCACCCCAGTCCCCAAACCCTGCTGCGTGAAGCCAGAGCTGGAGTCCTGGGAGGACTGGATTTGGGGTCCACGGCTGGAATTCCTGTCCTGGCTCTACCCAGGAGCAGCTGAGTGATCAGCTTCACTCCTTATCCTTCTCTGGCTTTCCTGATCATGAGAACCCAGAGGCGAGGTGATGGGCTTCGGAGGGAAGGAGAGAGGGCTTACCGGGCTGGGCGAGCGTCTGGATGCTGAAGGCGGCAGCTGTGAGCAGCAGGCACAGAAGCACTGCGGAGACCTTCATGTCTGCAGGGAGCCTGGGTGTGAGAGCTGGAACTGTCTGGGCTGGTCTCAGCGTCTCTGCTCCTCTGGTTCCTCTAGTTGCTCTGCCTGCTTTTTATGGAAAGTAAAGAGGGTGGAGCTAGGAGAGAAAGTTTGGCCCAGGGCAGCATTATTCTCAATGAATGACGAGTGGTCATAAATGTGCTGAGCAAGTGTAGCGCCCTGGGAGGTTTCCAGGAAGTAGGAGGGAAGCAGTGAGTCTGGACTGGACACTTTTTCCATTTGCAAAGACCAAAAGAAGTGGGGGGTGGGGTACAGTTGTGTCCAGAGTGACCACAGATGTGAACACAACGGGGTATTCTTGGAATTCTACTTTCTCTGAAGTGAAAATTCTGTGGTAGAAAAGGAAGCAAGGAAACAGAGATCCTGAGAGATGACAGCATCTCATACTTCCCTCTAGCCAAACTTTAGGCAACAGCCCACGGGGTTTTCAAGCCAGGAAGAGGCTCCCAGGTCTTGGTGAGGTCCTGAGCAGCGTACTAAATCCATTTGCTTCTTAAAATCTAGGATGGTGGCACAGGTGAGGCTTAGCCGAATTAGAGGATTTTGTAACCATAGAATTGAATTCTAAGAATCATTGGGTTTAACATTTAGGCTCCTTCCATGTTTTGGCTATTGTTGACATTGCTGCTATGAACATTGGGGTACATGTGCTCCTATGCATCAGCATTTCTGTCTCTCTTGG
>NC_043716.1:21459099-21481428 GCF_006229205.1 Suricata suricatta
GTGTCATGCTGAGTGAAGTAAGCCAGGCAGAGAAGGACAGAAACCATATGTTTGCACTCATAGGTCTAGCAGGAAAACAAGAGAGACCTAATGGAGAACCAGGGGGAACAGAGGAGGGAGAGAGAGTTGGGGAGAGAGAGGGATGCAGAACTTGAGAGACTATTGAAAGCTGAGAATGAACTGAGGGTTGGGGGGGGAGAGGGGAGGGGGGAAGACAGGTGGTGGTGATGGTGGAGGGCACTTGAGGGGAAGAGCACTGGGTGTTGTATGGAAAACAATTTGACAATAAAATATTATGGAAGGAGGAAAAAAAAAAGAATCATTGGGTTTAAGACTCGGAAGATGCCATAGAGATAATGTAGTGCTACAAAGAAATTTCCATGTCATACTCATACTTACAGGTGCTAAGTCTTTCAATTCTCCAACTCCATCAAGGAGGTGTTATCAATTCCCATTTTGTAGGTTAGACAACTGAGGCACAGACAGGGAAAGTAACCTGCCAAGGTTCCTAGCATAGAACCCAGTGTCTGTGACACATCCTCCAATCCGCAGCCTGATAATACAGCTGGGTGCCCTCTGTCGCCACATCTGTCAAAGTCACAGGTATCTGAGGGGGATGGAGAGACATTCCTTGTGGATAAGTCACTGTGGGATTTGGATTCTGTGGTTCATTCATACAGCAGGCAGGCAGCAGTAGGGCAGCAAGTGCATCCCCTGCTGTGATGGCCATTATCTCAGTTCCTTTCTGGATTCCCGGGAAGAGTGAGTGAGCAGATGGACAGTATTACAGGACTCACATGACTGCTTTAGTGCCACAGCTCTGCCTTAAATGTCCTCAGAAACCTCAGAATCACAGTCATACAACCTTAAAGACTTTCTCATTGATCTCAGTGAATCCTTTTCTTTTACAAACATGATAGGATTCCTTGAGGCATGTTAGTGACTGAGCAGAGCCTAGAATTCAGGTCTCAGCCTCTCATTCTACTGCTTCCAAGACCTTTTCCCTCTTATTAATGGAACCCCTTCCACAGTCTCTCAGAGTATCCTCTGCCAGGCACTGGGAGAATCACATCCCATTTGCCTATGGAATCCACCCATTCTTTGGGTTCTGTCCAGGTTAGCAGGTTTAAAGATGCTGAGATCATGGTTGAGCCATATCATGATCAGTCCTAATACCGTGGACCAAAAAACCTGGAGAGACGCTGTACTTCCACATCTTCTCTATTATGTGAGGAAACCATATTCCAGACGGAGAGGCCAACTGGCTCATGGTACACAGTATTTCGATGGACTTCTGAGTATCTGAATCTAAGTCTCTACTGCCAGGAAGGATCATCAGTTTTGGAAAGTAACTTGGTCTCTGTGAGTGTGAGATCATAAACAGATTCAAGATGAAGGGGTGGGAATCAGAGGAGAAAGTCTCTTGATAGCTGTCCCACTTCCACGACTGCTGTCAGCAAAGATGCTCTCCTAGGCTGGAAGGTCAGTCACGGAGGAGGAGAAACCATTGGAAATTCCCACTCTGAGGCAGATTTGGAAGTTCCCGGATCCCACGGAAAATAATGAGTTTGGATGGAGCCTGCATTCCAGATGCTGGGCCTAGAGCCAGGGCCATCTCACATGGGGCTGTGCTGGGAATGTTCCAGCACAAGGTCTGGATTAGGTCCTTGCTTAGGCATGTACAAGGGAAAGGCCCAGAGTAGAACACTGTGGGGAGGCAGGGTCAAGGTTTTGCAGCTCTCTGGAATACACAGACCCCTGAGCCCCCTGCACATCAGCTCAGAGATGAAGGATGGAAAAGTTTTTCTTGGTGAATAATCCTCATTTCCTTCTTTCCAGTGGGGCTGGTCCCCACAGGCATCCTCCGCGTGGACTTTTGTCATCACCCCAGATTTCCACTCAGTGTCAGGGGAAATGGAAAGAGGAACTAAGACTGAACTTTCTAGAAATATCAAAAGCCAACACCTTGCCCTCTGCCTTCGTTTGCTTTTTAGGTCACTGCAAAGTCCCACCATCTAGCATGCCACCCCTTTCTCCCACCCTGCCACTCAGGCCTTTGAGTGAGACAAGCAGTAGGCTCTGCACCAGCCGGGTCCTTTCTAGATACCTCCCCCAGGCCTCCTTCCAGGTTGGCTCTTGGTTCGAGGGAGACCAGAGCCTATTTTCCAGGGACCCCAACTTTGTGAACTCTTTCCTTTCAATGACTAGAAATCCATTCTTTATTCTTGGACAGAATGTTGGATAAGCACAGGATCTTAGAGATCATCTTCCTGTTCCATTGGTGGGGAAACTGAGGCCAAGAAGGGGACAGTGCCAGGCCTGAGGTGATACAAAAAACTAACAGCAGAGTTTGTCCATTTCTGGGCTCTCCATGCAGCATCCTTGCCTGTATCCTGCACTGTCTGCTTCACAGTTAGTATCTCCTCTGTGCAGAGCTCCAGGAAGGGGACTAGGGGAAGGGGAAGGAGAAATGAATCAGACATGAACCTTACTTTCCAGAAGTATCCATGGGAAGAGGGGCTGGGCTGATAAAAATAAAACCTGAGCTTGTTTACCCCAAGCTTCCACACTTGATCTTAGTCAAAAGGCCAAAAAGCGATCACCCCAAGCTTCCAGCATGAAAGCATTTTCTGTGCTCTGGGATGGATCTGCCCTAGGTCTATTTGCATGAAGGAGCCAAGGATATTATCAGGAGGGGAGCATGGTAGAGGTAGGAGTCGGTGGGGGTTGGGGATAGGGTATAGATAACTTTTGCAAGAGAAAGAAAGATTCACCAGCAAAGGCCTGGGTTGGTTAGAGCCGGGGAGTAGGGTCTCAGCTTGTAACTCAGACTGCCTTCTGGGCCAGCCCTCCTGGACCAGCCCTTGACTTTACAGTGAGGGACTGTCATGGCTGAGGAAGTGAGCATTAGTAAACTCTTAGGATGATTGTAGTGTGAAACACTCCAGATCCTTCGATAGACTGTAAGCAAGGATAGCAGAGCAAGGAAGAAATCACTCTCGTCACTTGAGATCTCATTGCCCCAGGTGGCCTGAGCAGTGGGGGTACCCTTTGTAAAGGTGCTGAACTGGGGGGGTGGGTCTTAGGGGAACAGAGGTCATGGAAAGTAGGTGGGGAGAAACAGAGAAACATTTTACCACCTTGACTGCTTTTAAGGGAAAAAATCCTTGCTTTAAAGGGAAATTCAAGAGACAAACAACAATTGTACTCACTGAATAGATGTGGAGCTGCGAGTCTCAGCTAAGGGCTCAGGGAAGGCTGGGTGGTGAAGCCTTTCACATGGGCACGGGAGATGGCAGGTTCTTGAAATTTGGGTTAGTGTTCGATGGAGAAAGGGCACATTTTGTAACAAACTTACAGATGCTGCAAATGTAAAGTCCTTGCACATCTCCATGGGATTTGGTTAAAGCACAGATTCTGATCTCTGGTCACAGGTGGGCATTTCCTGGGGCATTTACAACCAGCTTCCAGGTGATGTTGATGGTACTGGTCCACGATCCCACCAGAACGGCCTTAAAAGGGCTGAGCGTGGGAGATGCTGGGCAGGTGGGGAGAGTAGTGAGCAGTTCATTTTGTCCAGACCAGGGATCTTATCCATGGCTCCAGGCTAGGCTTCAAGGCCATCTGGAACTGTCTTCATATTTATGTGACTGTATTTTTCTAGAGAGAGAGAGACCGTTGCTTCCATCAGATTAGAAAAGGCATCCATGACCTCCAAAGAATTAAGTACCAATGAGCTTATCAAAAAAGGAGAGTTCTGGTCTTCACCTCAAACCCGCTGAATCACAGTCTGTAGTTTTATTATGTAAAGCTATATCTTTTTCAAAGCTGTTCTCCCCGGGCCCTCAGGGGATGGCCAGCCTGTGTTTGGGTACCCCTGGGCTAAATCGTAGAGCACATGACTCAGAGGCTGTGCTGTCTGGGCTGGGTAACAGAAAAAAGGCACAGACAGAAGGAAAAAAGGAAACAAACCAGAGGAGAAGGAGTGAGAGAAGGGGGAGGAAGAAGCAGCCACCTGGACTCCTGGAAAGTGCTCCAGGCAGTGTCTGAGCACCAGGGCCAGAGGTCTGGCTCTGCCTCTGTCTGGCTGTGTGACCTTGCACAAGTCACTTGACCTCTCTGGGTCTCTTCTGTAGAGTCTGATTAGTAAGACAGCTGTTTCGAATTTTGTCATGAGACTTGTATGAAACAATAAACCAAGGTTGCTTTGTAAGCACCGTATAAAGAGCTGTGTCACTCTAAGGAACTGAGCAAACTCCAGGCAGCCTTGGGGCACCCATGCCAATCCCAGGCAGCAGATACCCATGCCTCAGCTTTCATTTCTTGCTGTGAATGTTATTGGGCATCTGTAGTGGAATGCAGTGAGGTTTAGACTTCCTAAGCTCTTCCTAGTCCCTGTTCTCTTGTCTGCCTATGCATAATGGGAGAGCCTCTTGGGGGCTGACCAAAAACTGTGGTAGGCAGAAACAGCCCCAGAATCAAGTTAGGGCCTCAGCTCCTCACACAGTCAGCTCTCACTGGAAGCTCACTTTGTGACAGGGCCCTGTCTGCCTTCAAATGTCGAGGGACTCAGCCCCTCCCTCTGCTTCTAGAGCTCTCCGTGCTCCATCCCCCTCGAGGCTCTTGCCTGTGTTGGATCCCAGGACCCAGGATTGTGTCTTTCCTGCAGTGGGGTTCTCAATAAATAGTGTTTGAACCTACGAACAGTCTAAGGATCTCAAATCGTCGCCCCAGATTTCTGAATGGCAGGGTGGTTTACTACCAGATGGGGAGATGTACAGAAGCAAGACTATGGGTTTCCCAAGTTCCCCTCTGCTTCTATTTGGGGAAGAGGTGCTGGCAGGGGCTGGGGGGCACTAGCCAGAGAGTGATTTTCAGCAGCCACATGGACCCTTCTTTGGGGATGAGCTGTCTTTTCTTTCTTGATTGCAAAACGTTGCATCCTGAGAAAGGGAAACTTCCCCAGGCACAAAGAGCTCCTTCTTAGCTAATGGTTTCAGCTGGCACAGCAGTGTAGCCCCAGGTTGCAAAGGGCTGTCTCCATTCATAAGCTTCTTCTGCGTTTACTGTAGATCAGAGCCTGAGAGAGTCTGAATGAGCACCCAGACAGTATTTGCCTAGAAGAAGGGAAGAAGTTGGGGGGGGGGTTCCCAAAGCATACACATCTCTTCTGTCTTAGATGCAAGAATTTGGAACAAAGTGTTGCCAAATAACTCAACTTTGCAACCTATATATTGCTCCGAAGTACGGCCAGGGTAATGAGAGGAACTTTACGAACACATTGTTCTCCTTGGAGCTGTTGATGATGGGGTGGGAATGGCAAGCAAGCAGAAGCCAGACAGTCGTGGGCTGGGACTTTTGTTTTTGTGTTTGCTCCTGTGTTCCCAGCATTAGTGCCTGACATTTGGCGCATCAACACATACGTGATGAATCAATGAATTAGGGGACAGTCAGAGCAGCAGGTGCCATAGAGATCCCTCCCTGAAAATCCCTGCCCAGCTTAATTTAAAGTGGGGAAAAGAGAGGCGCCTGGGTGGCTCAGTCAGCTGAGTGTCTGACTCTTGGTTTTGGCTCAGGCTGTGATCTCACAGTTTCATGAGTTTGAGCCTCATGTCAGGCTCTGTGCAATCAGCGTGGAGCCTGCTTGGGATTCTCTCTCTCTCCCCCTCTCTGCCCCTCCTCCACTCACAATGTCTCTGTCTCTCTCAAAATAAATAAATAAACTTAAAAAAATAAAATGAAGGAAAGAGTTGCCCAGGATTTTATTGCACTCCCAAATCAGAGCAGACAAGCTGTGCATACATGTGTGTGCTGTGGGAAGTGACTGGTGACCCAGAGCTTAACTTTTTCCAGTGAGACTCCAGCTACCATTTCCCCTAAGGACGACCCTCCTTTGTTTAGAGAACTCTTACCACGGCAGTAGAAGTAAGCACTCATTGTATTGTAGGCACTCATTCCTCATTGTCCTGGAAAAAAGGATCAAAGACCTTTTGGCGGCCAAAGAGAAAAACTGTAACACTCTTGCTCTGTAGAACTGGACATGGGGGACAAAATGGGTACATTTGCTTAAGGACCAAGGACCTCCTCAGGGGAGAAAATTGAGCCCCTTCTCTTGAGTCCAAAGTTCTTAGACACTCTCCATCATGCTGTAAGAGTCAGGGCCAAACCTGACAGTGTGAAATGAAGATGCTGTGACTTTGGGAGCTCTAGGGTAGCACTGTGGCCAAGACTGGAGGGGGCGCATTTAGAGCAAGGAAGAGAGACAGAGTTTGGGTTGTGTGGGGCCAGCAGTCCACAGTCACCCTGTGGGGCAGTGCCAGAAGCAGTGGCAGCCAAGAGCCCTGGCCAGTGTGCTTGAAATTTAGCAGTAGGACTTGGCAGCTCGAATGGACAGGTCCCTAAGATTTTGGGAGCTGTGACAAAGTTAGGAGGGATCCCTTAAGCACAGACAGAGGTTTTCTCCTAATCTGGACAACTTAGGGGTTCTGGAGATAAAAGAGCTGAGAACCATTTGTGTACCAAGATGACAGAAAGGACTATATTGGACACACACACACACACACACACACACACACACACACACACTTCTTTGCTGTGGACAATTCACTTTCTAGCACATCATGTGCTCTCAATGTAGTTAGGATGTACTTCTATCCCCAAGCTATGATAAGCTTCAACATGACACAATTCTGATTTCATGACAAGGAGAACCATTAGTTTTAAGTATCTGCTGAATGTCTTCTAGAACTTCTGTGTGGTTACCAAGAAAATATTTCAAAATTGTGGGCCGTGAGGCACCCATGGTTATAATTCTTTGCATGTGCTTTATGATTCATTAAGTCATGTGAATCTAGCAAGGGCATTGTAATATAGGTGAGACCGGAATTGTCACCCCCATGTTACAGATGCAGATATTGAGACATAGAAGCTGACTTGCTCGGCGATGGGGAGCTGGGAAGTGCGGGGCTAGGACTGAAACCTAGGTGCTCCCACTCCAAGGCCAGTCTTCTGCTTGCTCTCTAGGTCCTTTCCTTCTCTTTTCTCTTCTCCCTAGATCTTACCTCTGTCCACCATGCCCATGGAAAGTTTAGTAAAGAAGTGCTGGGTCAAGGGGAGGAAAAGATCAGGGGATGGATAGGAACTAATAGGGAAGTCCTCTAATGTCCCCTGGGTCCTTCTTCAAGTGAGCTCATCACCACATCATTTCAGCCTCTGCCTTGTGGCCACTCTCTGGACTTTGTCATCTCCCTGAACTTCTGCATTGCATGGACTTCAACTTAGTAATCTATTTCTTTGACCACAGGCTTCCACTTCCTTCCCCTTTCAGCAACTCCACACACACTGTGTCAGCTCCTCCAGGGCCCTCCACCCCTACCTGGTTTCCTTGTCTCCCCATCTTTCCATGTTTCTGTCTCCACCATGCTGATGCCCAAATGTAGGTCATCTGACTACCCCCCTAACTCCTGACCACTCCATGCTGTCAGACTTGTTGGAGTCTCACTGTCCCGCATGAGAGCACCAGTGATGCTGTCACACATGCCTCGTCCTCTTCATCTTACATACCCCAAAACTCGGGCTCCAGGCTCAAGCTCCAGTGCTCTCAGGAGATAACATACCCCTCAAGGAAGTGGAAGCTATGTGACTAGAATTCCCTCATGTTCACTCCTGTGCCCACGCAAAGCATAAATCCATTTTCATGCTATCACATCTCTTCTCTTCTACTGCTTGTAGAAAGGGAGCTTGTCCCCCTTGTTGAGGGTCACTGACTGATCTACATCCTTGAACTCCTGCAGACTTCTCTAGAACCTGGTTTTCTCTGTTAGGTCCATGTTATTTCTGGCTCTCTCTTTCTACTCTTCCCTTCATTTCACCCAATGGGCATGCTCAGGTCTTCTTTGTTTAAAAAAAGACATTTCCAGGGCCCCTGGGTAGGTCAGTTGGTTGTGTATCCAACTCTTGACTTCAGCTCAGGTCATAATCTTACAGTTCGTGAGTTCAAGCCATGCATGGGATCATCTGCACTTGGGATTCTCTCCACTTGGGAATTCTTGCACTTGGGATTCTCTGCCTCCTTCTCTCTCTCTCTCTCCCCTCCCCACTTTAAAAAATAAATAAACAATTGGGAAGTCTGAGGGTCTCAGTGGATTAAGCATCTGACTCCTAATTTCAGCTCAGATCATGATCCCAGGGTCATGGGATTGAGCGCCTCACCAGGCTCCACACTGACAATTCAAAGCCTGCTTGGGATTCTCTCTTCCTCTCTCTGCCCATCCCCTGCTCTCATGATCTCTTTCTTTTCCTCTCAAAACAAATAAACTTAATAAATAAACATTTTTTTAAAAAACCCTAATTTCTCTCAACTTATCCTCTCTCAGACAATATCCTTCTCTCTTTCTTTCCTTCTTTTCCTGGGGAAAAAAAATCTTGAATAACTGATTTCTACTTTGGTCTCTATATTCTCATCTACAATTAATTTCTTAATCTGTTTTCATTTACTTCCCACATCCACCACTCAGCTGAAATTCTTATGGTCTTGGCAGTGACCTTCTTATCAGTTCATGCAGAGAATTCCTCACAACCTGATCTAATGTGAAATCACTGACATGTTAATGCTGTCTGCGGCCCACCCTTTAGGAAATCCTGCCCACCTTTGTGTCTGAGGCTCTGTTGTCTTCCTGTATTGCTCTCTGCTGCTTCCTTGCATACTGTGTTCACGATTTCTCTTCTCTGTGCATCTCTGAATACTTCTCTTCTCTAAGGATTCATATTTTCACACCTACTCTTCATGACAGTTGGCAAACTGGTGGCCCACAACTTGGTTCTGTTTGCAGAGTGATTAAAGAGAAGAAAAATTAATTACTAGCATGTAAAATTGGCCAGTTTCTCACTTAAAATTGTGGACATCTGGTTTGTCTTGGTAGAATCAGATCTGACAACATGGATCCCACATTCCCACATGGCAACCACTCATGAAAGCAGAGGGGTGGCTGTCCCTTTGGATGAAACATATGTTCCCGGCTTCACCAGAGGTGACTCCCTCCCCCACAGTTGCTCTGTTATCTATTGCTGGGCTCCCTACACTCATTTATCTTCTATACCTGGCTCCTATAGTAGCTGAATTTGTTACTCTGGGTCTAGACTCTTTTTCTTCTGGACTCATTGTCCAGCAAAGTACTTGAAGTGACCTCTAGACTTGTGTTTCTATCAGCCCACTAGGCATTTACACATGAATGTCATTCACTTCCAACAAAGACGTTGTTCATTCTGTGTATCTCCCCACTTCCTCCCTCTCTTCTTTCCTTTTCTTCTTTCAACCAAGAAGCAATAAATCCCTGTAGCCAGTGTGACATCTCTATCCAAGAGAAACTTGGGAAATCAGTTTGGTTGAAAGAGATGGTAGAGGACTGGTGTTGGGATTGTGTTTGCATATGAGACACATTATTTTCCCTTAGTTTATTTATTCATTTGGGGTGGCTTTGGGCAGAGAGTCTATGGAGAACATTTTTTTAAAGTTTTTACTTAAATTCCGGTTAGTTACCATAAACTGTGATATTAGTTTCTAGTGTGCAGTATAGTGATTCAACTCTTCCATACATACCTGTTGTGCTCATCACAACAGGTGCACTTCTTAATCCCCTCCACTTATTTCACCCATCCATCCCTCCACCCACTTCTGTTCTCTAACCATCGTTTTGTTCTCTACAGTTAAGAGTCATTTCTTGGTCTCTCTCTCTCTCTCTCTCTCTCTCTCTCTCTCTCTCTCTCATCTTTGGAGAATTTTTGAACAGGGGTTTTAAAGCTCCCCACATCATCCCTTGATGCTGTCACTGTGTGTGCCTACTCTGCCAGTTACCATGCTGAATGAGAGGAAGGCGGATACATCCTGGCCCCCAGTCTCTGGTCTCATCCTACTCCCAGATCTGCTTCCCCCACCAAGAATTCATCTGCCTGCTCATGCAGATGGCCAAACTTGAAAGCAAAGCTCCATTTTTAGACTTTCCTCCTCACCTCCTGTCACATCCAGTTGTCCTCTAAGACATGTCCATCATTATTTTTGAGGTATCTCATGCAATCATTTCCTCTTCCTTGACCCAAATGACTTACCTTCAGTTAAGTTCTATTAAAACAGTTTAATGTGATCTCCTTCCAAATAGAAGCTCTACCATCTGGTCCATTCTTTGTACTGATGGCAAATTTATCTATCCCAAACCACGAATATGGTCTGCCAAAAATGTTTCAGCAGCTCTATGTATCTACTTGACAGAATCTACCTCCTTCAATTGGCCACCAAGAGGACTGATTTGGCCACAGCACATTTTCCAGGCCACACCTCATGAGTCACTTCTTTTGGTAGCTCTAGGCTGTAGTAACACCTAATGGCTCTCCCAAATGTTTCTCCCAAAACACAACCCTGGGATGCTTTGTTTCCTCTGCCTGGAATGGTTACTGGACCTTCTCCAGAAAGTCTTTCTAGACTCCTTTTGACATGCAAAGGCCTCCCTTAAAGCTTTACACTTTTCTTGATGTGCCCTATATTTTAAAGGTTCTTTATTGTGTCTGTCTTTTGCACCACACTGTGAGTTCTTTGACTTTATCCCAGCACATAGGAGAAAGCCTGGCATTCAGTCTTTAATTCACCATTCATTTATTCACTTACTTAATAAGCAGTAATTAAATGTCCCGTCCATGCTGGCTGTGAGCTCTGTACTGGGCATGTGTTTGCTGAATGAATGAATTGAGAGCCTGGGAGTGGTTAGACCTTGGCCAATAAAGGAGTTAAAATCTTAAAAAGTCTGGATCTTTTGTTTTGAGTGTATTTTAACTGGGTCTAAGCTACACTGGGCATATCCCCAGCAGACCCATCCCTCCCAACTGACTCAGAGTAATACCTTGGCTGAGTGGTTAGTTTTCATCTGTAGAAGGGAAGTGATAATACTCTGAGTCTCTCTATTATGCTGAGGTCCCTTTGTTCCATCACTCTTCACTTCCAGAGCAGCTGAAGAGGAAGGAAATATCTCAGTTCTGGAAATTCCCCATCAGTTGGGTCCTTAGGCTTCATGGCCACAGGCCAGAATTAGCATCATTTCACTTCAAACCCATAATGACCTTGTAGGATGCACAGGTCAGGGATGATTATGCCATCAGAGAGACAGGTCAAGTAATCTGCCCAAGGTCAAGTGCAAGAAGGTGCCAGAGCAAGGACTGGAAGCAAGTCTTCTGCATCAACATCTGACCCTGCTTGGACTCTCCAATACTGCTTTGCCAGGTGTCTTGGTGAGAAAGTGGGTCTGGACACCCAGATTTGAAACCCAGTGTGGTCTACATTATAAGTTTTGCTCTCACATCTCGGCCAAAACCGCATCCTCATTCCTGTTTCTCGGATGTGTTTTGCAATGCAATTCTTATCTTCACTGCTTTGGGTCAGACATCAGGATCCTGGTTCCCTTTCTAACCATCAGCTTCTGCGGCTTATTTTTTTTTCTTACACTGGCTTTTTCTAGTTCTCCATTTCCCTCTCTCTCTCTCTCTCTCTCTCTCTCTCTCTCTCTCTCTCTCTCTCTCATTTCATTTCATTTTTGTCTCATTGGGACTTATCATCCACACTGTTTTCTGTTACATCAGACAACCTGTTTTGAAGGATGATACTGGTTTTTATAGGACTGGTAGTATTTGCTAACCTTTCTAAGAAAAAGAGAGTCATAAAAACCCCTCTCTCTTCCATTATTTGCATCTGGCAAAACAAATAGGAATTCCACCTTGCTGGGGCCTGCTGGATTCTTAGCCAGGCCCATGAGGAAATCAAGAGGCAAGTCTGACTCTAGACCCTCACCCTTCTCTCCAAGCCAACCAGAGCTCAGAGTTGCTAACCCCTGTATGCATGAGAGACCAACCTCCCTCTAGTGGGTGCAGCAACAGGTAAGAGAACTGTTTGATATGAACATCGCAGCTCTAGGTTGGGAATAGAAAGGCACAGATGGGAACCTGGCCCCTGAGCTATGTTTTGCAGACGAAGGATCCTAAAACCTGAAGAAAATAGTGACCTACTCAAAGTCACACAGCAAATTAGCAACCAGAGATGGGGCTGCAACTTTGGTCTCTGATTCCTTCCCTGGAGAAGGAGTCTTTCCTCTACCATAAGGTTCTTGGAGCATCAGGGACCTCTGGTAATTGAGTCACAAATAGATTCTGGATAAATCCCTCAGTCCACTTACTTCATACCATTAAACTTGAAGGAGTTGCCTGGAGGGAGTCACATCTCTGGGTCACATGTTGTCCACAGAGCTCTTCTTTTTCTAAGTTTATTTATTTATTTGAGGGAGACAGAGACAGTGTGAGTAGAGAAGGGGCAAATACAGAAAGGGAGAGAGAAAGAAATCCCAAGCAAGGTCCATGATGTCAATACAGAGCTCCATGCAAGGCTCGAACTCATGAAACCCTGAGATCATGACCTGAACCAAAACCAAGAGTCGGACACTTAACCAACAAAGCCACCCAGACACCCCTCCACAGAGCTCTTTACAGACATGGTTTCAGCCATATGAAGCACTGGTGAGAGACACTGAGGCACAAACAGTTTAACCATTGGCCATTCACATGCCTGTCCCAAAGCTGCAGAGTCACCTGACCATGCCTGCAGAGTGGAGAATGCTCTAAGGCCAGCAGATGACCTGTTCCCAAGGAAAAGCTATCCTTAAGTTACCTCTCCCATTGTTATAGCAGATATGCCACATCTTGCAGCTGGTCAAAATTATGTGTATTGTTTCTCGTTTCTCATCTCCACAGCAGCCTGAAGTAATAGACACCTTATTTTCCATTTTCTAGTTGAGAAGTGAAGGTTCAAAGAAGCAAAACACGTTGGATGGGGCCACATAGCTAGAAAACAATGGAAACCAAAGCTTCAAACCTGGAGAGTATAGCTCCAAACTATACTAGCTTTTTTGCTATAGTTCTCTGACATACACGTTTATAATAAGGAAGTTCCTCTGTAAGAAGCATCTTCAGCAGACTTGCCTCTTTTTGATCCTCACAGCAGTCTGCTAAGTCACCCTCACTGAGGTTTAGCCATTAAATAGCTGAAGTGGACAACAAATTCAGGGCCTTGCCTGAACCGCAGGTCCAAAGGAGAAATCCCCAACTGTGCCCCGGGGAGCCCTCCAGGCCCGGACTTCCTGCCCAGAGTCCTCCCTCTGCTGACTCCAACTAGACCTCTCTGGAAGAAGAATGGGGCTTTCTTCCTGAGCGAATTTGAGTTTCCTGTCATCCTCACCTCCTCAGGGCCTCCACTTTCCCTAGAAAGAAGCTAAGACAGGAGATGATAGCCAGTGTTGATCAGATTGCAGTGGCCTTAGAGGAGAGTTTCCTTCACTCATTTATTCATCCTGCATCCTTTAACAAAGCTCTATCAGAGACTGATTCTGTGAAAGGCATTGTTAGCTGCTTGGGGTTCTGGGGTTGGTAGAGCATGGCACATGGCTTCAAGGAGTTGATTTTTGGTTCAGTAGACAGAATTGAAAATGACAGATTATCCTGGGCTCTTCTAGCTACTTTACCCTTGCAGTCAGGACCCCTCTTCACCATCTTGACTGGCATTGTCTTCTTTGAGTTCTTAAGACACTTTTCTTTGGCATGACAAGGCTTCCAGCTGGGCTGTTAGGCCATGGTCTCACACCTGTCACCCATCCTCCACCCTGATGCTGAAAGATCGAAAATGACAATCCAACTGTGTCTCCTCCCTGCTGAGAATTCTTTATGGCTCCCCTGTGTCCTCAGGATAAACTCCAAGCCCTTCAGCATGCCTATCCAGAACTGGTCATGGCTCAGTCCCTTCCTTAAGGGAAATGAAAGCAAAACTGAACTCTTGGGACTTTATCAAGATAAAAAGCTTCTGCAAGGCAAAGGAAACAATCAAGAAAACTAATAGGTAACCGACAGAATGGGAAAAGATAGTTGCAAATGACATATCAGATAAAGGGCTAATAAAAATATACAAGGAACTCACCACACTTCACACCCTCAACTCTCCTTTCAAACTTCAGGCACTTTGGTTTCAGAAAGCCCAAACTGGTTTACAGGGACTTCCCCCCTCCCCCACACACCACCACCTTCCCCTCCTCCAAGAACACACTTATGGGTGTTTGCACAAGCTGTTTCCTTTCTCTGGGGGATCTTATCCTTCTTCGCCAGCCAACTTCTACTCATCCTATAAAACCCAGCTCAGAGGCCCTTTCCTTCTGGAAGCAAAGGAGGAAAAGATATCCTTATTCTACGTTTCTATAGCATTGATGTTCACTCCAAACAAGTGTTTATCTACTCTATTGGTCTTGCTTGTCCCCTTCCCCCCATTTATCTGTAGGCTCCTGCTTCCCTGATACATAAATAATGCCTGTACCAAGAAAGTGTTTAATAATGTTCTACTGAATGAACAAAAGGGAAATTCCAAAGAGAGAAACTTATTTATCCTCTCTGCTCCAAAATTCAGCCAACATGGTCCACCCTGGTGGGTGTCTGAAACTCAGAAGGAAGGAATGTATCTGAGATTTTCTGAAGAACAAAAGGGTCACTTTCAAGCAAAAAGAAGGAGCAGCTGTTAATCATTGTGACTGGGAAAGAATACACGCTTTCCTGTGGCTTTTTGCTGCAACACAGATCCTTGGACAGATTTCAAGAGGAAAATACCAAGTAATTTGACCTTTCCCTCTTGCTAGCCAGAATTTTTCTCTCTCTGCTCCATGGTCAGGATTTTAATCCAAAGTCATTTTGCTCTTTCCACCCAAGGGAAAACTGAAAGCTGGAGTTTGTGGGTCTAGCTTTGCACACAGGTGCCTTGCTGCCCCCAGGAACTGGGACCCAGACACTTGCCAACTTTTAAGCTTCTTGGAATACAGAGAGAGCCACCGGACAACTCAACCAGCTTCCTCACTGTTGCCTACCATGGATTCATCCTCAGGGTGGAAAAGCACAGTAGAAGGATCAAAAGTTAGCAGCAGGTCTACCATTTCCAAGAATTTAGAATAGGTGGGACATTTCTGCTGAACACATGACATCTTAACTCATGAAAATAATCAGAGCTTCCCATGGGATGGATCCTGGGTCTAAAACAACTCATGAAACAGGCCTGGTCCCTCCTTGGTAAAGCTCACCTCTGATTCTTTCAACAACCCTATGAGCTTAGAGTTATTGCTCATCCCGCCCTTTTGCAGGTGGAAAAACTGGTCTGGGGAGGTAAAGTGATGTGATCAAGGTCATGCAATCAGTTGAAATCAGAACTGAAATTAGAATCTAGGGCTTCTGACTATTCATGTGACCTTTCTACAGTACAATCTTAATAAGTGATAACACGTGACCTCACCATCTAGCTTTCTGACACTGTGCAGACCTGTCTGGGCATGTCATCCTGACTCAGACATGTCACACATGCAGCAGAAGCAGCCTGCTTTCATAGCCTGGAGGCCCATGTACATTTTGGCCTGCCTCCAGCTAGCCCCAGTCTCCCCTAACTGGTGAACCCAGACCACAGCAGCCAACCCCTAATGCCAGAGGTTTGGCCTGCCCACTTCATTTCCCTCTCCTCAACTTCACCTCCCTGGGCCCAGACTTGGTACTGGATAGGATGACTGCTTCAGGAAAACTGGTCTTAGTCTTTGGGGTTTGGTGGGGTATTTTGTTTTTGTTTTGTTTTCTGTTTTTTTGTTTCATTGTTGTTATTGTTGTTTTTTAAACACCCCTACTTGCTAAATGAGTGAATGAATGACTGGGCAGAAGAAAAGCGGTGGTGTTCATTCTAGGGGTCATGATACCCTGGTAGCAGATTCATGTGCACGTTATCAAACTCTGGGATCCAGACACCTCGTCCGCCAGCACATTAGGATGTGTCATTCAGCTAAAGCACATCCACAGCTTTGACATTCTACCTTTGTGATTTTTCACAAAAGTCTTTGTAACCCCATTTTCTTACATATTTAGTGGTATTCTTTCAAAGGATTCATTTTTTTTTTACTTAAATAGATGCATTCTGAAAGGAAACATTTGATAACTGCTATAAATTTGAAGCCAGTATTTCTTGCTATAAATGCAATCAAAATAAGCATTTTTTTTTCAGTGTGAACTGGATGCAGGTGCCTGTCTGATGTTCTCAGCTCTGAGCTTACTCTCTCATTGACAGGCAGAGAGAAGGGGGAGGAGGTTGGTAAGAGCTGAGGCTTTCTTTTTGATTGAATCAGAAGGATTAAAAAGTTTCAAAGGGAACGTCATTCTCTACTAGTGACTCATTGCTTGTGAATGGCCTGGTTTAGGATAACAGTGGGTTAGGGCCTTATATATGTCTTATCCAGCATTAGTTTAAGAATGACTATCATCCATGAACACAGCATGGGACTCACGGAGCTGATGCTCTGATAATGAGGCTACTGAGGAACATACATCTGTTGGGCCAGATGACCTTGGCCTTAACCAGGGTGAATGGCCAGGCAGAGTGGGGGTACAAGTGGGCTGAGGCCAAAGTGTTCTTGGAGTGCCAAGCTGGTGATAATGGGTGACTCACTTCTGTTCTGCCCAGCTGTGGCTCTGGGCAGACTCACGGTGGGGGGTTTCGGGTAGGAAGAGTTGGCTGCCGGCCCCTAGAAGGGAACACGGGGAAAGAAAAGGCTTGCTGAAGGCTCCCTTGGATGGCTAGGCAGAGGTCTTCACGTGAACATTGGGGAAAGGCCCTAAAGCTGAAGGACTTCCTCTTATAAGGACAGGGCAGTCCCTATTTGCTGTGCATTTCACAAAAGAGAAGGGAAACTTCCCAGGAAACCACATGAGATGTGCTGACACTGGGGCAGAGGAGGTGAAGGAGAACTGCTGAATGTGGTAAATAGAGGAAAGGTGAGCGTCCAAGGCCAGGAGGGCACACACTGATGGGACCCCACTGTTCAGGCACAAAGGCAAGGACATGACAAGCATTAGCTCCTTTAAACCTCATCATTTAATTATTACTAGTTAACACAGGAAGAGATGGAGGCCCAGAGAGGTTAAACACTGATGAAGATTGCACAGCTGGAGAAGGGTAGAGCCAGGAGACAAGCCAGAGCTTCTGTCTCCAAAGTGGGAGTGTGGACCCAGCCTCATTCCCACATGGCCTGCCCTCCTTCTAGGAAGGAGTTGAACTGTGGGTTAGAAAAAGATGCTGCCTCTAACACGTGTGAGTTCACAGTCAACTCCCACTCCTCAGACCTGCTCTGCACACGCTGTTGTGCCTTTTCACCTTAATTCTGTGAAGTCAATCGTCTCCCACTTTTAGGTGCCATAAAGGTGGACCTTATGCACTGAGGTCCCTTGGGCCTCCCTCCTCTTCTAACAAGGGTTGGGACCACCAGTTACCTACAATGGCTTCATCCACTTCTCCCGGTGGGGAGAAGCCCCAAGGGACTGGGGCCTGGAAGGCGGCTGGGAGGATAGACAGTGTGGCTGTGTGGCCTCATCTCTGGCCACTGGGCAGCTCTACAAGTTGGGCTGGAAAGAGGCCAGGGTGGTGACCTGCCTTCAAGCTCAGAGTACAGGCCTATTCATGGGGATGGTCCTGCCTTTTAGGGACAGTAAGCATGGCTAGGACTTTCCCATTTCAGGTGCTAGGAGGAAATTCCAGGCTTTCTCTTGAAGGCTGAGAAAACGGAGGGACTCTGGCCCTTTGGAAGTGGAGACATCAGGGAAAGTCAGAGGTGGGGAGCATACAGAGTCTGGCTTGGATGCCTGGCCCTGATTTCTTTGGGAATTAGCAAGAAGAGGTCAGCAGGGCAGGAACCATCAGGAAGTTTGCTGTGTCATTGTTGTGCTCCAGTCACTAGCTCTGTGGGGTGATGAGTGTGTGGGTATGTCTGGCCCTGATATCGTCTCGCTTTGTCTCCTTGGCTTGGACTTATCTCTCCCTGTGCAGAACTTAGCCAAGGATGTTTGTAAGAAATGACCTGAGAAATGACAAAGTCCTACTGCTTTAGCCCCATGATCCTCCTGTGGGAACCCCCTTCCCATGTTTTCCATCCATCCAGTATCAATGACCCATATGCTGTGGCCTGTGTGCACGATGCAGGAGTTGGGGCTCCCAGTGTAGAAACGGAACGTTGTCCTTTATTAAGATAGGGCCATAAGAATTTAGCACCAGCTCCTTTATTTATAGGACAGAGAGCAGAGTCTCAGGCAGAATGTATGTGTATTTGTGTGTGTGTGTGTGTGTGTGTGTGTGAAGAGAGAGAGGGAGAGAGAGGACCAGTCACGCAGTTAGTCAGTAGGCCTAGGAGGTAGACCTCACAACCACATCTTCCAGGAGTTCCCCCGCAGTGGGTCTGGGTATACTGGGTGGCGTAAGGCTAAAATCCTGGGCAGGAGTTCTAAATTACTCAGTTTTCCGAATCTTACTGGGAAGCAGAGGGAGGGAATGGGGAGCTAAGAGGCCTTGGAAGCAGGAGCAGAATCACAGCTCCTGGGAGGCCAAGCCAGCAGGCCTCATGCCAGTCCAAAAGAGGGACTCCTACAGCCAGGACAGGCCCTGTGTTGAGTAATGGAAAAGATTCTGGATCAGAGGAGGGACCGAGGCTCCCTTTGGGGATGGTATCTGGGTAACCTGTCAGTGCCATTCACCCATGGGAGTCTTTCCAAGTCAGGGCTTTGCATCCTATCGGGTGAGGGAGAATGAGCTGGAACTTGGTTCCCAGCACTTGATGTGTGGCTATGAGGTACCAAAATATGGAAACAAGCACAATTTATTTTTCTTTTTCTTCTTCCCAATATCTGAAAGAAATCTGTTTTGTAAACCATGAAAGTGAAACATTGGCCATTCTTATTGTTCAAGTCCACATGGCTAGTGAAGGGCCGTTCCAGGTCACAGTGTTGTTCCACGTGACCTGAAGTATGTCTTCCTGTGTGTATGTGTGGGGAGGAAAGGAGAAGACAAGTTCACTAATTCCTGTCATCAGGGGCAGGCTGTGAATAACAGCAAACGAGAAGCACTATGTGTTCCTAAGAGGTCCCCTCATGCCCATGTGCACAGATAGATGGCAATGCTAGGGAAATAGGAGTCAAGTATATGGAACATGGAAAAGGTCTTCTTGAACATCTCTTTCCTTAAACCTTTGTCCAGACTGTCAGTGACCAGGGCAGGCCCTAGGGCATGGGCATGGTCACTTTCCATGTTTCCTTGAGTACCTTGTGCAGGTCAGAGCTTTTGAACACTGAGCTGGGCTGAACCACCGAAGATCAGAGCCAAGGCTTCAAGAGGAGAGAGTCAACCAGAAAGGGTACTTAATTTGACTGTATTCAGTTAGATGCATTTGGATTCATTGTGCATCTCCTGAGTCTCTAGAAGATATTGAGCACTGTGTTGGACACCAGGAGGGGATTAAAGATTAGACAGAGAATAAAGAGAACATAAAAAAAGTGAAATGAGGAAGTTTGGGGATGAAAAAGAGGGAAGAAAGCCTGATTGAAGTTGATTCAACTGTGTCATCTTAAGTGAGGGGCATTTTATATGGGAGATTTCATTTAACCCTTGCAATGCCCATATTAGGCATGTTCCGCTTTGGTCTCGTCTTTACATGTAGGAGCCTGATGGTCAATGAGGTTGAATGACTTGCCCAAGGTGATCAGGATAACATAATAAAGTGACATATTTGCAGTATGATCCCAAGACTCCTTGAATACAAGTCCATAGTTGTGTCCCCTCCTCCAATCTTCCCCCCAAGACATTTTGCACACTGATCCCTTCCCCTGAGCATTCTATACAGCCCAACTGTCAATTCTAGTTTAATGACAGACACTTCAAAGCCACAGAGGCATTGGTAATAATACTTTCAATTTACTCAATGTTGGAGATTGAGACATGAACAGTTAAAGGAAGTAGACTATATTATTGGAAAAAGAAGAGAGTGCCCTGTCTTAAGTTTTGGTGGTTACCACCCAGCCTTGGAAATGTAACTTGAATTTGAATCCTGTATTCTTTTTGGTCTTGATTTGGTCATGCAAGTTGCAAGGCAAAGCAGCCTTTAATCCAACACATACATCTATTTATTCATTTTTCCCTGTTTGCAAGTCACTGGGTGTGGTTTGGTTTGCTTAGTTCCAGATGCCTGAGTCTACTCACAAGAATCAGGTCACAGGAGTAAATTTAACCTCAAACCAGATCATTGGGTCTGTAGAACACGACCTCTTTGTTCACTGGTGATTCATGCATTCAGTTAAAAGTTGGAGGTTTGGGCCTTCTAGATCAATGCAGTGTAGCTACTATATCTTCTCATTTCTTGAAGATAGTTATTTTTGATTGAATTGGGTTTTATTTATTTTTTAACTTTAAATGTTTATTTATTTTTGAGAGAGAGAGGAAGAGAAAGCAGGGGAGGGGCAGAGAGAGAGAGGAAAGGGAGACACAGAATTTGAAGCAGGCTCCAGGCTCTGAGCTGTCAGCACAGAGCCTGACATGGGGCTTGAATTCACAAACTGCAAGATCATGACCTGAACCAAAGTTGGATACTTAAACAACTGAGCCACTCAGGTGCCCCTGAGTTGGGTTTTATAAACTGCATGTCGAAAATTGAGCAGTTGACATTCATTCCTTCCTTCATGCACTTATATTTTTTGGCAAGTATTTTATTGAATGCTTATTATTCCCTTGCCACTATAGTGATGAGTGAGGAAAACCCCCTGCCTGCAAGGTACTTGGGGTCTGTGGACCTGCTATATCCCAACATTATACCTACTGCAATGAGAGTTTGTGTAGCACACAGCAACCAGATTTGCCAAAGGAGGAAAACTTCAGTTCTGAGTTTTCAGAGCCTGGATACGACCTTTGCTATGTTAGAGGGGTTTACTACCTTAGGATCTAGTTCTTTTCTTTGGAGACAGGAAGGCTGCCCCAGCTAGAAACAGGTAAGCAGTTGGAACAAGTGTCCATGTCAATGAGGAAGGGAGATCAATCTTCTTAAGCTGAGATAGACTTTAAATGGACTTCAGAAAGAACAGAAGCCATTTCTTTTTAGTCTGGAGCACCAAGTGTAGCATATTTTTTGCCCCAACCTTGGGGCTGTCTGGTCTGTACCAGCTGTTAGATGCTGTGATGTCAGAACTAAATGAGGACCAGCCCTTCTCCACCCCTTGTCCTCTCCCTTCCAGAGTCTGATAGAGTCTCAGCTGGTTCTGCAGGAAGGGCTACTCACCAGTAACTAAGAGAACGGTGAATGGTTAACAGAGGAAGAGCCCATTATGAATACCATGTCAGTGATGAGAGAGATTAATTTCTTCTCAACAATAACAGTTCTTCCCCTGCTTCCTGACTCAGCCAGTAACCACACCAGGCAAAGGTAAAAGGAAGGGGACCCTCCTCCTCATTGGGCTTTAGATAGGAGTATAATGTACATACGTGTGTGTAGGTGTGTTGGGGTGGAGAAAGCTACCACAATATTGTGCCTGAAAAAGGCAGAGAAACAAGACTCACTAAGAGACCACTGTTTTGGATTGGCAGGTGCCTACTTTTAAGTATTGTTGGCAGGTGAGAAAAATTTCCAGACCCACACAAGCTTTCCCACGCCCTAAAATGGTATGTTATTATTTTCTTTCACTTAACCACAACCTCCACACTGCCCCAGGCATTGGTCTCTGACTCTGAATGACAGACAAGATGACAGATATAAAAAAAAGATGAATCATTGTCAATTTTTGCTGTTTTGATGGATAAAATACCTGGTGTACATGCAGGCTCTGTTCTGTGACTTCTGGTTTCAATCAGCATGTCAGAGGGCACTCTGAGACTGAGCTCGTGTTCCAGAAATTAACTTATCCATCTGCCAGAAAGGACATGTTACCAAGTTGGTCTATAAGGGGTGTGCCTAGACTTTGATTGATGTTCCATAAGACAAAAAGGAATGAGAAAAAGAGTGATAGAAAACATTATTGCTATCACAGTCTTTTACACAACTCTCTGGGCCACACAGATACACTTCCATCCTATGCCCCAGGCCTGATCCATTTCATGAAACTCCAGTTTTTCAAAATTACCTGCAGGCTTTCTAAAAATGCAGATTTCTGGGCTCTTCTTGCCAAAATCTATTATATATATTTAAAATTTACCTTTTCTGGGAATACAAATCAAAACCACACTGAGATACCACCTCACACCAGTCAGAGTCACTAAAATGAACAAATCAAGAGAACGTAGATGCGGGCAAGGATGTGGAGAAACGGGCACCCTCCTACACTGTTGGTGGGAATGTAAACTGGTGCAGCCACTCTGGAAAACAGTGTGGAGGCTCCTCAAAATATCGATAGAACTCCCCTATGACCCAGTAATAGCACTGCTAGGGATTT
>NC_043716.1:21481528-21494093 GCF_006229205.1 Suricata suricatta
GTAAATATGCAAAGCAAACATCCATAGCGATCCAGTGTTTTTCAGGAGGGGGTCCTTGTCTGCAGTCATAGTGTCCCAGCTACTCGAGCCCACAGTTCCACATCTCAGGGGCTGAAAGACTCCATACATCTCTCTGGGACTTGGGTTCTTTATTTATAAAGTGGGGATGTGAACACATTACATCAAAAAGTCAGTTGAAGTGCTTATCACATGGCCCACCATGCAATAGGTATACAAAAAATGTTACAAGTATTTAGCAAAGGGTGGTCAAGAGGAACAAACTTCCAGTTATGACATAATACGGTATGGAGATGTATTGTACCACACGGACACTATTGTTAACAATACAATATTGCCTATTTTGAAAGTTGCCGAGACTAAATGTTATAAGTTCTTATAACAAGTAAAAGAAATTGTAACTATGTGATGCGATCCATGTTGAATAGACTTATGTGGCAATCATTTGGCAATACCTACGCATATCAAATCAGCATGCTGTATGCCTTAAACTAATACAAGATCATACATCACTTGAATCTTAGTAAAACTGGAGAAAAATTAGAGTGAAAATTTGAATTTTTAAAAACTTGTATTTACCACTGTAAGCTCGATAGTTTCTCAATACTTGAAGACCTTGCTGATGACATTGGTGGTGAGATTAGGAATATAATTTTTGATATTATGTAATAAAATATGTCAACATTTGGAATGTCTGCACAGCTCCATAAAGCAATACTTTCCAAGTGACCAATGTTTAAACAGGTTTTTTTAATTTGGTGGATACTTTGATCACAAGTCAACATGCCTATGAAAGAAGGTTTAGTCTACTTCAAATTACTGAGAAGATTTTACTTATTTTACTATAAAGAAGTAGAATGAAAAATAAACAAACAATCTTATAGACCCATTTAAATAAATACCAAAAAGATTGGTTTGGTCTTCAGAACGCCAATCAGATCCTCTTGGCTCTTTTGTCATATTGTTAAATTGGTTCAGTTTAGTACATGAGCAATTTTTGGAAGCCCAGTCTTAAAATGATTGCATACTACTTTTTCAAAATACAAAAAAAAAAAGTATCATGGATTTTATTCTGACCATCTGTTCACAA
The DNA here is from genome assembly GCF_006229205.1 of Suricata suricatta. NCBI lineage: Eukaryota > Metazoa > Chordata > Mammalia > Carnivora > Herpestidae > Suricata > Suricata suricatta. Next base: position 21,482,637 of record NC_043716.1, read on the forward strand.
AGGAGAGGGGATTATTTTAAGTGATTTTTTAAGGGACTGTGTTGATTGGGCAGTATCCAAAGAATGTTTGAACTGCTTGTACTTTTTAAAAATTGAATATTGTGTATTTTTTTGGATTTCTTTAATTTTTTAATATTTTGTAGCTTTTAACACTCTGAGCTCTGGAACCATGCAGACCTAGGTTCAAATCCTCACCCTAAGCTTACCAGCCCTGGGGAATAAGAGGAAGTCTGCTTAATTTTTCCTGACCTTCATTTTCTTATTTTTACAGTTGAAATTGATAACAGTTTCTATATGCGGTGATTTTGAGGAATAAATGAAGTAAATTCTTGTAAACCACATAGCTTTGTGCCTGACCTCTGGGTAATACTCAGTAAAAGTTGACTGTTGTTTTTACTGACAGATAAACAAATAACCATTCATCCTTTTGCTATCTGAAGGAAGATCTGTTAGATCCTGAAGGCATAAAAAGAGAAAAGGACTTCAGAATAACAAACAAAATACTGCATAAGCTCTGATGTAGGAAAGCTTGTATATCTATAAAAGGGAATAATCAAACTGAGAGCTGAAGGGGCAGGGGGAAGAGGGGAAAGGGAAGTGGTGTGATGGGCATGGAGGAGTCACTTGTGGGGAAGAGCACTGGGTGTTATATGGAAACCAACTTGACAATAAACTATAAATTTAAAAAAGAGACTAATCAGTCTCCAAAATCAAGACAGTAAATATTCAGAGTACACTATAATTAGAACTCATCTTTTATTCCACATGCAAAATACTTAATAACTATTAATTCAATGAATAATTTGTATCATGTAATCTATAGAAGAAAATGTCCATATTTCAAATATATTTTTCAATATATATACATCATTACCCCCAGTTCTATTTAGATATAATTGGCAAATACAATTATAAGACATTTACAAATAAAAGTATTTAGCAGGGGTGCCACCTGGGTGGCTCAGTTGGTTAAGGGTTCAACTTTAGCCCAAGTCATGATCTCTCAGCTCATGAGTTTGAGACCCGTGTCAGGCTCTGTGCCAACAGCTCATAGCTGGGAACCTGCTTCAGATTCTGAATCTACCTCTCTCTCTGTCCCTCTCCTGCTCACACTCTGTCCTCTCAAAAGTACATAAACATTAAAAAAAAAATTTTTTTTGAGTATTTAGCACAAGGCTGGGCTTCTAAGTTTCCAGAAGAATGATGAAATCCATAGCCCAGGAATAGAGTAGACCCTTCCTACTCAAAGTGGAAGCTACCTTCTCCTCACCAGTAGTTTACTAGAAATGGAGACTCTCAGGCCCCACCACTGATCTACCAACTCAGAACCTACAGTTTCATAAGACCCACAGGTGATTCCACCATTTGACAAGATACACGTATATAGAGAGAGAATCTCTGACCGCTTTAGCTTGAGTCCCTGCATTTGAGAGAGAAACAGTAAGAATGGAGTGTGAGGGGTGGTGGGGGCGGGTGGCACAGATGGTCTGGAACAGAGCAGATGGTGACAATCTTGCTGGGAAGATGCGATTTGCATGAACTAACAGGCCTATTGGGCTGTCCTTGACCTTCCAATTAAGAGCACAGCTATCTTTTCCCATATCACCCAGATGTTTGGTCCATATCTTGCTGAGACCCCTCTTTTGTGGTTTCTTAGAAAAGATATCTCTTCTGTTTTTGAGATTGAGGAATGATCAAGGACAGAAATGAGCCCCTAGAAAAGTTGGACATGGACTGAGTGGTGGAGCTTTTGCAACCTAACTGGAGATGCCAGGGCTCTAGAGAAGCTTGTGGCTCAAATAGTCATTAGAAAGAGGGCTTCAGATATGTTATGATGATAAAAGACTGAAAACAGACTGGATAAGATGTTGAAATAATGGAGGGGAAACCCCGCAGTGTGTATTCTTTGAATCATGTGTGAAGAAGTCATAGCCCAGTCACATGGAGCTTATCATAAGTCAGCAACTCCAATAATAATGAATTTAGGATCTCTGTCTCTCTCAAGTTATCTAAATTCTGATAACTACGATAAAAACAAACAAGCAAAATAACAACCTTTTATTTATACAGAGTTTTACAATTTACACCACACTTTGTAGGCATTCATTTAATTTATTTATTTATTATTTTTTGCAAATATTTATTGCACATACATTGTGTATCAGAAACTGGGCCAGGAACCAGGATTAGAGTGGTGAACAAACCACGCATAGACACCTATCTATGGAATTTACACTGCAGTGGATTTCCAGTGTAATGGCTTTGCCTGAGTTGTACTGAACATTTACTATGTGTTAATCACTGGGCTAGGCACAGTAGCCCCCAAGGAATCCTCATGACAGTTCTCTGAGGTTGGCATCTTTATTATCTCCTTTACCCAAATAAGGTGAATAGAAGTATCCATGGCTCAACAGGTCAGGTGATTTCCCCAACAGGATTTAGATAGTTGTTGCTGGGCCAAGGAGGAACCCAAGTTCTTGACTGTGAGATACTCACCCATTACGGGTTTGATCTTCACATATCTGACAATAACAGTGGAGCTGAACCTCAACAACTGATTAAGGTTTTGGAGAGAGAGAACATCCCAGAAATTGGAGCTTGAGTAGGTTGGGGAAGATTGTGAAAATGACCGTACCCCATGGAGATGGGGAATCATTTCCTGAATTGGGAGCAGAGGTCTGTAAGTGACATGGTCTAGGATGGCTAGAGCACAGCATCTGCAAGGTACCAGGGCCAGAAATGTGGGGTTGGTCCAGATTGAGGAGGGACTTGAATGCCACTCCAAGAAGTTAGTCCTTTATGCTTTAGGCAACAGGGACCCATGAACGCATGGAGCGGTGAGGAGGCCAGAGTCCTAATTAAGAAAGATCACTCCCACATGGAGGTGGAATATAAATTGAGCACGGTTTGGCAGCGATGCTGAGCAGAGCAAAAAGATGAAAAATTGGTTAGAAAGCTGTTGCGATACCCGTTCCCATCCTCCCCACCCTTTTAGTGAGCTATTCACTTCTTCCAGACTGTAATGTTTATGTGCATACCCAGGAAATTTGTCAAAATGCAGATTAAGATTGAACAGGTCTGGGATGGGGCATGAGATATTACATTTCCAACAAGGTCTCAGGTGACACAGATGCTGCTTCTTTGGGGACCACACTGTGTGTAACAAGATGTAGAAAATGATGATAACATAAACAGAGACACAGAGCCCCTACTACAAGTCAGCAGCTTTGCTGAGCCCTTTGTACTACGTGTTCATTCAGTTGCTTAATAACCAAGAGGCAGTTAGGATCCTTATTCCCATTTTATAAAGAGATCGGATCTCAGAGTGATTACGTAACTTGTTTAAAGTCACAGAGATGCTTTAGCTTGTCTCTCCATAACAGAACAAACAAAATGCAATCAGAAAGCCCAAGAACTTCTTACTGAAGTTAGAGTCTTTCTGCAGAAAGCCTGTCACCACATATTAACCATGAGAAGATTCAATCATTACTCACATGCAGAAAAAGAAGGAAGAAGCAGTTTTCTCTTTTTATCTTGTGACCAAGAGGGGTGCCTTTAAGGAACAGGCCTGCATGATGGCAGGTGAAGATAGGGAAGTGTACAAAATCTGTGCAGTAAGCGTCTTTAAAGGCTACCTACTGTGTAGCCTTTACTTGTTTCTTTGCTGCTGTGTCTTGCTGCAGTTGCTGAGGGGAATGGGGAGGGAGCAGCCATGATGCACCACAGTGGGCAAAGAGCCATTTGTTTTCTCTGTGTACTTACACCTGGTTGGGGACCAGACCTGGCAGGCAGCCCAGGAATGTCTCATTTCTACTGTGGGGGAATTCACAATGCAGAGAGCACTCCAGTTGTGTTCAATAATCCGCCATTGCAACATCATGCCTGGGGTTTCCCGCTTCCTCTGGCCAGATCTGGAATGCTAATCAAAGGTCACAGAGGGAGGTGATATTTAGAGTCCATTAAGAAAAAATCCCATGGGAACAGCAAGAGGCAGAGGTAGAAGAAAGCTCCAGCTGTCTCCCTCTCACTTCCAGAAGAGGCTCGCTGCCATGATTTGTGGCCAAGATTTGTGGCCAAGAAGCAAGCAAAAGGAGTCATAATCCACAGGGAAGTTCTTGAGAATTGACTTTCAGAGCCCAGTACCTGTGGAGGCAGTACAGGCTGTTATAAGTGAATCACCTAGCACTTCATCAAGGCATTCAAGGCCCACTCTGGACCCAGTGAATTACAATTTAGGGGGTGAGGATCATCAGAGAAACCCATATTTGTGCCCCATCCTTGTGTAAATCACTTGACCTCAGTGACTCTTACTTATAAATGGGTTTATGATGCTCTCTGTAGAGGACTGTTAAGGTATTGGGTCTGCAAATGCCTGCTACAAGTCAGGTGCTCAGTCAATAACTGTAGACTTAATTTCAGTATCTCCCAGGGCCCAGTCTTGTTTCTTGTTGAAAGAAGTTCAGGTGCTCATCTACCTAGGACATTTGCAGCTGGTAGGTGGAAGATCATGGGGAGATGAGAGGAAATCAGATGATGTAATAGGATTCATTTTCATTATATTTAATACTTTGCTTTAAGATGGACATGATAATCAGGGCCTCAGATGCCTGGTACATGTGCTGACCCTAAAAAGGATTGGAAAAGATACAGACTGTGCTCCACAAATTTAGATGCAAACATGAGGCTCTGGATAGTCCCATGGTGTGGCATAACTAAAAGACCAGGTGCCTTTGGGCTGCATTACAAGAGGTACAAGCTTTGTAATGAGGCAATGAGAGATGCCCTTTCTCTCTCTGCTGTTTAGAGCAAGCTGGAGACCCTCCTACACTGTGAGGAGAGGAGCAAATCTTATCTCTAGAGGACAGGAAATTTGGTGGTGAAGGAAATCATATGTTTGGGAAGTTGTTCAGGAAGTTGGGTTATGTTTTTTTTGTTATTTAACATAAACAAAAAGAGGCAATGCAATTGCTGTGTGCAAGATCTGAAAGTACCAATTGAGGAAGTTGGGCTGAAAGAAAAGAATTAGGAACAATGGATGGAAACTGCCCAGACACAGATTTCAGCTCTTTAACAGAAGAACCCCTAAACAGCTGCTATTTTTGAACTACTTTGCCAAGTGTGCTCAATGGCTTTATGTCATCAAGCCTCCAACAACCTTGCCAACCAGGCATGCTTGTCTCCATTTCTCAGATGAGGAAATGGGTTCAGAGGAAGGGACTTGGCAAAATCACATAGATCAGAAGGGGTGGAATCAAAGAGCTAAACCTCTGGACTCTGAAGACTTTGTGTGTTCCATTGTGCTAAGGCTGTCCATCTAACAAGCAGAGAAGCCTGATGAGGGAATGGGTTGCCTTGGAAGGTAGTGAGTTCTCTGTCCTTGAAGTTGACTGTATGTCAAGGACTCCACTGAAGGAATTCAATAAGAGTTGACCCTAGGAGTTAAGACCTTAGACCCTGGAATCATATACCCACTTCTTAAGTTATTTGCTGAAATTTTCTTTTGCTGTTTCATAGACCTACTATAGCCTAAGTGCTTGTCATGGGGCCAGGTACCTGTAGTGAAGGCCCAATAAAAGACAGCTTTTGAAATGGGCTGGAGTCAGTTGTGATGGCCTTGAACTACCCCCCTCCCCAAGTTCTTAAAATGCATAGGCAGTTTTGGCTTATCATACATGGGGTGATGTTTCCTTCCTCATTTCTTGAGTTTCCTTGGAATTAGCTATGGCTATAAGTCTCTATGACCAGATGCTTGTCAATTCCCAAGAACTGGCCCTTCAATCTCAAACTTGGTGTAGAGGCTTCTATGCTAGGTTAAAGCCAGAATGACCAATGAGCAAGGAAGAGGAATACCCATGGAAGTTGAAGATGTCTTGCTGTTTGGAGCAGAAAGAGCATGGCATTGGGTTTGAACCTAGTGTCTTTCACTGTTTGAGGGAGAGCTTATGTAAGTCAATTAACATCTTTGGGCCTCAGATTGCAGATCATTGAACGGGATTATCAACACCTAACAAAGCTATGAAGAATCCAGAAAGATTAGATAGATAGATAGATAGATAGATAGATAGATAGATATACAGATATATAAAAATCACTGTGCAGAAGCTCAGGAAAGCCTTTAAAGACCCAAAGTTCTCACCTCTGACTAACCTTGAGACACTAAGCAAGCAGGAGCTGAAGGCTAAGATAGAATTATAAACTCCAGCTTATGTTGAAGGTATGCCCCCACACACATTTCCCCTCTGCCGAAGCCTGGGAGACTTATTGATTTCAGGCCCCTAAGGAAATCTTTGTCCAATCACTATTTAACAGCTATGCTAACTGAGAAGATATTTCATTGGTCACACCTAACAAAAAATACAGGCTTCATAGAATTAGTTCAGAAAGAGCACTAAACAAACAGACAAACAAACAAGAAACAAAAACAAACCCTGAGGAAAGGGGAGAATCTGATTTTCAGAGTTGCCACATTATATTATTTAAAATGTCAAGGTTACAACAAAAAATCATGAGACATGAAAAGGAACAAGAATGCAGGGCTCATACATAGGGGAAAAAGTCAATATAAGCTTATCCTTGAGGAAACCCAGATGTTGGACTTCTAGACAAAGACACTAATTTATGTATTTTAAATATGTTTAAAAATTAAATTAAATCACATCTAAAGAACAAAAGGGAAGTACGAGAATGGTGTGTCACTAAGTAAAGAATATTAATATATAGGAATAATTAAGAACAACCAAATAGAAATCCTGAAATTGAAAAGTATAACAGAAATAAAAAATTTATCAGAGGAGTTCAACATCAGACTTGAGAAAGCAGGGGAAAGAATCAGGAAACATGAAGAAATGTCTATTGAAATTATCCAGTCTGAGAAACAGCAGGAAAAAAACATAAAGAACAGAAATTTGAGACTTACAGGGACCAATACATGTGTAATGGGAGTCCCAGAAAGCTCAGAGAGAGAGAAAAAGGAAGAAAGAATATTTGCATAAATAATGCCCTAAAAACCTCCAAATTTGGTGGAAAGTGTTAGTCTGCACATCCGAAAAACTGGATAAATTTTAAGCAGGAAAAATGTAAATAAATCTACACCAAGACACATCATAATCAAATTGTCAAAAGCCAGACAATGAGATAATTTGAAAGCAGAGAGAAGTAACTCATCACATAAAAGATACTCAATACAGTTAACAGCTGATTCATCATCAAAAACTACATAAGTGAGGAGTAGAGGCATAATTTATTCAAAGGGCTGAAAGCAAAAACTATCAACTAAGAACTCTATAAACAATCCTTTAAAAATGAAGGAAAAAACTAAGGCATTTTCCCATAAATAAAAGCAAAGAGATTTTGCTACTTAGCAAATCTGTCTGCAAGAAGTACTAGGGTGAGTCCTTCAGGCTGAAATAAAACACACTAGGCAAAAATTAGAATTCACATAGAGAAATAGTATCAGTAAAAATAATATATAGGTTAATGTAAAAGATAATAGGAATGTGTTTTTGATTATATTTTTCTATTTTGTATTTTTGTTTGTATTTCTTTGTATATTTATTTATATTTTTCTCCTGTTTTAAGAGACAGTTATATAAAACAATAACACTAAATATATGTTGATAGACATACAATGTATAAAGATATGATTTTTATGACAATAAATAGCAAAAAGAATCACATCGGGGTTAGGGAGTAAAGTTCTATTGAAACATTTTTTGTATGCTACAGAAATTAAATTTATATTAACAAAAACTAGATTGCTATAAATTAAGATGTTAGTTGTAATTCCCAAAATATGCAATAAGATAATAAATTTTAAAAAGAAGAGTAAAAGAAAACAGGAGAATTTGAATAATGCATTAGAAAATATTTAATACAAAGGAAGTTATAGATGAATACAGGAAGAAGAAAAACAGACTAACAAAACAAATGACAAAATGGCAGGTTATTTATAAAATTAAAAAATTTTATTTCACTAATAATTGCATTAAATGTAAAAGGATTAAACTCTCTAAAGCCTGAGTTTGGCAGGACTTCTTAGAAAAACATGATATTCAAAGAAGATATAAAAAGAATATATGCAAATGTCCAATTAGCACATAAAAAGATCAACATCAGTCATTCGGGAAATGCATATCAAAACCACAATGATATTCCACACACAGGATGGCAATAATAAAAAAAAGTTGGGCAATTCCAAGTGTTGGTTAGAATATGGAAAAATTGGAACCCTCCTACACACTGGTGAGAATGTAAAATGGTGCAACCATTTGGCAGTTTCTCCAAAAGTCAGGTAGAGAGTTACTATATTATCCTGTAATTCTACTCTGGGCTCCTACCAAAAAAACTGAAAACGCCTGTCCATACAAAAACTTGTACATATATGTCCCTAGCTGAATAGTTCACAATAGCCATAAAGTAGAGACCACCCAAATGTTCAACTGCTAAGGGATAAACAAAATGTGGTATATCCACACAGTGGGATATTATTCAGCCATAAAAAGGAATAAAGTAGCAAGATATGCTACAACATGGATGAATCCTGAAAAGCATTACACTAAGTGAAAGGAAGACACCTATTACAAAATGCCATATATATTCCATGAGAAATGTCCAGCAGAGGTAAGTCAGTACAGATGGAATGTAGATTAGTGCTGTCCAGGGGCGGGGGCAGGAACAGAGACTGCTAATGGATATGGGGTTATTTTTCAGAGTGATAAAAATATTCTGTAATTAAATAGTGGTGACGATTGCACAGCTTTGTGAATATATTAAAACCACTGAACGGTTTAAAAGGGTGAAAATTATGGTATAAATTACTTCTTAGTTTAAAAAAAAAAAGCCATGACAGCAAATGGGGAGGAGAAGGGGGAAAGAGTGTTGGGGAGAGAGAAGGACACAAAACCTGAGAGATTATTGAATACTGAACTGAGGTTGAAGGGGGAGAGGGAAGGGGAAAGGAGGTGGTGGTGATGGAGGAGGGCACTTGTGGGGAAGAGCACTGGGTGTTGTATGGAAACTAATTTGACAATAAACTATTTAATAAATAAATAAATAAATAAATAAATAAATAAATAAATAAATAATATCTCAATTTAAAAAACCCAAACAAACAAAAAAAGCCATCAGATAATGTATGTAGATCCCTGAATATTACTTGATACATAAGTGCAATTCAGTGAGACCTTCTTTCCATCCTCCCTCTCTCCCTCCCTCCTTCCTTCCTTCCTTCCTTTTTCCCCTCCTTCCTTCCTCCCCCCTCCCTCCTTCTTTCTTTCCTTCCCTTCCTCCTTCCTTCCTCTTTCCTTCCTTCCTTCTTCCCTTCCCTTTCTTTTCCTCTTCTTTCTTTTTTCCATTCTTTCTTTCCTTCCCTCCCCTTTTCTTTCTTTCCTTCTCTCTTTCTTCTTCTCTCTCTCTCTCTTTCATTCTTGTTCTCTCTCTCTCTCTTTCTTTTTTTTCTCCTACTGTGTTCTGTAAGAGGTCAATCTGGACTGCTTGCCTCTGAGAACCTGGGCTGGGTGACATTAGCTTATTGGACCTAGAAGTCAAATTCATAATTTCAATTTCCTGAAAGCCTGGTATCTCTTTGGCCTCAGACTTGCATTCATGATTTACAGGCAAATCTCAGATCATCAGAGCTGGAAATCACTCAGCCATCCTGTGCATATCGTCCAACCCTCAGCAAGCGTGTCTGAAGGTACTGCACCCAGAGGCGGAGGTGCCCGGGCCAGACCCAGAACCGAGCCCCCACCTGGCCGCTGAGCTGTTTCATCCAAGCCCCCTTTCCTCTCCTGCCGCCCTGCCTCCCGTGCCAGAATCCCTCACGGCCTGTTCCCAGGTGGTGCAGGGGTGGTGACCAGGGGCCAACCAAAACTGGAAAAGTCAGTGAGGTCTGTGTGTGTAGTGACCCCCCTGAAAAAAAAAGTGGCATTGAAAATAAATTGCCCCTGTCCCCCAGCCAAAGGCTGAGGAAACCAGTCAGCTTCTCCACAGGGAAAACACTTTTGGGACCCCTGCTGAGCGCCCCAGTTCTCCAGGTCTCCTCCGGAAGGGAAGGGCTGGAAACAAAGACCTCATTTCTTGATGTAAGAAAGTGGAAAGGGAACTTGCTAGCCCAGAGATGACTTTTACTAGGGAGGCATTTTCAGTTTCCCATGGTGGGTATAAGGACAGGGAGAGGGACCCACGGGAAGGAACAAAGCAGAAGTAGAAGAAGGGGCTCAAGTTCAGAGGATGAAGCCTGTGATGCGGGGGCAGGTGGGGTCAAAGGTGCGACCCAAGAAAGCAGCCTGACATTTGTCCTGCAGTTTCCTTCCTCCAGCGTGGCACTTGTGACATCTGGTCAGAGCAAGGGGCACAGCCACCTTGGGGGAAGCGGTGAGGTGGAGAGTGCCTGAGGGGAGCCGTGGGAGGTGATGTGGGGAAAGCTCAGAACAGCATTTCTGTCTGGGAAGTGAAAACAGCCCCAAGGAGGAAGTCACATCCTGGAGATCCTAATTCTGGGAGGTGGCGATTCTATCATCTGCGTGGGACGGGGTCGAGTTGTGGCAACAAGTCAAGAAAAGGTGACCTCCAGGGGCTGGTGAACACAGTGCTGAGGGGTGCTGGACTCTTGAGATTCGGAGGCCTTCTGGAACTACGGCAAGGCGTGCATGGCCATCTCCCCCAAATTCCCACGCGCTGCAAACGCAGCTTTGCCGCTGGTCTCGTTCCAGTCTCCTCCCGTGGGGACCCGATGCCACCGCTCCCATGTCCACACACACCCATCTCTTCCTCAGGGTTTCCAACATGCATAATGACGTTGGCAAATCTCACGGGACGCTTCGTGCCAGCCGTAAGCCATGGTGGTGCAGCCTCAGTCAGGACTCTGCTTGCTTCTGCTGAAATCCCTTTGGGGCTTGGCCTGATCAGTGAACAAACTCAGTGTGTCCCCATCTCCAACCAGGTCCAAAAAGCTGGAGGGAGAGCTTCCCATGTGGTTTCAGGAGCACTTCCTCCCCAGCCCACCCCTGACCTGAGCTGACCTTCAGGTGTACCAGAGCTTCCGCGGGGGAATGAGGGGGTTCATCTCTGCCCTTTCCAGGAACGGGCGATGGAGATGCTTAGTACTGACCATGCTGGTGCCCTTCTCTGAAGGCTTCTGTCTCCCGGGGACCACCCTGACGTCCATCAGCCTCAAAGAAGACTGGACACCACCAAGTGCCAGTCATGATGAAGTGCCTTCATAGGACGGGTGTGCTCCTGAGCTCTGTGTGCTTCTAAAATTCTAGGTCTGTCCTCCATCTATTGGTCTGGAGACACTGAGTGTCCGGAGCACAGGGGCACCCACGTGGCAGAAGTGCTCACACTTTCATCAGCCCGTGCCCCCAGCCTCGCTAGATGCCCCAGCCGAGGGGCGCGATCTCTCCGACCCAGCCAGCCTGAACTGCGCTGCTTCGGCATCCCACAGCAGCTGGGAAA
>NC_043716.1:21494193-21495471 GCF_006229205.1 Suricata suricatta
CCCCCCCCCCCCGCCCCTCCACTCTCCTTCAAAGTCCTCCCTGACCAAGAATTCTCTGCAACCCACGTGCTGACCAGTCACCCGCAGAATTCTCTTTGTGGTTTTGTTTTTTCCCTGTACTTGTAAATGATCTGATCCCAACACAACAGCGCTTGGTGGTGGCACTGTTTCCATAGTTTATGTTTGGCACTCAGTAGGTACTCAGGAAAGGCTGGCTGCTGGACAGATGGACAGTCACGGGTCTTAGAAGATTCCTAAGGGCTGGGGACATGGGCAGAGATAACAGTGAGCCCCTGAATGAACCTGGGCCCTCGGGAACATGGTGGAGGCAGAAGTCATTCTGAGCCGCCCCTGGGTGTTGGGAGGAGCAGGACTGATCCTCTTCTACAGCCTGTAGCCTCCTCCACGTCCCCACCAGGTTTGACAAAACGGCCATGTGGTGAACAGTCCTGTAGTTAAGAGTCTGAGTTTCCATTGCTGGCCCCCATTTTTGCTAATGGTGTGGCCTGCTCAGGTGTCTCTCTCAGTGCCCCAGTTTCACCACAGCTTTAAAATAGGAATACACACAGTTTCTGTGTCTCCTGGTTGCGCAGGTTAAATGAATTGCTGCCTCCAGAGTGGTTGGAACGCTGTGACATTGATCATTGTGGCCTCCAGGTTTGGAGTGTTACTTGGACGGCAAATTCAGGCTCACACGCTATCTCTTCCATCTCTAGCTTGGGGCTAAGAAATATAGTCTCCCTTTCTGGGCGTCTGTTTGCTTGTCTTTAGAATAAACTCTTGCCCAGGATACAGGGCTGAGGATAGGAGGTACTGCCTACTAAGGGTGGCAAACAGTGTCAGGCATAGGTGGGGCTCGTGGGTGTCTTCCCATCGTCTCCCACTTCTCAGTTTTCTGCCTGTCAGAGGATCTGGGCAGAGAGAGCGCAACTAGAGGAAAGAAATCCTGAGATGCCCAGGACACAAAACATCCTGGAAACTCAACTCCGTGTTTTTAGAGGTTGATGTGGGTCTGCTGCCATCTGCTGGATTGATTAGGAATGGCTTCCTTCGTGCTCTCTGATGCCATCTTGTGGTGAAAGAGGTTTATAGCAGAGAGCAGTTCTTGTCTGCTTCTGTTCAGACTTGGGACCCTGCTCCTCCCCTCACTCCTCCAACTAATAGGCTCGCCCACCCCGCCTTCTTTCAGTGGCTTTCTGTATGGAGTACTTCTGGAGCGCAGGTGTTGTGTGAATTGCCATGACAAGGTAAAGGAGACCGAAGCAGTCTGGCAGAGAT
>NC_043716.1:21495571-21497413 GCF_006229205.1 Suricata suricatta
GTCCCCCCACAAGATGAGGTCATCCATCCAATGAAGCCCTTTGGTCCCCCAAAGTGTAAGGACGCAGGTCTGATTCAGCCTTCCCCTGTACTTAAAGGGGAAGCTGCCAGCTTCTCCATATCATTGGCCAATGGAAGGGCACACATTGCCCAGGGAAGGAGGGACAACTCTTGTGGCACCCAATCAGGAGAGGCCAGCTAACACCTTTGACCTTTCTAGGGGCAGGCCTAAAGATGGAGGCTAGTCATGCCTCGCCCTACGTGAGGGTCTTAGTCACTCCCTATGTGAGGGTCCTGGGCCCACTCTGTGATTGGTCGATAATCTAAATGTTGTGATTGGCTCCCACTACTGCCAGTATTGATGGGGGGGGTAGGGAATGGATCGCTATACCTGTGTCGTCATTTCTTGTAATGCCCCCTTCCTAAAAAAGCCCCTCCGCTGCCATGTTTGGGGCTCTCTCCACATGGCCAGCGGTCTGTGGCATCTGTGAGCCCAAGCTTAAGCCCGTAATAAAGCCCTTTGCTTTTGCATGCGTGACTCGGTCTCCCTGGTAGTCTATGGTTTTTTTGGGGCGATATTGGAAACTTGGGCATAACAAAAGGAGAGTGACCTCACCTAATCTTTTTTCTGCTTATGAGTTCCTTGTCCTGCCTTTAAAACCTTTTCCTTTCTGTAATCCTTGTAGAGTTCACCTCTACATGCTACTTGTCAGATGCTGCCCAAATCACAAACTGTTTACTAAAGCCAATTAGATCTTCAAGTTTCTTTAATTGAATTGTTTTTTTAAACAGTGCAGATGAAGATTTTCTGAAGAGGACATAAAAATCACTAACCCCTTCCCCAAGAAAGAAAAGAAAAGAAAAGAGAGAAAGTAATGAAAAAGAGTGAAAAGAAAGAAAAGGGAGAAAGAAAGAAAGGAAAGGAAGAAGTAATTAAAAAAGAGAGAGAAAGACAAGCAGACAGAAAGAGAGGGAGAAACAGAGGGAGGGAACATGGGAGTGAGGAAGGAAGGAAGGAAGGAAGGAAGGAAGGAAGGAAGGAAGGAAGGAAGACCGACAGGAAACACTGCTAAACTGAACTTCAAAGGAACTGAAAAGGTCTGCTCTTTAGAAGACACCATTAAGAAGCTGAAAAACGATGCCACACCATGGACAAAATACATACATCTCACAAAGGACTTGTATCCAAAATATAAAAGGAACTGTTTCGAGGGAATCATAAAAATGGACTCAACTTGAAGAGTCACTCCTTAAAAACATAATCAAATGGCCAATAAGCACCTGAAAAGAGGCTCCACATCATGAAACGGTAAAGAATTGCACATTCAGGGCACCTGGACGGCTCAGTCGGGGTCAGACTTCAGCGCAGGTCATGACGTCATGGTCTGTCAGTTTGAGCTCCGCGTCAGGCCCTGTGCTCTCAGCCCAGAGGTACTTTGGATCCTGTTTCCCTCTCTCTCTGCCCCTCCCTGCCTCTCAAAACTAAATAAACATTAAAAAGAATTGAAAAAAAAAGTTGCACATTCAAACCAAAGTGTGATATGCCACACACTGAAATGTCTGAACATGAAAAAAAAAAAAAAAAAGAAAGAAATTAAAAAAAAAAAAAACCATGAGAACCACTGATGAAAATGCAGGAAACTGGAAGGCTCACACTGGGGCTGCAAAATGGAAGAACCACCTTGGAAAATAGCTCATCAGTTTCCTACAAAGTGAAACTCGCATCTACCCAATGACCCAGCAATTTCGCTTCTAAAAATTTAGCCAAGGAAAACAAAAACATTCGTCCACATAAAGACTTGTACACAAATTTCCTGCAATCTTACGCTCCGCCCCGGAGCAT
>NC_043716.1:21497513-21499586 GCF_006229205.1 Suricata suricatta
TAGGCACCTGGTGTATGCTAGAGGCTGTCCTGCCTGGCTACACACATGACTCACTTAGTCCTCTGAAGACTCCTACAGAATAATGGACTATGAGCCACAGGTAAGAAAAGTGGGGGCAGAGATTCAATAGTTTACCCAACGTCAAGAAAGATCTAGACCCAGAACTGAAGCCCAGGAACACCGGAGTTTCGTCCCACATTAAAGTTGACCGAATTGTATCCTTTAAATATGTACAGTTTATCACAAGTCGGTTATACCTCAATAACAACGTTAAGGCAGCTTGGGAATTAGAAATAAAAGTTGAAGAGAGGAGCGACACCAACAATAATGCAGGCACCGGAATACATACATGCCAACCTCCGTCTAGCCACACGCTTAGGATTTGAGAGTTTTATTGGATATAAAATATGCTTGAACAGAGTACGGCGGCTTTTTAAGAAAAAAAGTAATTAGGCCTAAACCCATAATTCTCAAATATTACCTGGATCTCTTACTGGCAGAAAAAGAACACTAGACTGTATCAAAATAAATCATTCTCTCAACTCTGCTCACCTTGAAAAAAGGGCATTTTATTTCTTATTGTAGAAGCAATACGTTTATTGGAGACAAGTTAGAAAATACTGAAGGGGGAGGGGGAGAGGGAAGGGGGTGATGGTCATGGAGGAGGGCACTTGTGGGGAGAGGGACTGGGTGTTATATGGAAACCAATTTGACAATAAACTATTATAAATATAAAAAATAAATAAAAACATTAAAAAAAAGAAAATACCGATGAGCAAAAATAAAAAAAATATTAAAGGCAGCCTTGGCTCTACATGCAGATATAACAGGATTGGACACTCCGGCATATTTCTTTCCACTACTCAGTGCCTGTATGTGTATTCAGATGGCTGTGCAATTCTATAAAATACAGTGAGTTTCCAAAAAGGGATCTTACGCTGAAACTTTAATTTTTTTTTTTTTTAAGATTTTATTTTTTTAATGTTTTTTAAAAACTTTTATGTTTTTTAAATTTTATTTTGAGAGACAGCGAGAGACAGTGCAAGCAGGGGAGGGTCAGAGAGAGAGAGAGAGATACAGAATCTGAAGCAGGCTCCAGGCTCTGAGCCGTCAGGCACAGAGCCTGATGCGGGGCTTGAACCCACAGACCATGAGATCATGACATGAGCCAAAGCTGGACGCTTACCGACTGAGCCACCCAGGTACCCCATTAATGTTTATTTTTGAGACAGGCAGACTGTGAGCAAGAGAGGTACAGAGAGAGAGAGAGGGAGACACAGAATCCAAAGTAGGCTCCAGGCTCTGAGCTGTCAGCACAGAGTCTGACTGACTCAGGGTTTGAACTCACCAACCACAAGGTCATGACCTGAGCCAAAGCTGGATGCTTAACCAACTGAGTCACCCAGGTGCTCCATGAAAGTTCTTTTATAATCTATTTTTAGTACATATGAGTATTTCATGGAAGGCTTCCTATACCAGTGGATGGTTATCTAAAATAAGAATTTTTAAATTAAGTCCCATGATGCCCTGGGGTTCTTTGCACCTCAGGTGCTGGGCACTGGGGTGGGAGAAGATACAGGTCAGGTGGGGGCAGGAAGGAGACCGGCAGGTGAGGTTCGCATCCACCACCCTTACTCAGCAGAGCCGCTTTTGTGGGTTTTTTTTAATGTTTATTTCTGAGAGAGAGACAGAGTGCGAGTGGGGCAGGGGCAGAAAGAAAGGGAGACACAGAATCAGAAGCAGGCTCCAGGCTCTGAGCTGTGAGCTGTCAGCATAGAGCCCTATGTGGGGCTTGACCTCACGAACCACAAGATCATGATCTGAGCTGAAGTCAGACGCTCAACCGACGGAGTCACCCAGGTGCCACAACCAGTTTTTTTTTATTTGTTCAAATGTCCATTTCCCAGTGAGATTTCATTTGAAAAGGAATTCCATTGCCAAAAACAATTTTAAAAAAGGAAATCATGTAACATCATTCTTATTTCTGCTTAATTTCTTTGCAAAATTAAAATAGTTTGTTTTATAATTATAAAATTAACACCCACACGATTTTCAAGATTCAGACAATTCAAA
>NC_043716.1:21499686-21501210 GCF_006229205.1 Suricata suricatta
TTTTTTTTATTTGTTCAAATGTCCATTTCCCAGTGAGATTTCATTTGAAAAGGAATTCCATTGCCAAAAACAATTTTAAAAAAGGAAATCATGTAACATCATTCTTATTTCTGCTTAATTTCTTTGCAAAATTAAAATAGTTTGTTTTATAATTATAAAATTAACACCCACACGATTTTCAAGATTCAGACAATTCAAAAACATAGAAATAAAAAATTGAAAATCATTCAGTAATCTCCCTACATGTCTCTTTATAGACATTTTGGAGTGTACAGGTATGTCAAAATATACTGTACATATATTATGCCCTGGCTTTTTTTTTCTTAACACAGCCTATTTTCCCGTGTCACTTGTTGGTCTTTAAACATTTGATTCTTGGGGCTCCTGGATGACTCCGTTGGTTAAGCATCTGACCTCAGCTCAGGTCATGATCTCAGGTCATGATCTCGCTGTTCCTGGATTCGAGCCCCGCGTCTGCTCAGTGCTGACAGCTCAGAGCCTGGAGCCTGATCCGAATTCTGTGTCTCCCTCTCTCTCTGCCTCTCCCCTACTCGTGCTCTCTCTTTCTCTCAAAAACAAATAAACATAAAAAATAAAAAATATGATTCTTGACCGTTTATTCTTTGTGTTATGTCATCAGATTTATTAATATAAAGAAGAAAATCTTCCAAGATAAATTTAAAGACTTAAGGAGAATGGGGTTTTCACTTTTAAATGTATGATTTTAACACACTGAATGTCCTTATAAACGTTGCAAATGGAACACCGCTCCTAAACGGCTCCCCCTAGCGTTAAGTCCCATGCGTTGGCAGATCTTCAAAACTAGAATTGCTTCCTGAATACACGTCCTGATGAAAGTGTAAGCAAGAATCCCCAAAGTCTGAGGGGAAGGAGTCAGTCGGTTTTGGACCCCCTCTCAGACCCAGAAGAGCTTTGATATTTTTTGTCTTTCTCTAAATTTAATCCACTGAATATTTTCCCATCCTTGGATTACTCTTTTATTAGTTTTTTTTATTAGTTTCTTAAAAGTGTGTTCACTTTTTTGAGAGAGACAGACAGACAGACACAGACAGAGCATGAGCAGGGGAGGGGCAGAAAGAGGGAGACACAGAATCTGAAGTAGCCTCCAGGCTGTGAGCTGTCAGCACAGCACGACACAGGGCTTGAACTCAGGAACCGTGAGATCATGACCTGAGCTGAAGCTGGACACTTAACAGACTGAGTCACCCAGGAGCCCCATTGTCCTTGGATTATTCAGCCAGCCGCTGCTTCAGACACACATAGTTTGTGTCAACTGTTGCTTATAACCATCAACAGAACTGCAATGAATTCCCTTAAAAAAAACATAATTCTTTGGCTGCATCTCTAATTATTTCCTCAGGAATAAACTCTAAAAGTGGAACTTTCTGGTCAACCTGTATAGGTATTTTATTACTTTTTTTATGACAAATTATCTCTCAGAAAGGAAGTAATAATTTATTATTTTTTATTACTTTATAAAGTTTCATTTTTTTAACATATGCA
>NC_043716.1:21501310-21504605 GCF_006229205.1 Suricata suricatta
CCTAATTTCACAGCTATCTGAAGTGGCAATTGTTATATAGCAGCTTATCTATGATACAAGGAAGTAATAATTTAGAATCCTGTCATTTCACTTCCTCCTCACCAATTTGGGTGGTATCATAAAAGGTATAGTTTATATATGAAAAATGATATCTCATTATTTTCTTAACTACTATTCTTTTTTTAGTTTATTTATTTGAGAGAGCGCGTGTATGCAAGCACAAGCAGAAGGGGGGGCAGAGAAAGAGGGGGAGAGAGGATCCCAAGCAGTCTCCACACTCAGCACAGAGTCCCATGCAGGTCTCAAATCCATGAACCGCAAGATCATGACCTGATCTGAAACCGAGAATCAGACGCTGAACCGACTGAGCCCCCCAGGTGCCTCTTGTAATTAGAATTCCTAAATCACTACAGAGGTGAAAGAGGTTATGAATTTATTAGGTGCTTTTGTCTCTCGCTGTGTTGAATACATATATACTTTTATACTTTGTACATATATCTATCAGAGCGTATTTCTATTATTATTGTTATTTAGAAAGACGTCTTTGTATATAAAGGGCATCAGGCTTTGCCATATAGGCCGTTTCTCTCACCACTCTTTACAGTTTATAATTTGATAACTTACAGTATTCTTCACAATGCTTTGTCTCTAGTTTTCATCTCTTTGTGTGTTTAGAAAGGACTCTGACCTCTCATTGCCAAGATTACCCAATAGCCTCACCTGCTTTATGTTATAGAAATATTTTTATGTAAGCAAAAGTTTAAAGACACACAATATACATAAATATGTTGGATGCATCTGTATTTTAGCAATGATTTGAGGACGGTGTTTAGGGTTTTTCCCCCTTCTAACTAGTCAATAAATTGTCTCAACACTACTGTTGAATCATTCTCTTTTCCCTCATTGATCCCAAATATCTTCTTGGTCCTGTAATTAATTCCTTTCTGTACCAAAGTGTATTTCTTGGTTTTCTATGGTGTTTCATTGATCTATATTTCTAGTTTTGTGCCAATTTCATACCTTCTGTATTACTTAGCTTTATAATATGTTTAATACCTGTTTTCTTCAATATCCTTTAATTACTCCTTTAAAAAAATTTTAAATGTTTTTATTTATTTTTGAGAGAGAGAGAGAGATAGCGTGAGCAGGGGAGGGTCAGAGAGAGAAGGAGTCACAGGATCTGAAGACAGGCTCCAGGCTCTGAGCTAGCTGTCAGCCCAGAGCCTGACATGGGGCTCAAACCCACCAACCATGAGATCACGACCTGAGCCAAAGTCAGACACTTAACCGACTGAGGCCCCAGGCACCCCTAATTACTCCTTTTCTTATGAACATTTTAAATACGCATTTATTCTTTACTGAAGTGCAATGTGTATGTGAAGGAGCATACGTCACATAAGTGAATGGCCTGGCACGTTTTCACAAAATGACCACAGTTGCCCACTCAACAGGGAGATCAAGAGACAGAATATTCCCGGCATCCTGGAAGTACCACTCACCATCAAGCTCTCTTCCAGCCACTAGCCACTCTAAGAGTGACCATTATGTTGACTTTGGTTAAATTGGTTTTCAGGTGCCCAGGTGGCTCAGTTGGTTAAGTGTCTGACTTTTGATTTTGGCTCAAGTCAGGATCTCATGGTTTGTGAATTTGAATCTCACATGGGGTTCCCTGCTGACAGTGTGGAGTCTTCTTGGGATTCTCTCTCTTCTCCCTCTCTGTCTTCCCCTCCCCGACTTGTGCTCTCTCTTTCTCTCTCAAAATAATTAAATAAGAACTTCAAACAAATTGGCTTTGAACTTTATATAATCAGAATCATATTGTCTGCCCATTTTATGTCTGTCCTCTGCAACCTTACATTTGTGAGATCATTCATATTGTTGGATATAGTTTTAAATGGTCTGTGCCCATGGCTGTATAATATTCCTTTATGTGAACTTACCGTGACTTATTTATTCACTCTACTCTTGGTAGGTATTTGAGTAATTTCCAAATTTGGGTCTATTACAAATAATGCTGCTATGAATGTTTTAGTACCATACGTGAACATATGCACACAGTTCATTAGTGTGTATACATATGTTTACAGTTCTGTTCTGCCTACTCCTGGAGGTGGAATGACTGGGTTTTAAACTAAGATTATGTTTGGTTTTTGTAGATACTACCAAAGTTTCCCAAAATGGTTGCAGTAATTTACAGGCCTGCAGTGGTGTATAAGAATTCGTTACCCACACTCTTTTTTAAAAATTTTTAAATGTATTTTTATTTTTGAGAGAGAGAGACACACACACAGAGCGCAAGCAAAGGAGGTGCAGAGAGAGAGGGAGACAGAATCTGAAGCAGGGTCCAGGCTCTGAGCCATTAGCACAGAACCTGATGCAGGGCTTGAACCCATGAACCATGAGATCATGACCTGAGCCAAAGTCTGATGCTTAAGTGACTGAGCCACCCAGGTGCCCCATCCAGTTACCCCCACTCTTGCCAACACTTAGCATTTCCTGTCTTACTCATTTAGCCATTCTGGTCTGAGAGGTATTGAACTATGAATTTCCATTTCCACAATGATTTTTTTTAAACATTTATTCATTTTTTTGAGAGAGAGAGAATAAGTGAGTGGCGGAAGGGCAGAGAAAGAGACAGAATCCAAAGCAGGCTTTGTGGAGTTTGAACTCACAAACCTTGAGATCATGGCCAGAGCTGAAGTCAGCTGCCTAACCGACTGAGCCACCTGGGCACCCTGATTTCCATGATGATTCTTGAGGCTGAACACATTTTGTAGCCTTATTGGTCATTTGTATATTCCTTCCGGCTAGCTGTGTTTTCCTGTCTTCTGCCTTCTTTGTATTGGAATGCTTTTTTTTTTTTTTAGCTGATTTGTAGGAATTCTTCATATATATGGGATTTGTTTTCCTTGTCATGTACGTATACTGCAAATATCTCTTACTTTCCAGATTTCCTTTTTACTCTTTTAGTTGTGTCCTTCAATGACATTACTAATATTTTAATGGCATCTACTACATGACCTTTTCTCTGCCAGTTAGCCCTTTTTGTGACATGTTTAAGAAATCTGTGCCTTCTCCAATGTCACAAATGTGTTTTCTTGTAAAATCTTCATTGTTCTCACCTTCACATTTAGATAGGCCATCCATCTGAAATTGATTTGTGTGTGGGATGTGAGGTAAGGGGGACAAAATAAATATTTTCCATATAAATGTCCAGTTGGCCCTGGTCCATTTATTTAAATGATTGTCATTTCTCCACTGCACGGAGATGCACACTGTGCGTCAGAGCGCCACG
>NC_043716.1:21504705-21511913 GCF_006229205.1 Suricata suricatta
TCTCCAGATAATCCCATTTTGCCACGTGATTTCATTTTACAGGATTTGTAGATTCTGTTTTTACAGTTACCACTGTTCTCCGAGGAAGAGAGAAGAGAAGATAGGTTATTTCAGAAACACAAACCCAAACTAAAACATTCCCTCCCTACTGCTGCTCTGAAATGAGATTCGTTTATCAGATCAGATTGGTAAGAAATCTTAAATCATGCAGCACAAACTGCTCACTTGGTAGACGAGGAGGCCAAGCCCAGCAGAGGAAGGATGATGTATGAACCAGTAAGTGGGGTTGCTGCGCGCACCTAGAGGTGGTGGGAGGCAGTAGATCAGCAGGGTACAAAGTAAGCAATCGAAGAGGTGTGGGCGCTGCCACCTACCGGCTGTGCGATCTGGAGAATCTTGGCTTTTTCTGAGACCCAGTCTGCTTGACTACAAAATGGAGTTGTGATAACTAAGTGCCCCCTTGACACCTTCCGGGTGGCAACACAGCCAAAGACTCAGTGATGATTAAGACAAAGGTGGTGGCGATGCCAACGTGAGTGAAGGAGCTTTGACACCAGGACATCAGAGTCAAAATGTCTATCGTACTTGACCTTGTAAAAAACGATCCAGCCTCTATAACTATCAATTTCATTATGTGTCAAAAGACAGAAAATCATCTCTCTCTTGCACTATTTTGAGGATGAAATCAAATAATAGCTATACTTAGATTGCCTAGCACCATGCCTGGCACAACGAAGGTCACGTCCATTCCTTCTCCAGCAGCCCGAACTTCCTGCGGCATCACCTTCCTCTTCCCTCTTCCTCTGTCTTCCTCTCTCAGAGCAACTGTATTTCTTCTTTACGCTCTATTGCCATTTCTCCAACAGTCGCAGATCTGGAAATGTGCATTGCCATCATTGCTCCCAAATCCTGTCCAATTTCCTTTTTTTGGTTTTAATATATATATATATATATCCATTGTCCATATATATATGTTTATATATATATAGTAATATATATATATATATATATAAAATATTTAATTGTCTAACTAGTTTCCATATAACACCCAGTGCTTTTCCCCACAAGTTCCCTCCTCCATTACCACCACCTCTTCTTCCCCTCCCCTCCCCTTTCAACCCTCGGTTCATTTTCAGTATTCCATAGTCTCTCATGATTTGTGTCCCTCTCTCTCACCAACTCTCTTTCCACATTCCCCTCCCATGTTCCTCCATTAGGTTTCTCCTGTTCTCCTGTTAGACCTATGAGTGCAAACATGGTATCAGTCCTTCTCCGGCTGATTTATTTCACTTAGCATGACACACTCAAGGTCCATCCACTTTGCTAAAAATGGCCAGATTTCATTCTTCCTCATTGCCATGTAGTACTCCATTGTCTATATATACCACATCTTCTTGATCCATTTATCAGGTGATGGACATTTAGGGTCTTTCCATGATTTGGCTATTGTTGACATTACTGCTGTGAACATTGGGGTACACGTGCTCCTATGCATCAGCACATCTGTATCCCTTGGGTAAATCCCTAGCAGTGCTATCGCTGGGTCATAGGGGAGTTCTCTTGATAGTTTCTTGAGGAACCTCCACACTGTTTTCCAGAGCGGCTGCACCAGTTTACATTCCCACCAACAGTGTAGGAGGGTGCCCGTTTCTCCACATTCTCACCAGCATCTATAGTCTATTGACATGTTCATTTTAGCCACTCTGATCGGTGTGAGGTGGTATCTCTGTGTGGTTTTGATTTGTATTTCCCTGATCATGAGTGATACTGAGCATCATTTCATGTGCCTGTAGGCCATCTGGATGTCCTCTTTGGAGAAGTGTCTGTTTATGTCTTCTGTCCATTTCTTCACTGGATTATTCATTTTTCGGGTGTGGAGTTTGGTGAGTTCCTTGTAGATTTTGGATACTAGCCCTTTATCTGATATGTCATTTGCAACTATCTTTTCCCATTCTGTTAGTTGCCCATTAGTTTTCTTGATTATTTCCTTTGCAGTGCAGAAGCTTTTTATCTTGATGAGGTCCCAATAATTCATTTTTGCTTTCATTTCCCTTGCCTTTGGGGATGTGTCGAGTAGGAAATTGCTGTGATTGAGGTCAAGGAGGTTGTCTCCTACTTTCTCTTTGAGAATTTTGATGGTTTCCTGTCTCACATTCAGGTTCTTCAGCCATTTTGAGTTTATCTTTGTATATGGTGTAATAAAGTGGTCTAGTTTTATTCTTTTGCATGTTGCTGTCCAGTTCTCCCAGCACCACCTGCTAAAGAGGCAGTCTTTTTTCCATTGGATACTCTTTCCTGCTTTGCCAAAAATTAATTGGCCATACATTTGTGGGCCCAGTTATGGGTTCTCTATTCTATTCCATTGGTCTATGTGTCTGTTTTTGTGCCAATACCATACTGTCTTGATGATGACAGCTTTGTAGTAGAGGGTAAAGTCTGGGATTGTGAACCCTCCTGTTTTGGTTTTCTTTTTCAATATTGCATTGGCTATTTGGCGTCTTTTGTGGTTCCATACAAACTGTAAGATAGCTTGTTCTAGCTTTGAGAAGAACGCTGGTGAAATTTTGATGGGGATTGCATTGAATGTGTAGATTGCTTTGGGTAGTAATGACATTTTCACAATGTTTATTCTTCCAATACATGAGCATGGAATGTTTTTCCATTTCTTGATGTCTTCTTCAATTTCTTTCATGTTTTCTAGGGTTTCATAAGGTTTCATACAGGTCTTTTACATCCTTGGTTAGGTGTATTCTTAGGTATTTTATGGTTTTTCATGCAATTATGAATGGGGCCAGTTTCTTGATTTCTCTTTCTGTTGCTTCATTTTTGGTGTATAAGAATGCAACCGATTTCTGGACATTGATTTTGTACCCTGCAATTTTTCTGAATTCATGGATCAGTTCTAGAAGGCTTCTGGTGGAGTCTGCTGGGTTTTCCATGTAGAGTATTATGTCATCTGCGAAACGTGAAAGTTTGACTTCTTCTTTGCTGATTCTGATGCTTTTTATTTCCTTTTGTTGTCTGATTGCTGATGCCAGGACTTCCAGCATGATGTTGAACAACACTGGTGAGAGGGGACATCCCTGTCGTATTCCTGATCTCAGGGGGAAAGTTCTCAGTTTTTCCCCATTGAGGATGATATTAGCTCTGGGCTTTCATAAATTGCTTTTATGTTTAAGTAAGTTCCTTCTATTCTGACTTTTTCAAGGGTTTTTATTAAGAAAGTGTGCTGTATTTTATCAAATGCTTTTTCTGCATCTATCGACAGCACCATATGGTTTTTATCTTTTCTTTTGTTAATGTGATGTGTTACATTGATGGATTTGTGAATATTGAACCAGCCCTGTAACCCAGGAATGAATCCCACTTGATCATGATGGATAATTTTTTTATATGCTGTTGAATTCGATTTGCCAGTATCTTGTTGAGTATTTTTGCATCTGTATTTATTAAGGATATTGGTCTGTAGTTCTCTTTTTTTTGCTGGGTGTCTGTCTGGTTTGGGTATCAAGGTGATGATGGCTTCATAGAATGAGTTTGGAAGTTTTCCTTCTATTTCTATTTTTTGGAATAGTTTGAGAAGAATGGGTATTAGCTCTGCTTTAAGTGTCTGGTAGAATTCTCCTGGGATGCCATCTGGCCCTGGGCTCTTATTCATTGGGAGATTTTTGATAACACATTTGATTTCTTCACTGGTTATCGGTCTATTCATGCTTTCTATATCTTCTCATTTGAATTTTGGTAGTGCATGTATGTTTGAATATGACTATACACAGAGCAAGAAAGAACACTGCAAGTGGTAACCACAAGGGTAAATATATAAGATACTTTAAATTTCAATCTCTCTGATGGAAGAATAAAATTGAAATACTAATATTAAATGATTTCAAGCCTTATATACAGTCAGTGAGCAACACAGTGTGGACCCAGCATAAAGACAGACAGATTCATGGAAGAAGGAGTCTGGAAATAGACTGACATATATATGGACAACAAAGATGCAGAGTGGAGAAAGTGTAGGTTTTTTTCATCAAAGAGAACTGAAACAATCAGATATCCACATGGGAAAGAAACACACTTCAATTCATATTTGGTGTCATTTATGGAAATTTATTTAAAATTTAAAAATCTGTGTCACAGATTTAAATGTAAAACCTAAAACTATGCAGAAATAAATGAAGACTGCCCAAATGGAAATAATGAGAGGTTATTCAGAGTGCACTGTGACAAGGGAGACAGCCACTTGTGATGGCAGAGACTCAAAGGCAGGCAGGGGAATGGGGAAGCTTTATAGTGACTGGGAGGGCTCGGGTAAGCCCTGATCTTCTAGGGAAGCTGTAAGTGAGCTTCCTAGAAATGACACATCTTATGAGACCGGTTTGGAAGCCTACTTAGCATTCTTTGGTTAATTCTGAGTTAGAAGTGGGGGCAAACATCAGGGAATCTGGGAGTTATTACCCAAGTCCTGACCACTTTTGCTGCTAGGGCTGTGGTTTGGCTTCTGGGGATGATTGCTCCAGCATTGTTGGTCAAGAGTTCTGGTTTATATATGGTCTGGCCAGTGTTCATTCGTATATTCAGTCTCTCGACCTCAAAAACCTCTGGAGGAAAACGTCAAGGAAAATATTTTTACTTTGTGTTTGGCAAACATTTTTTTAAGCGATGTCACTAAATGTACAATGCATAAAAGAAAAAATTACTATATTGAACTTCAAGAACATCTTTTTGAAAGATTCATGTTAAGAAAATGAAAATACAAGCACCTGACCAGAAGAAAATATCTGCAAATGATATATCTGATCATGTGTAGCTAGATTAGATATAGAACTCTTGAAAGGCAATAATAAGAAAACAACCCGATTTAAAAATGGAGAATGGATGCAACAACATGGGTGGAACTGCAGGGCATATGCGAAGTGAAATAAGTCCGTCAGAAAGACAGATATCGTAA
The DNA here is from genome assembly GCF_006229205.1 of Suricata suricatta. Classification (NCBI taxonomy): domain Eukaryota; kingdom Metazoa; phylum Chordata; class Mammalia; order Carnivora; family Herpestidae; genus Suricata; species Suricata suricatta. The sequence continues at coordinate 21,509,657 of NC_043716.1, forward strand.
GTTTTCACTCATATGTGGAACTTGAGAAGTTTAACGGAAAGCCATGGGGGACGGGAAGGGGAAAAATAATTTCAAACGGAGGGAAGGAAATCCCATAACAGACCCTTAATTACAGAGAATAAAGAGGGTTGATGGGGGTGGTGAAGGAGAGGGGAAAATGGATGACGGGCATTAAGGGGGGTACTAGTTGGGATGAGCACTGGGTGTTGTATGTAAGCAATGATCTTGGGGATTTACCCTGGAAGCCAAGAGCACATTGCATACAATGTGTGTTAGCTAACTTGACAATAAATTATATTTACAAACTTTTTAAAATGGATACTGGAGTACCTGGGTAGCTCAGTTGGTTAAGCGGCCAACTTTGATATCAGCTCCGATCATGATCTCTTGGTTCCTGAGTTCAAGACCTGTATTAGGCTCTGCACTAACATTATGGATTCTCTCCACCCCGCACACTCTCTGCTCCTCCACTGCTTGCACAGGTGCCCTCTCTCTCAAAATAAATAATAAAACATTAAAAAAATAGTTTGGTGTGAATCCAAACAGGTTTTTCTATGGCATTGTTCTCTTTGTGATAAACAGTTCTATTCAAGTCAAACCAGAACTAACTCGCCTTTGCTTTCACTTGTGTAAATAGTGAATTTCTATTAAGCTAGGGAAAGCAGACATTAAGATATGAGAATATTCTAATTTCATTTTCTAGGAAACCGGAATCTAAAAGAAAGAACACAACTAGCCTAGTTCCCCAAGAAATCAACTTGAAAAAGGCGGGCACATTCGGTTTAAAAGAAACCAAAACTGGGCGTTCCTCCTGAACTTATTTTTGTCCTGGGGCTCAGGTTTGCTGCCCATTTCTTCGCTCTGATGGTCACTATGGGCCTTGTCAAGCTGCAGACCCCAGAACAGGCAGGTGTCCAAGAGCTTTCTGGTCAACACCCTGACCCAGACTCAACACCCTTTAATGACCTAGGTAAGTACAGCCTGCCTGGCGAGACCCAGGCCATGCCTGTTCCACAGAGAGACTGGTCTCAGATAAGGACCACAGAACTCTAAGATGCAAATCCACCTTGTGGCTACTGACCCTTACAGATACATCCACCTTAGGGAAGAGAGGCTGAGGTGGACGTGCTCAGGCCACACTTCTCTTGAGTGAGGGAAACAGACAGTGGGGAAGAACCGGGACTCACCTTCCATTTGAGGCCACAGGTACAGAATGCAAGATTCCAGCGCAGACAATCAGGCAGAGGTCTGAGACAGACAGTGGTGTAGAGGACAGACTGACTGAGCAGACTGAGCAGAGATCAGGGGAACAGGCTTTCTGAGCTGACCTGGGAGGCGGAGCCAGTGTTTTGGCGAGAAGGGCTGGGTTACACAACTGCTTGATCTCTCTGGAAAAGGTTTCCTTTTTGATCCTGATGTATATACACTGTTTCACTTTCAGGAGAAACTTAGAGCATACTGAGGTGAGAGACTCTGACCAAGTGGATTTTTTCCAGGTTATTTTTGCAAATGGGTCACATATACATTTGGCTATTTTGTTCACCCATTAATTAAACACATTGGAAAGTGAACTTGCCAGACTTTAACAAGTTCCTTCTTCAAATCCTTTTGAAGATGGAGCACAATGAATATATAATTGTGAGTAACTCACTAGGTAGACAGCTGAGAAATATCTCCTCTGTCACAGGAAAACAGTCATCTGTAATGATAGATTGTCATTTCACTAGAGACAGGCAACACTAACACGTATTCTGGATATTTTCTCTAGACATCAATTGACATACTCCTTTTCACAACACAAATATGCTTTTATTACTCCAGCCATCAACCTAAGATATGTTAAGACCCAAAGTAAAGGAACTGTTTCAGTATGTATGTGAACAACAAACCGCTGGAGACCGTAACTAGAGCATTGAGGTGGGGAGAGAAAAATCAGAGGTCATCCCGTCCTGCTTGCAATTCTAAGCAGACCAGAACTTTTTTTTTCAATTTTTAAAAAACTGGCTCCATCAGGTAAATGTCTGACTTTGGCTCAGGTCATGATCTCACAGTTCCTGAGTTCAAGCCCTGAGTCAGGCTCTGTGCTGACACCTCAGAGCCTGGAGCCTGTTTCATGCTTGCTCTCTCACTCTATCTCTCTGACTCTCTCCTCCCCAAAATTTTTTTAATGCTTCTTTATTTGCGGCGGAGAGGAAGAGGATGAGCAGCGGAGTGGCAGAGAGAAAGAGAAACACAGGATGTAAAGCAGGCTCAGAAC
>NC_043716.1:21512013-21529183 GCF_006229205.1 Suricata suricatta
CATGCTTGCTCTCTCACTCTATCTCTCTGACTCTCTCCTCCCCAAAATTTTTTTAATGCTTCTTTATTTGCGGCGGAGAGGAAGAGGATGAGCAGCGGAGTGGCAGAGAGAAAGAGAAACACAGGATGTAAAGCAGGCTCAGAACAGACAGCAGAGAGCCCTTATGAAGGCCTGGAACTCAGGAACACTGACATCATGAATTGAACTGACTCAAGTCAGAAAAGTTATGGTCCAGGGGGCACCTAGGTTGCTCAGTCAGTTAAACATCCTATTTCAGCTCATGCATGATGCTAGGGAGCAGAGCTATGTCTGAGGGAGTGGGTCTCCTCTGTCCCAATTCTATTTTTGTTTCTCTGTGGTTTGTATTCTCTCAGAGTCTCTCGCAACCCTACTTCCCCTCACCATGGAGCACTCCCCACATGACCATTTCCAACCTGCACAGGCTTGTTCAGACACACACCCACTCTGGCTGCCACACCCCAAGCCACTTCCGGTTCAGAGGGGTGTGTGTGTGTGTGTGTGTGTGTGTGTGTGTGAACTGATGTTTCATCGTCTTTCTCAAATTAAAAAAAAAACACGTTTCTGTTACTATTCAAAAATAATGCTTCTCTAGAACACTTTGTGAATATTTATAAATAGATTTTTGTGTTTGAGACAATCTTGACTTTCTATTAATTGTTCATGTGATATTTTATACTAATTAATGGATTTCTTGTACAATGATGCACTCTGGGATAAATCCAGGTTGGTTTTGTGTGGTGCATGTTTCATAATAGCAAGGAAATAAACTTCTGTAAGTACAAACATATTATAACAAACACTTCTTTTCTTACTCTCCTTATGTTACCCTCTTGCCCAAAATTGAGAACTGTTGACATTTTACCACAGTTACTTCAAGCCTTTGTAAAATTCAATCAATAAAATGTTGTGGATAAATTTGCCGTTCATTTTGCCTTTCATCTCCAGTTTCATGTTTCTCTCCTTTCTCAAAGGTACTCTTCTGAGTTTACTGCATATCTTTATAGCCTTTTTAACACATGACGTTTTACATACACATATCCAGGAGCACTATGAACATTGTTGTACATGCATGTTAGACTGAGTTAAATGGCATAACGTAGGGGGGCACCTAGATAACTCAGTCAGCTGTGCATCCAACTCTTAATTTTGGCTCAGCCCCTGATCACAGGGTTGTGGGATTGACCTTCCTGGTGAGCCCCACAGTGAGCCCCACAGTGAGCCCCACAACAGACTCTGCACTGAGCCTCTGCTCCAAGTTAAGCCTGGAGTCTGCCTATGATTCCCTCTCTTCCTCTGCCCCTCTAACTCACTCTCACTCTCTCTCACACCAAAAAAGCTATAATCCTGTATATATACACTATGACTTGATTTGACACCACAATTTGTTTCTCACATCTGTGTCAAATGTGTGTGTTATAGTTTATTCTCTTAAAGTCTTTGTAATATTCCCTCCAATAAATATTCTTGTATATTATTTCCCCATTCCATTATTGATGGACTGTTAAGCTATTTCCAAAATTTGGTGTTCCACACAATGCTAAAATGACTGCTTTTGTCTCCTTGTGCACATTTTTGACATGCTGTGTGGGTTTTTTTTTTTTACTAAGGTATAAACCAACAGAAAAGTCATAAACCAGAGTGTGGAATTGATGGGTCAAAGCTTATGTACATGCTCAGTTAACTACTGACTCCTCTTCACATTGTTGCACCATTTTATACGCTACCAATAATGAATCAGGTTCCAACTTTCCTACACCTTGGTCAACAGATGGTTCCCAGATTTACAAAAGTTTGCCAACCTGAAGGGATAAAGGTCTTCCTCTACATTTCTCCAATTCCTCTGAGGCTGAGCATCTTCTCTTATATTTATTGGCCAGGTGTGTTTCCTCTGCAGTTCTGTTCAATTTTTTTCTCATGCTCCTATTGAATTGTTTGTTTTATCTTTTTCTATGTAGGCATTCTCTGTATATTCTGATGCTAATACTGTCATTTTCTTGTCTCTAAAGAAATCTTATTTTGAAATAATTACATATTTACAAGAAGTTTCAAAGATAGTGGAGAGAGGTCCTGTCTGCCTTTTAGTTTCTTCCAGTAGTTACATCTTCTGTCATTATAGTGCAACATGAAAACCAGGAAATTGCCATTGGCACAACGGTTTAGATTTATTGTAAAGTTTGGTACCTACCACCCTCATCAAGATCAATTCCACCACAAAGATCTCCCTCATGTTACTCCCCAACACTCGTATACATTCATCTCCCTGCCCCACCATCACTAACCCCTGAATCACATATCTTTTTTGTGTCTCTGGAAGTGTGTAAGTTCAAGAACATTGTATAAATTGAATCATAAAACACGTAACTTTTGGAAGTTGACTCTTCTCTATATAATGCCTTTCGGATTGCTCCAGTTGTTGCATCCATGAATAGTTTGTTCCTTTTTATTTCTGAGTGGTATTTCATGGCATGGATGTACCAGAGTTTGTTAACTATCCACCTATCGAGTGACACTTTGATTCCTTCTAGTTGGATGTATTACATGTAGAGCTGCTGTAAAGAATTATGTACAGGGCTTGGATGGGCATAGAATTTCATTTCTCTGGGATAAATACCCAGAAGACCATTGCTGGGTTCTATGGCAAATGCATAATTCATTCTTTCAGAAACTTTTCTAGGGGCCCCTGAGTGGCTCAATATGTTGAGCATCTGATTTCAGCTCAGGTCGTGATCCTGCAGTTTGTGAGTAGGAATCCTCTGTCAGACTCTGTGCTGACAGCTGGGAGCCTGCTTTAGATTCTCTGCCTCTCTCTCTCAAAAATAAGTAACTAAATAAATGCACACTTTTCAAACAAAGAAACGTTTCCTGAGTGGTTGTACCATTTCACATTCCCATGAGCCATGTCTGAGAGACCCAAATTCTTTGCATCTTCACTAGCAGTTAGTGCTTTTGGTGTTTATCTTAGCCATTGATATGGGAGCAGAGTGACATCTGACCTCGGTATTAATTAGCATTTCCCACTGGCTGATGATGTTGATGTCTTTTCATGTGTTTGTTTGCCATGTACATCTTCTTTGATAAAATGTCTCCTCATATCTCCTGTTCTTTTTCGAACTAGAGTTTATATTTTTTATAGATTTTAAATATTTATTTATTTATTTTAAAAAATGTTTAATGTTCATTTATTTTTGAGAGAGAGGAGAGAAAAGCAGGAAAGGGTGGGGGTGGGGGGAGACACAGAATCTAAAGCAACCACCAGGCTCTGAGCTCTCAGCACAGAACCTGGCAAGTGGCCGGAACTTGCCACTTGTGAGATCATGACCTGAGAAGCAACTGAATGCTTAACTTTCAGGACCACCTGAGGGCACCAAATTTTATTTATTTTGGAGAAAGGAGTTCGAGCAGGGGAGGGGCTGAGAGAGGCAAAGATGATCCAAAGCAGACTCTACACTGACAGCATTTAGCCCTATGATGAGGCACTTGAACTCAACAAAGGTGAGATCATGACCTGAGCCAAAGTTGGATGCTCAACCGACTGAGCCAGCCAGGCGCCCCTCTGACTGGAGGTTTTAAAATTAATATTTAATGTTTCAAAGTAGTTCTAGGACAGTATTCAGCAGAAAGTACAGAGAGTTCATGTATGTCTCCTTGTTCCCCTTTCAGTTTCCGCTATTATTAATACCTTGCCTTCATGTGGTACCTTCGTTATAAGGGATGAGCCAGTATTGATTCACTATTGCCAATTAAGGCCCATAGTTTATATTAGGGTCCAGTCTTTGTGCTGGGCGTTCTGTGGGGTTCTAACAAAGGCAGAATGACACGTATCCACTATTACAGCATCATGCAGAACAGTTTCACTGTCCCCCAAATCCCTGCATTCCACCTATTCTTCCCTAGAGCACCCCCTCCCCAGAACTGTGAACAATCACTGATCTTTTCACTATCTCCATCGTTCTGCCTTTTCCAGAATGTCATATAGTCGGAATGATACAGTATGTAGCTTTTTCAGAGTGCATTTCTATCTGCTTCATTATTTCCATATTTAATCTGATCAAAGTGAGGGACTAAGTCTTGCTTTAAGGATACTGTGACCTGAGGTTGTCTGAGAGGCTCAGTAGGTGAAGCGTCTCACTTCTGCTCAGTTCATGATCTCACTGTTTCTGAGTTCGAGCAGACTCTACACTGACAGCATTTAGCCCTAAAAGCTAAATGGTCAGGCTCTGTGCTGACAGCTTTGAGCCTGGAGTAGGCTTCAGATTGTGAAGGTGTCTCCCTCTGTCTCTGTCCCTCCCATGCTCACTGTGTCTCTCTGTTTCTCAATAATAAATAAATGGTTAAAAATTATTTAACAAACTAAAAAATAAAAGAACACTGAGACCTGATGGGCTGGGTTTTCCTACACCGCTAGGGAACTGATACATGCAGTGAGGAATCCTGGGGAATTCCGTACCACAGTAGGGACCCCACCATTTCTGATCTGAAGTAATATGGTTGAAAAATGGTTTGTTCCTCCTAATGTGCTAAGGATATTGTAAGGATAGCTAAAGGAAGTCGTTTCCTTTGAAAATAGCCCAGCTTCAGAAGATAATAGAAAATAAAGGCATGAATGTCTCTAAAATCTTATGGTTCTATATCAATCAGTTTCAGCATATAACTAAGTGCCTATATGAATCTAATAGAGGGGACTTTAAGATTTCCAGGGGAAAAAAGAAATTAGGCCAAAATCTCCAATCCTTGAAATATGTCAACTCTTTCTTTAAGAAACACTCAGCAGGCATGGAGAAAATAAGGAGATAAGTTCACTGGTCACCCTGTAAACATGATTCTCTGATACAAATACATTAAGTGCATGAACGAATTTAATCATCAGAAACTTGAATTTCATAACGTTTTCTACTTGAAAAAAGTTAAGGTTGAAAAATAAAGTATTTAAACATAAATACTACACTCAGAATAAACATGATGTAAAAACAAGAAATAGAGAAACAAAATGTTTCTACATGATGTAAACACAAACGTAGAAACAAGAAATAAAATGTAAACGACATCCCACCAAATGTAAAGCATTTCTCTCTCTAAACATTTTTGAATTGAGAAATAGGAAAATCTGACTTTAAAAGTATGGTCTTATTGCTTATAAGGAAACAATATATTTAAATTAGCTTTAGGTCAGAAATTAGTAGCACTGTAAAAATTTGAGACTGTTTTCTTTACTAACACCTTTTTTTTAACCCTCAATACAGAACTTTATTGGAGAGGAGTGGTAAGAGAAGGTATCTGTGCTGAACAGATCATATCCTGGAGCCCTGGAGCCTGGGGAGGGTGGAGCTGGGGAGTGAAGGGAGCTGCCAGGAGGGGTCCTGGCCAGGAACATATGTGCCTGTTAGATCTGAGGAACGTTATAGGTTTCTTTCTCAGTGATGGAAATGGGAGCTTGAGGGTGACCAGAATACCCAGGTGGTATCAGGACAGGTGCACAGGGACTGATGTCGAGGTTGGAGATCCAGACTGATCTTGGGTTCAGGGGTTTGGAGTTCTAGATGGTTGTGGGGTTCAGACTTCGGCACCTGTCTTGGGATGGTGCTGAGGGCGAGTCTGTGCCTGGGTCCCCTCCCATACAGGTTCCGGGAGCTCGGTGAGCCACAGGCGCCTGAAGTTGCACAAGCCACTGGGGGTACATGCCCCCACCTCATATGCCCACAGTGAGACTCCAGGAAGTCGGTGACAGGAGACAGCCCCGCATGGAGCACGCCTGCCAGCTGAACCCGCGGTTCTTGACACCGTCCCTGCTGCCTCCTTTTCGTGCTGAAACTTCCCCTAGACATTGCCTCTGAGGTGGTCCTCTCCCCTCCCTGCTCCCAGGTTGTTGCACACATTTATATCCTCCATCTCAGCCTACTTCTCAGGCAGCTTCTGGAACACCTCCTCCAAGAAGTCATCCTCGTGTTCTTGCAACTCCATGTCGCCCCTGTGCCAGTGCGGTCGGTCTGCAGTTCGGGCTGTGTTCTGTGGATTCCCATTAGGTTGAGCAGCGCTGTGGGCAGGAGAAAATCGGTTTGTTGTGCAGCAAGGACAACCGGCCCTGTCCTACTCAGTCCCGCATGTCCAAGCTAAGATTCCCCCATTTTTACCCAAACCCTCCAACTCTATCTTACTAATACTTTCAGTGGAGATTTAGAGGTCTTTATATCAATGGTAAAATAAATACAAGAGAACTTAGTGTAATGCTTTTATTAAGTTATCTCTTTTGTTGTTTTTTTAAAAAATTTAACAGTTATGTATTTTTGAGAGACAGAGAGAGACAGAGCATGAGTGGTGGAGGAACAGAGACAGAGGGAGACACAGAATCCGAAGCAGGCTCCAGGCTGTGAGCTGTCAACACAGAGCCAGACTCAGGGCTGGAACTCACAAACTGTGAGATCATGATCTGAGCATAAGTCAGATGGCTACCCAGCTGAACCTCTCAGGGGCCCCAAGGTATCCCTTTTGTTAAATTTTTTTTCATGAAGTTGAGGTATACAAACTGATTATGTATTTTCTCCTTACATTTTCCATGGTGTAAACTAAAGAAGCGAGGAAGAACTGTTCGAGATGTTTGGATTGCTTTGGAACTTCCAATATAACTACACTTGGCTACTAGGTCAGATCCTACCTCCACTAATAAGAAGGATGGCTTGTGGATGGAGAAAGGAGGGAGGGGGGGAAGAATTCAGAAGGGAGGGGAGGAGGAAAGAGGCAGGGAGGGAAGGTATGGGACTCTTCAGCTGTAGTAATGTATCTTTTCTAGGGTGGGACTCAGATACACGGGTGAAGGTACCCTTTTTGTACATCTGAAATATATCATAACAAAAATATAATGAATCATTATTTTAAAATTTTTAATGTTTATTTTATCAAAGAGAGGGATAGGAAGAGGGAGTGAGAGAGAGACAGACAGACAGACAGAGAACAAGCAAGGAAGGAGCAGAGAGAGAGAGAGAGAGAGAGAGAGAGAGAGGGAGAGAATCCAAACCTGCTCCGCACTGTCAGCACAGAGCCCCAGGCCAGGCTGGAACCCACTAACCCTGAGCCCAGAGATACCACCTGAGCCCAGTCCCACGCTTACCCTCTGAGCCACCCACGTGCCCCTGTAAGTATCCTTCTTACCTTCATGCCCCCAGGGGTGGCCACTACTGGTGTCCCCCAGTCTTTCCTGGTAACGGGACTGACCCTCAGTTCCATTGGCCGCCCCTCCCCTTTGGTGACAGCCACTCTGAGGGGGAGAAGACCTAAGGCTACTGCACCCCCTGGGATCTGTGCTTCCAGCAAGATCCAGGACCCGCCTTATTTCTCCACAGGGAATTAAAAAGCACTCCTGGTTTTTCCTCCACCACGAACAGAGTGGGGGGACCCCAATCTCTAAGACGGCGGGAGCCCCACCCTGTGGTGTCCCAGTCCGTGGCCAGGGTGGAAACCTGAGTGTGCAGCCATGTGATTCTTGGCTCCCCGCCCGACCCAGGATGTAACCACAGGAGGAGCGGGGAGGGAGAGGACTTGAGGTCGCTGGAAACTCAGGTCCCAGAAGCCCAAGGCGATCCTTTCAGAGGGAATCCTCTGTACTTGGCTTTGGGGATTCTGAGAGCGCCAATCCCAGAGGGAACACCACACCTTCAGGGCAAGCTCCCCCACAATAAGCCCACTGTCCATTTCTTCAGATGCTAGCTTTTTCAAAACAGCTGTCTTGAGGTGTATGTTTAAAGCATACAATTTGATGAGTTTTGGCATATGGGAAAAAAAAGGAAGTATACAGCCAAATTACCACTTGTGGTTTTTAAGTCACTGAGACTTTGGGGATAATTATTTACTGTAGCTAAACCTGGCTCGCTCAGACTGATACAGAAATTGGTGCTTAGGGGAAATTCTGCAAAACAACAACAACAAAACAACTAAAATGTTTGTCCTTGTCTCCAAGGCCAGCAGTGTGCAGTGAAAAAGCATGACTGGACACTGGTAGATAGCAATTTCTGTCATGTAGTAGGTAAATATTTGACAGAGCAGTCATCTTCGATACCTTGGAATAAAGATACTGTGTCAAGTAAGTCTCTGCACTTTGGGTAAGAGATTAGACAACAGGTGTTAGTAGTAATTCACCGTGGTTGCTCTTTAATAAGGTAATAGAGAAGGAGGTAAAAAACCTAATGTGCTTGGGAAAGCATTTACTTGTTTTACTTTGTGCAAGCAAGAAAGATAGTAGAGAATAGAGACATTTATGGACATTTGGGAGTCAAAAGTTGCACATATGTGTCATCTCCAACTAATAAAAGAAATCTGAGAAGGTCCTGGGATGACAAAGATGAATTCAAACTCAGCCTGTGGGTAAAGATGCAGGTAATGAAGTGGCCTTTAAGCCCCTGACTGAAGCCTCTCATTGGGCTTAACTGACAGCAAGTAAATCCTGTCAGTGGACCAAATAGCTCAGAGATAAGAGCCTGAATGCAGGTCTCCTATGGAAGCCTGTGAAGATCAAGGTAATATATGGTATGAAAACTACAGAGAGAAGGGTAACTCAAAAAGCAGTATAGGTAATGGCACATGGAGTAAATTGGAGCCAAATAAGGTCAGACAACAAAAATATTTTTCATAGAGCTGAATTGCCATAGTCTGGACTGAAAAAGTAAAAACTCTGACTGTGAGACTTAAAAGAACCCATAAGACCCACTCTGTGGGCAAGTGGAGTATTGAGAAAGTTGCTCAGCATTCAAAGAGGGCACAGCTCCCAATTCCCACTTTAAATGTGGTTGAAGAAGGGATGGAAAAGAAGGAACTCCATAAGGGACATACCAGGCACCACTGGGAAAAATGGATGGAGGGACCACTTAATGGGAGTAAAACTGATTAGAGAACAAGCCCCACCACAGGAAAGGGGTCCCCACGAGGTCCTCCAGGAAGATTTAATAATTTCTGTGCACTATTTTGTGACTTCCCACTCTTTCCCTGTCTAATTGGGGGGGAGGGGTTGGAGTTATCCCATTACTGTTCCACACTGTGTAAGGTATATATGTTAATTTGTATATCTAATTCATAGACATGAATGTAGTTTTATCCAGTCTTTCACAGGATGTGGACTTTGTCTATGATGGGACATCCCATCAGGATGGAATTTTTGAGTTGTTCTCTTAAAGGTGGTGGTGGGGAGGGTTATCTTGAATAGGAAAGAGAAATGAATCATTGTGAGCAAATACATGTGATATTTTGTATATATTTCCAAAATATTTTCTGCCCCTCCCCGGGTTAGGATTACATACATTTATTGCCCCATTGAAATCAAGCCTGGTCCTAGAATATGCTCTGGCCAATTAAATGCCAATAGAAGGGACATGGGGTATTTCTCCTTGCTCTTGTTTCCTTCTCACAGAAGACTGGGGCAGTATCTCTGGGGATCTTCTGGCAGCCTGGATCTCCACAGGAGGAGAATGTGAGGCCAAGCCAATGGGAACCCCAGTAGACATGCCCTATAGGCAAGAAACAACAATGTACATTGTAAGCCATTGAGATTGGGGAGGACCTGCTCCTGCACCACAACATAGCCTAATTGATTAGGAAGTGAAGCATGTGGAGTGAGGCAGAGCAGCAGGATGCAAGGAGTCTTGGATTCCGATGACTTCTCAGAGGAAAGCTAACCCTCCAGTTTTCAACTTCTCTCCAAAAATGAGCTTCAGTTTTCTTTGTGCCATTATCTATATGGGATTTCTTTCAAAGCCTCAGAATCAACATCCAAACCTATGCCAACCTACTCCTCAACTCCTTTCATGCTAAACCAGGGTCCTGTCTTCCTTTTGTCTCTCACTCTAGGTAGTAAAATATCTTTGTCCATAATCAACTATCTCCGCCTCACTATTTCTTTTTCCTGTGGCTACAGAGTCTGCCCATGCTGCAGGCTGAGTTCTCTGGAATCAGATGCTGAGATCGAATTTCAGGTCCAAGATGTTTAGGACAGATGGACACGAAGAAAAAAAGCAGAAGGAAGCCGAATAGAGCAGAGAAAAAAGCTGAACTGTGATGCAGCTCTCATCACAATCTCAGCCAACTCGGCAGGGTTTTGTAGTGTAAACTGTGCCCAACAGAGTTGTCTTGCATTGAGCTGAATGGCTGGGCCTTTATATTGTCACATATCTCATTTTCCAGGAGCCAGGTGAGAGTTGTGAGCCTAGGAGTTGCTCATGACCACAGGCAATGCAGCTCACCCCCAAGTGAGGCCAGACCTCCAGGAGCTGGCATTTAGAGGCTGTGCTGATGGCCCTCTCAGAATCTGGGTACCAAGTCTTTCCTTGAAGGGGGGCTGCATGGTGCAACCCTGTCTACCACATCCTCCTTGCTACAACCTCCCTGTTTTTCTCCCTTGTATAAGGCTGTGATGATCTCATCCCTTCTTGTCTGTTTCCCTGTTCTTGGCATGGATCACATTTACAATGTGTTTCATGTAGTTCAGAAAACCAGGATGAGATTCCCCTTCACACACTGGGGAATCTACCTGACCCCAAACTCCATAGCACCTATTTTTACTCTCTCTTGCTTCTAGATTTGACACAAGGTGAAGGGAGGGAGAGTCAAAGTGCTTGGATTATTGTCTTTTACTTTGTAGCAGAAACAGTTATTCTCCAGCTACTAGTGTCACCGAGATTTTACGTACCCAACTAAGATTGTATGAGCTCTCATAGTGCGTAAATACAGTCGGTTTGTTTTTTTTTTAATTTTTACGTTTATTTATTATTGAGACAGAAACAGAGCATGACCAGGGGAGGGGCCGAGAGAGAGGGAGACACAGAATCTGAAGCATGCTCCAGGTTCTGAGCTGTCAGCACAGAGCCTGACATGGGGCTCAAACCCACAAACTGTGACATCATGACCTGAGCTGAAGTCGGACACTTAACCATCTGAGTCACCCAGACAGTCCAGAAGGTTTGGTCTTTTACCTAATTTCCCTCTGGTAAGAGTCTGAGAATGCCAGACATGCTTCCAGATTCCACAGATCTCTTCTGGGAATCTCCAGTCACTTTCTGCTCTGCACTGCTGTGCTAAGACCTCTGGGGGGACATCCTGGATTGACATGACACCTTTCCATGCTCTGTCCCCTGCACGCACCTCTGTATCTCATGAAGATAGGTGCTTCTTTTCTTTCCCAACTTGCAAGGAACATCAGGCCCTACTTATAGCAAAACTTGTAAAGGTTTGCACAGAGTGAAAGGTGAACATTTAAATTTAGGTACTAGATGTCACTGTAGCCAGAGTCCATGGACCATAGATTATCCTGATTGCCTTCTGTCTCCTCCTACTGCCAATTTTTCCCTGACACATTTGAGAATCAGCTGCGGACATGAGAGTCCTTCACCTCTAAAATGTCACCAGGTGTATCATAAAATCAAGCACACTCACAGTACAATAATAAAAATCAGAAATTAATGCCGCTACAATGCTGTTATGCAATCTGTGGACCTTATTTGAATTTTATCCATTGTCCAATAAATGCTGAAGGACGATATAAAAAAATTCTGGCCTAAGATTCAGTCTAGAATCACACATTCCATTTAGTTTATTTGTTTTGAATCTCCTTTAAACTGGAACATTTCCCTAGACTTTGTCTTTGATCACCTGGTCACTGTTGAAGAGAATAGAGAAAACATTCCCTGACTAATTTTATGAGGCAACTATACCTTAATAACCAATTGGAGAAGTAAAGCACAAATAAAACAGTTTTTGATCATCATCACCCATGTCTAACAGAAAATTCAAAACAAAGTTTAGTAAACCAAATCCATCAGAATGTAAAATAATATACTTCATAACCAGGATGGCTTAAATTAGGAATTCACTGATGATTCTAGCATTTGAAACTCAATCGGTGTAATTCATGACAAATAAAAAAAATCATATGATCATTTGAGCAGATGACAAAAAAAGATTTGCATAAAGTTCAGGACTCATTCCTTAATCACAAGTGAATTTTCACCTGCATTAACATTATGACTTAGGGCACCTGGGTGGCTCAGTTGGTTAAGTGTCAGACTTGGGCTCAGCTCATGATCTCACAGTTTGTGAATTTGAGCCCACATCAGGTACTCTGCTGTCAGCTCTGTGCCTGCTTAAGATCTCCTCTCCCTCTCTTTCTGCCTTTCCCCTGCTCATTCTCTCTCTCTCTCTCTCTCTCTCTCTCTCTCTCTCTCCCACCCCCCCCCGTCAAAATATCCATTAAAAAAATCATGTGTTTGCAGCTTTCGGTTTGTGTAATGCTTTCTTACAAGCACTATTAACTACAAACCCATAGTTTATTTGAGAAAGAAATATACACATGCACACACAGAGCACTAAGCACTCAGCAGGGCTAGCTAATTAGACTTCCTGCACAACCATTTAGCTTTTGGTAAGTTCAACATGTAAATTTTATTTTATCTCTTTGTTTTTAATTTTTTTAATGTTTTATTTATTTTTGATACAGAAGAGACAGAGCATGAGAGGGGAAGGGTCAGAGAGAGAAGGAGACACAGAATCTGAAACAGGCTCCAGGCTCTGAGCTAGCTGTCAGCACAGAGCCTGACGCGGGCCTCGAACCCACGAACGTGATATCTGACCTGAGCCGAAGTCGGAGGCTTAACCGACTGAGCCACCCAGGCGCCCCTATTTTATCTCTTTTTTAAAAAAGATTTTCAAGAATGATTTTGACACTAAATGATTTCTTCGTTTGTAAATGTTTATTTTTGAGAGACAGAAAAAGACAGAGTGTGAACAGGGGATGGGCAGAGTGAGAGGGAGACACAGAATCTGAAGCAGGCTCCATCCAGGCTCTGAGCTGTCAGTACGGACCCCAAGGCGGGGTTTGAACCCAGGGATCATGAGATCATGATATGAGCAATGATGGTCACTCAAACCACTGAGCCACCCCGGCGCCCCTTTTGAAATATAAGAGATACATATGTATTACCATGTGCCTATGTTTTATTAAACATGCAATGTACTGGGGCCCCTGGGTGGCTCAGTCAGTTAAGCATCTGACTTCAGCTCAGGTTATGATCTCGCAGTTCGGGAGTTCAAGCCCCATATCGGGCTCTGTGCTGATGGCTCAGACGGAGCTTGCAGCCTGCTTCAGATTCTGTACCTCTCTCTCTCTCTGCCCTTTCCTCACTTGCACTCTGTCTCTCTTCCTCTCAAAACTAAATAAATAAACATTAAAATTAAAAAAAAAACATGCAGTGTACCAACTGGTAAGTGACATCTAATTGTATGGCTAACAATGTTTTATGCAGATTCTATTTTTGTGCAAACTCATGTACACTACCCTATCCTTCTGTGTCCTCTTTACTGCCTAGAACTGTGCCTAGAAATGTCATTTGTTTTAACAAATATATATATACTTCATGCTGTTTATGCTATTGTTTCTCTACTGCTGTCCTATATTTATTAGTGAAGTATGTGCCATGTTTATTACTGAAATATGAATTCATGGTATTCTGTGTCATTGTTCTAATAATCCTCTGGAGAGGGGCACCTGGATGACTCAGTCGGTTAAGCGGCTGACTTTGGCTCAGGCCATGATCTCAAGGTTCGTGGGTTCGAGTCCCGCATCGGGCTCTGTGCTGACAGCTCAGAGCCTGGAACCTGTTTCAGATTCTCTGTCTCCCTCTCTCTCCGCCCCTCCCTAACTTGTGCTCTGTCTCTGTCTCAAAAATATATTTTAAAAGACACTTTTAAAAAAGTAAATGATTAACAATCCTCTGGGGAAATGTGCTTACCACTCCATTTGTTTTGAGTTTGCAGTTTCATGACTAGTTCTTCATTTCATAATTTTTGTAGCTACTGTCATGTTACCTATGTGAAAAAAAAATTTTAATGGTTTCACTAAAAAAATGTTGAATACCCATTCATGATAAAAACTCTTAGCAAATTAGAAATATTAACAAACTTTTGGAAATGGACAAGGAGCATTTACAACAAAGCATACAGCAAACATTTTGCATAGTAGAAAAAAACACAGAGATGTCCCCTTAAGTTCAAGAACATAATTAAAGTGACTACCATCACCACTTCTATTTTCTGATGCCTTAGAGGTCATAGGTAATCCATTTGGGCAGAATAAATTTTTTTTTAATTTTATTTTTGAGTGACAGAGAGAGAGTCTGGCAATTAATTGACTGAGCCCCCCAGGCGCTCCTCCCTGATCTTGTTTTAAAACCTGATTTCCAGACATTTCAAAGGCTATGGGTTCTGGTGACAAGTCTTGGCTCCGTTGAGCTGAAGAAACCTGATTACTACAATACCACAAAAAGGAGACCTGTGGACAAGCAAAGTGGCTGGAGTGCAGTATCTCCTGGGAGAAGCCATTGAAGTCAGGTCTGGACTAATCAACTCTGATGGCCCAAGGTGCTCCTTACACCTGGAGGGATGTGTGTTCCCGAATCTTCCTCCATGGAGCAGCTCCTTCCTTGCCCAGTCCTCCTCTCTATGCATTCAGGGCAGCTCTAGTCCAGCCTCCAGAAGCATCTGAGCTTTTACGGGATGCAATGCGAGGAGAGCTGGAAAAGTCTAAGTAGAATTACCCCTCCAGGAATCTGACACTTGGTCAGTTTCTTGAAACAAATATCACTGGTGCTAAGGCTTGAGTGGCTCACTTCGTTCACAAGGCAAACCTGTAAGGCCAATTGTCTAACAGACTGCAGGCTCTGCAAATTTCCACCAGCAGCCCAAGGGCAGGAAGGCCTGAAGCCACCATGCAAATACGAATGTGCACAGGACCTCCACCAGCAGGTCACTGAGCTCGCAGACAGGGATTGTAGCACAGCCTTGACAACGCCTTTCTTTTGTCTGTTACTGGCCTTTATTTTTCCCATACACAATATAAAAAATACAGACAAGCAAATAGGAAAGGGAAAATATCCCGATTCCTCTCAGAGATAGTCACATGCATCTTTTTAAAAAAGTAATCTCTACACTCAGTGTGGGGCTCAAACTGACAAAGTCCAGGATCAAGAGTGGAGTGCTCATCTGACTGAGCCACCCAGGTGCCCCGCCAGAGTCTCACACCTTTTTAAATAGCGTTGCTTCCTCAACGTGAGTGGAATTAGAGTATATTATTCTAAGCGAAATAAGTCAGTAAGAGAAAAGCAAATACCATATGATTTCACTCCAATGAGAAATTTAAGAAACAAATCAGAAGGGGAAGGGAAGCAAAAACAAGGGAAAAACAGAGGGAGGCAAATCATAAGAGACTCTAAAATACAGGGAACAAACTGTGGGTTCCTGGAGGAGAGGAGAGGTGGGGAACAAGCTAACTGGGCTGTGGGGAGGAGCACTGGGTGTTCACCGAAGTGATGAATCACTAAATTCTGCTCCTGAAGCCATTATTCCACTATATGTCAACTAGCCTGAAGATAGATAAATAAATAAATAAATAAATAACAGGAGCCCCTGGGTGGTTCAGTTGGTTCAGTGACAGACTTTGGATCAGGTCATAGTCTCATGGTTCATGGGTTTTAGCCCCATGCCAGGCTCTGTGCTGACAGCTCAGAGCCCAGAGCCTACTTCAATTTTTATGTCTTCTACTCTCTCTTCCCATCTCCCACTTGCACTGTGCTTCTCCTTCAAAATAAATAAACATTATTAAAAAATTTAAATGGCACCAAAACAGACACTCAGATAATGGAACAGAAGAGAGAACCAGAAATGGACCCACTAATGTATGGCCAACGAATTTTTGACAAAGCAGCCAAGAATATCCAATGGAATAAAGACAGTCTCTTCAGCAAATGGTGAACTGTTCAACGACATGCAGGAAAATGAGCCTGGACCACTTTGTTACTCCATACACAAAAAGAAACTCAAATGTGATGAAAGACCTAAACAAAAGATAGGAAGCCATCAAAATCCTAGAGAAGAAAGAAGGAAAAATTTCTTAAATGTTTGCCACAGCAACTTCTTGACTCAACACATCTCCAGAGGCAAAGGAAACCATAGCAAAAGTGAACTATTGGGAACTCATCAAAATAAAAGGCTGCTGCACAGTGAAGGAAACAGTCAGCAAAACTAAAAGGCAACCGATGGAATGGAAGAAGATATTTGCAAATGACATATCATATAAAGGATTAGTATCCAAAATCTATAATGGACTTATCAAATGCAACACCCAAGAAACAAACAATCCAGTGACAAAATGGGCTAAAGACATACATGGACACATTTCTGAAGAAGACATCCAGATGACTAGCAGACACATGAAAAAATGCTCAACATCATTCATTAACCAGGAAATACAAATCAAAACCTCAATGAGATACCACCTCACACCTGTCAGAATGGCTCACGTTAACAACTCAGGCAACAACAGATGTTGGTGAGGATGTGGAGAAAGAGGATGTTTTTTGTACTGCTGGTGGGAATGCAAACTGGCACAGCCACTCTGGAACACAGTATGGAGGCTCCTCAAAAAATTAAGAAAGAATTACCATATGACCCAGCAATTGCACTACTAGATATTTATCTAAGGGATACAGGTGTGCTGTTTCAAAGGGGCACATGCAGCCCAATGTGTATAGCAACACTTATTAACAATAGCTAAAGTATGGAAAGAGCCCAAATGTCCATGGATGGATGAATGGACAAAGATGAGGTGTATATATGTACAGCAGAGTAATACTCAGCAATCCAAAAGATTGAAATCTTGCCACTGCAACATGTGGATGGAACTAGAGGGTATTATGCTGAGCGAAATTCATCAGTCAGAGAAAGACAAATATCATATGACTTCATTCATACGAGGGCTTTAAGATACAAAATAGGTGAACATAAAAGAAGAAAAACAAAAATAATATAAAAACAGGGAGGGGGACAAAACATAGGAGACTCTTCTAGAGAATAAACAGATTGCTAGAGGGTTTGTGGGAGGGGGGATGGGTGAGAGACCTTAAGGAATCTACTCCTGAAGTCATAGGTGCACTATGCTAACTAACTGAGATGTAAACTAAAAATAAATAAATAAATAAATACATAAATAAATAAATAAATAGGGCTATTCACGAAAAACCAGCTAATGTGACTTGATTCTTTCTGAGCTACCTAATTCATTGTGGGGTGAGGGGGGTAACCCTGCTCTCTCTGAGTTCACTGTGAGAATCAAAAAAAAAAAAAA
>NC_043716.1:21529283-21530932 GCF_006229205.1 Suricata suricatta
GGTGGCTCTATTGGTTTTTCGGCTCCGGTCAGATCTCACAGTGCGATCGGCACCGCCTAGACTCTAGTGAGGGTTAAAGCGCTCCCCGGATCCCAGACTGGAGTGAGTTGGAGCTGCTGGCCCATATTCCAGACTCTGAGTTCAAGGGCGTGGCGCGACCATCTCTGGCGCGAGTTCCAGCGCTCTGACTGAGTTCAGGGCCCCGCGCGAGTCCCAGGACTGGTGGGAGTCCCTGCACCTGCGTGGTTTCGCACCCCAGTGCGAGCAAAACTGTTTAAAGACTTTTAAAAACTCTTCAAAAGATTTGAAAAAGTGTTTAAAAGCGTTTTTAAGGTCAGGTTCTGCGGTGTCCGGTTGGGTTGTCTGTGCAGCAGGGGACCCTGAGGCAGGAAGACGTGAGAGCTCTAAGGACAACAGGTTGGGACAGTCAGGTCTCCAGGGCTCCTCGACAGTGCCCTGCACTTCTGCGATCCTGAGACGAGGGGAGTTTGGGACTACAGTCTGTAGGTAAAGGGACCTGACCAATCGCTGGTGAAGTAAGTGTCTTCTAGATGGAGGAATAGGAAGGAGATGGAGGAGGACAGGGGGAGAAGTCCGGAGGGGGGAGGGGAGATGGGACAGGACAAGTACCACGACTTTCTAAAGAAAACAAGAAATGCCTTAGGAGGAAGTAGTCTGTGCCTTTCCTAGGCAGTTCGCACCAGGCTGCATTTGGGCATAACTCTAAGGAGATGGAAATGCCATCCCTTTTCTCAATAAAAATACCTAACAACACAGCCTAAATCCTGAATCCAGGGCTACTAAAACTTTCCCCACACTCAAAAGAAGGAAAGATTTCAGAGGAGACAACTAATGTGTCACCTAGATCCAAGGTTCAAGGTCAATGATTTTTACATCGTAGGAATTTGGGAGACCCCAGTTCCCAGCATAGTTTTTAAGGACTGTGATTCAGAGGTGTGCCTCTGGGAGTGGTTTAGGGAGGTTTACTTAGCTATGGAGTTGCCCTGGAGTGGCCAGGACCCCACGCTGACCCAGGAGCTGCGGGTTCTCTGTAAGGTGGTTCAACTCCAGCTCCTTTGGGGTCCAAGTTTCCCAGAGGCTTGGGAAGGCATGTTCTTTAAGCACTTCCAGGGTGAGATGTGCAGAGATGGGTGAGCCAGCAAGGTTCGCCTATGTCAGAGGTGCTTGGAAAGTAGGCTGGGAGGAAAGGTGACAGGACTGTAGTTGCAGAGGCTTCAAGAAGAAATGGGGAGCGGGGGCTGCCTGAGGGTGTATATTGCCAGGAGATGGTGGAAGTGGGGCTGTATTGCTGGGTTTCTGTGGAACTGAGTTCCTGTAGCCTTTTGGCAGGGAGATGGGAAGGGCCTCCTGTCAGGTCGGCAGGCAAGAGGGACCCATGTTTGAGGCATCCCTCCAACATGCGTAAGAAACATTAAGTAAGAGATTGGATCTAATGGCATTTTGGCCCTGACCCACGTGTGGCGACCCCGAGCGAGCTGCCGCGAGTAGCGATCCGAACCGGCTTGCCGGGCGCGGGGTCTGGCGGGCGCGGGGACCCGGCGGGCGCAGGGGCGGGGGCGGGGTCCACGCGCGTCGCGGGCGAACCGCCAGAAACGAAAAGGGACGCTGGGCGGCAAACTGCAACCAGA
>NC_043716.1:21531032-21532559 GCF_006229205.1 Suricata suricatta
TTGAGGAACTTCTATATTGTTTTCCACAGTGGCTGCACCAATTTATCTTCTGACCAAAGAGCATGAAGGTTCTTTTTTCTCTACATCCTTGCCAACACTTGGTATTTCTTGTCTTTTTAATTTTAGCCATTCTGATAGATGCGAGGTGACCTCTCATTGTCGTTTTGATTTCCATTTCCCTGATGATTAGTGATGTTGAGCATTTTTTTTACATGATTCTTGGCCATCTGTATCAAGACTCACTTTAGATCTAAGGACATGCATCAGTTTAAAGCAGAAGATGGAAAAGGTTCTTCTTGCAAATAGTAACCAAAAGAGAACAGCAGTTGCTACACTAATATCAGACAAATTAAACTTTAAATGAAAAGTGGTTATAAGGGATGAAGACGTTATATAATGAGGAAAAAACGAGTTCACCAAGAAGGTGTAATACCTGTAAACATGTGCGCATCAAGCATCAGAGCCCCTAATCATATAAACCAAATATTTGATAGAATTCCCGGGGAAATAGACAGCTCTACTGGAGCTGGAGTCTTATTTAGGATTAGATGAATTGTGGAGGGACACAAACATTCAAGCACAGGACCAGGGATTTATAGAGGCAGAGTTGACATTCAAGCATTTAAGCTGAGCCTCTGCAGGACCCTGGCCCAGCAGCAGGAGACAAGAATACTATGCCCCCTTCATGACCTTTCCTAGTCTAGTGTCGTGATTCTTGCCTGGGATGGACTTGCTCTCAACAATCTCTAAGCCATCTATAGCAAATTGTGACCCCAGTACTTTAAATGGGACACAACTAATGGATTGGGGACACTTATACTAAAGCAGACATCTGGTATAGAAGAATTTTACCTCACTGAAAATATGGATATCTGGTAGGAAGAGGGTACAGTAACTTGGCCCACCTTGCTTAAGATCAACTGGCCAAAATGTGTGAACCTAATTCATCCTTGCAAGCAGAAAAATTATTCACACGGCACATTCCTGGATGTCTATAGACCCTAACTGTGAATTTTCCTGATGGACTCCTGAATAAAAGGAGAAAATTAAGGTAAAAGTTGGAATCATTAAAAAGAAAAGTAATATATAAAATTTGGAACACTGAGAAGATCAATAACATAAATAAGTTCCCTAGAGGGGCTTATTGGAGGGACAGAGAAAGAAAATAAGGAGTTCGAAAAAGATATAAACGAGATAAAGACGAGATGAAAACAATATGGGCATATAAAACTATGACCAAAAAATTGAAAAATTTAGGCATCTGACTGGGTCAGTTGGTAGACCAGATGTCTTTTGATCTCGAGGTTGTGAGTTCAAGCCTCACACTGGGTGTAGAGAGTTATTTCAAAAAGTGGTATCTTTTACCACCTCACATCAGTCAGAGTGGCTAAAATGAACAAATCAAGAGACTATAGATGCTGGCGAGGGTGTGGAGAGACAGGCACCCTCCTACACTGTTGGTGGCAATGAAACCTGGTGCAGCCGCTCTGGAAAACAGTGTGGAGGTTCCTCAAAAAACTATCCATA
>NC_043716.1:21532659-21534652 GCF_006229205.1 Suricata suricatta
TAATTGTCCATCACCTGATGAATGGATCAAGAAGATGTGGTTTATATATACACAATGGAGTACTACATGGCAATGAGGAAGAATGAAATATGGCCATTTGTAGGAAAGTGGATGGATCTTGAGGGTGTCATGCTAAGCGAAATAAGTCAGGCAGAGAAGGACAGATACCATATGTTTGCACTCATAGGTCTAACAGGAGAACAGGAGAAACTTAATGCAGGACCAGGGGGAGGGGAAGAGGGAAAGAGAGTTGGGGAGAGAGAGGGATGCAAAACCTGAGAGATTACTAAATACTGAAAATGAACTGAGGGTTGAAGGGGAAGGGGGAGGAGGGAAAAGAGGTGGTGGTGATGGAGGAGGGCACTTGTGGGGAAGAGCACTGGGTGTTGTATGGAAACCAATTTGACAATAAACTATTTGAATAAAAAAAATTAGTATCTTTAAAAAATATTGAAAGCCTCACAGGAAGAAAAATTATTATAATCTTAGCTCAAAATCCATCCAAATAAAGAGATTTCAACCTGTATCTTTTCCATAGCATCTAGTTAAATATATACAGCAAAGAACAGTACTTGGTTCACCTCACCATACAAAATTTGCTGTCTTTCCTTCTCAGGTTCTATTTTCATGGCTCTTTCTGTTTTACAGGAAAGGATATCTGCTTGGAAATTGAATGGCTACTGGGGAAATGAACAGTAGTGTTTATTTGGAAATTAACTCTGCTGGGCTAGTTTTAAATGTGGGAAAAGTCACTCTTGGGGCGAAGAATAGAAACAAAATGAAAGATTGTCAACTACGAAAAAAGCAGAATGAAAACATCTTACAAGCTGTTGTTACTTTGCTGAATTCTGAAGGGGGAATGATCAAGGCTGAAATTGAGAATGAAAGCTATAGTTACCAAAAGGATGGAATAGGACAAGATTTGGAAAAATCTGTTGGAAATATTCTTCCATCTGTTCCTAAATACTTAATCTTTATGCAGCAAGGTAAATATTTTCAGATTTTTGTCAAGTCATGGTGCTCAGAAATCTCCGGTTTACGGATTGTCACCTTGAGGACCAATTTGTACAGAAGGGATGTGACATGTACAAATATGATGAGTGCCACTGATACACTGGAGTTCCTCAAAGCCAAGAGCAAAACTGGAGGGAGATGTTCTGGACCGAAATTGCCTCCACAGCTGGATGTACAAAAAGAGACTGACATAAAGGACTTGGCTGATGTCTTTTTTAACAGGACACAACTCAGGTACAGAGAAGAAGTCCCCTTTACTGAATCCACACATGTTGAAATGAAAGCCTTCTCAACAGGAAAGTGGTTGCAACGCATCAAAGAGATCCTCCCTCGTTATGTTTCTGCTTTTGCGAATACTGATGGGGGATATTTGTTTATTGGGTTAAATGAAGAAAAAGAAGCAGTTAGCTTTAAAGCAGAGGTGAACGATCTTAAGAAGTTAGAAATAGAGATAAAAAAATCCATTAGGAAGTTGCCGATCTATCACTTCTGTAGGCAGAAGAAGCAGATAAAATCCACATGCAAATTCTTTCCAGTATATGACGAAAGAAGTCCTTGTGGATATGTCTGTGCACTCAAAATAGAGCCATTCTGCTGTGTGGTGTTTGCTAAGGAGCCAGAATCCTGGCGCGTGAAAGACAACCAAGTGTGGCAGTTCACTGCGGAGGAATGGATCTCCACCATGTTGCCTGCTAACCCAGGTGAGGAAGGGAGGTTAGGAATGAAGGTACATTTGGCTAGGATTGGCTAGGATGGGATTTGGGGTGAGATCATAGCCTTCACATTTCAACACCTAATATACTCCTGTCTGGTGGATACAATCAATCGTTCACTTTCTTCTTTTTTTCTGTCCACTTAGAAGATGGCTCTTCCGTACGGAAGATGGAACACTCTTCCCTCAGTAGCACAATCTGGTGCAAAGATCCAATTAACACTATTTTCCCTCCCTACGACCTCTTCACTTACTCTCAGTGAAAAA
>NC_043716.1:21534752-21555101 GCF_006229205.1 Suricata suricatta
TTTTTTTTTAACACTTCTCTATTTCCCTTCAAATATTTCCCTTCTTCTCTCTTTCTCCCCTTCTGTCTTTCCATTTGTGAGTCAAAATGTCACCTTAACGTGGAGTGATTTTAAAAAATGAATAATGCAGGTATTTTACGTGATTTTAGTAAAGGAATGTCTCAAATGAAGTTAGATCACACTAGCAACTTTAGAATCTCTGAAAATGCAGGTTCTCCCTTGGAATCAGCACCACACTCAGCTGTCCTTCACTAGCCGTCTCATTTTTAAATTTCCCTTGCCTTTAAAATGAACCCAATTACATGTATTCAATGACTTGATGAATTTTTCCTATTAATTTTCATTCTGGGTACAGTGTGTTCTAGCAGCATCAGGATGAAATGGCATAGATGTGCACTCTGTGTATGATCTAGGGATCTAATCACAATATGTAATAATATTACTATTGGGGAAAAGGGATTAATTCTAAGCAGACTTTTGATATACTATGCATTAGTTCGGTGAGGGGAGGATCTCTTGTGGCAAATGAAGAATGTGATTTTTATTTTTTCAGGTTTTTCTTGGTTAATCTGGCTACAAGACAGACTCTTCTCACAATTCCCCTGTCGTTGGGCTCTTAGGAATTTGGTAAGTGAGCAACAGAGATATAACCTTTCAGGTCGTTTAATTCTGGCTTCTTTGCAGCTGTGGTGTCAGTTTGTTCAAGCCTCCTTCATGTCAGTGCCATCTCCAAATTTGTCATCATGGGGCGCATGCGTGGCTCAGTTGGCTAAAAGTCCAACTTCAGCTTAGGTCTTGATCTCACGGTTCGTGGGTTCAAGCCCTGCATCGGGCTCTGTACTGAATGTTTGCTCAGAGCCTGGAGTCTGCTTTAGAGTCTGTGTCTCCTTCTCTCTCTGCCTCTCTTCTGCTTGCACTCTGTCTCACTCTGTCTCTCAAAAATAAATAAATTAAAAAAATTTTTTTAAGAAATAAAATAAATTTGTCATCAAAGCACACATGGGTATTGATGGGAGTACCTTAATATTTTTACTGACTGCGTATGCTAAAGTCGAATTCACTAGAGTTTGATTAGACCTTCTTTGATGTAATAGAATCTGCTTTAACCAAAAGTAAGAGAACCAGTTTAGTTTAAACAAAAAAGGGAGTATAACGTCACTGGAAAGTCTAGACTGAGTCCCAGACTCACACATATCCATGTTCAGTGACTGGAGAAATGCCACCTGCACTCAGCATCTCTGATTTGTCTGTTTTTGTTGTTATTGTTTGAGGGCAACATGTTATTTTCTGTTATTTGAACTGTGTTACCTTGAATATTCGTTTTCAGTCTGCTGGTGTGTATTTGTATAAGAATTTCTTGTTTACACAACCAGAATAGAAATGCTGAGTCAGGATGTGTGTGAGTGTGCAAGTACGAAGATAATGGCAGATTGTGTTTCAGAATAGATGAGTTACTTCAGTCCCATCACCCATATACTAGAAATGCCTCTATCTTCTCCAATTGTCAAACTTCATTTTTGCCTCTTCTTTCTCTTCCTCCTTCTTCTCACTCAAATAGGCACAAACCGGTATCTCTTTATAGTATCCATTTCTCTGGTTATTAGTTTGACAAAGCATGTCTCCTCATACTTATTGGCCATAAGTTGTATTTTGTCTTCTAAAAATGTCCATTGTGTCTTGTGCCCATTTTTCTATAGGGCTTTTGTCTTTTTCTTATTGATTTGTCATAGTAACTTCCAGACTGTAGAATTCAATTCCTCTTTTGCTCACAGGTATTACAGATGACAGATGTCTTCTCCAAGCCTGTGGCTTGCATATTCTCTTTTCTGAACATATAGTATGATAATCATTCGCTGTAAATTTTAAGATTGTCAAACTTATTTTAGTTTTGTGGTCAAGTGCTCTTTGTACTTTGAGTAACATATTCTTCTCTACTCAAAGTTACACAGAGATTTCCCTTCATTTTCTTCTAAAAGTTTTAAGGTTTTGCACGTTGTATTAAACATTGAAATCCTCAATCCATCTCAATAGACACTGATGTAGAGCTGCTATTAAATTTTTCTCAATGTGGTTAACCGCTTTCCCAGCTTCAAGTACCGAATAGCTCCACGTTCACCCATTGATCCGCCATGCCACCACCACCATATTTTTAAGTATATCTATATACAAATGCATTTCTAGAAACTCTTTATATGTCCATGGTCAATTTGTTTGTCCTTACATATGCTGTGCTGTGAAAATATGATAATGTCATACTAAGTTTCAGTACCTGGGAGGGTAAACCTTTTATGTTCCTTCTTTCTCTTTGAGAGTGTTTGGCAATTGTAGTCATTTACTCTGTCATAGAAATTTTAGGATCTACTTCACTGCCACCAAAAAAAAAAAAGAAACCCTTCCAGGATTTTGATTGCAGTTACATAGATCTACAGATAGTTTGGAAAGAAATGCCGTATTCATATCAGTCCATCTTTGTACTCTTTAACATAGGAAGTCTCTCCATTCATTTATATCTTCTTTTGTGCCTTTAAGGTCTTAAAAATTTCTGTGTTTGAGTTTTGTCAATCTTTTGTTACATTTTTTCCTAGGTTCTTTTACTTTGTTTGTTCTTATGAATGATGTTTTCCTTTACAGTTTTATTTTATTTTTTTATTTTTTAATATTTTATTGTCAAGTTGATTTCCATATAACACCCAGTTCCTTTACAATTTTGAATTAGAGGAGGAGTTAACACTAGGGAGCAGTGTGGAGACCATGAGCTGAACTCATCCCTGAAACGCAGCTAGATCAGGATCAGACCATTTTGAACACCTAGGAAATTGATCTGAAGATTAACACAACAATTTGCATACCTTGAGCCACAAAACTTGGCAGAAAGAGCATATTCTTTTCTATTTAAAAAATTTTAATGTTATTCTATTTTATTTTCTATATTTCATTTTCTTCTATTTCACTATTTAAATTTTTTTAATTAAAAAATTCTTTTTAACTTTCTTTTTTGTTCCTTTCTCTTTCTTTCCTATTCTGGCAAGGTTCTTTCAACAAGTAGACTGAAACACACCTAGGATCTAGCTTCCTTTCTTTGATTTAGTTTAGTTTTTTGTTTTTTAATGTTTATTTTATTTTTTCTTCCTTCAAAAAGGCCAGATGGAAGAAATCAACCCGAAAAAAAACAGGAAGAAGTGATGGCCAGGAACTTAATCAACACAGATATCTAAACTAGATTTAAAACGGTGATTATAAGAATACTAGCTGGAAAAAAAAAGAACACTAGCTAGGTTGGGAAAAAAGCATGGAAGACACCAGAGAATCGCATTCTGCAGAGATAAAAGAACTAAAATTTAGTCAGGCCAACATTAAAAATGATATAACTGAGATGTAATCTCAAATGGATGCTGTGAAAGCAAGGATGGATAAAGCAGTGCTGTGAACCAGTAAGATAGAAGATAAAATTATGGAAATAATGAAACAGAAAAAAGAGGGAAACAAAGGCAAAAGATTTCAATAAAAGACTGATAGAACTCAGTGACTTATTAAAGGAAATAACAATTGAATCGTAGGTGTTCCAAAAGATGAAGAGAGGAAACGGGGCAAAAGGTTTATGTGAGCAAATTATAGCTGAAAAATTTCCTAATCTGGGAAAGGACACAAACATCAAAAGCCAAGAAGCACAGAGAACTCCCATTACATTCAACAAAAACCAACCATCCCCAAAGCATATCATAGTCAAATTCACAAAATACACGGACATGAAAAGAATCCTGAAAGCAGCAAGGGAAAAAAGCCCTTAACTTACAAGGCAAGACAAATCAGATTCACACAAGATCTGTCCACAGAAACATGGCAGGTCAGAAGGAAATCTCAGCATATATTCAATGTGCTGAATCAGAAAAATATGCAGCCAAGAATAATTTATCCAGCAAGGCTGTCGTTCAGAAGACAAGGAGTGGGGCACCTGGGTGGCTCGGCCAGTTAAGCATTCAACTCAGGCTCAGGCCATGATCTCGTGGTTTGTGGGTTCGAGCCCTGCATTCGTTTCTGTGCTGACAGCTCAGAGCTTGGAGCCTGTGTCTCCCTCTCTCTCTCTGCTAATCCCCTACTCGTGCTCTGTCTCTTTCTGTCTCAAGAATAAATAAACTATTAAAAAATTCAAAATAGAAGGAGTAATAAAGATTTTCCCAGACAAGCAATAGGAGTTCGTGTCTATGAAACCAGCTCTGCAAGAAATTTTAAGGTTGACCCTTTGAGTGGAGAGAAAACAAAGCCAAAGTAAAACAGCCAAAAGTGAAAGACTACAGAGATCAGAAGCATCACCAGAAACCAACTCTACAGGTGGCCCAATGGCACTATATTCATATATTCAACTATCCTCTTAAATGTAAATGGCCTAAATCCTCCCATCAAAAGACATAGGGTATCAGATTGGACAAGAAAATAAGACCCATCTATGCTGCCTGTAAGAGACACATTTTAGACCAAAAGACACTTGCAGATTAAAAGTAAGGGGATGTAGGGTTGCCTGGGGGCTCAGCTGGCTAGGCGTCTGTCTTCAGCACAGTTCATGATCCATGGTCTGGGAGTTTGAGTCCTGTGTCAGGCTCTGTGCTAACAGCTCAGAGCCTGGAGCCTGCTTCGGATTCTGTGCCTCCTTTTCTCCCTGCCCTTTCCCTGCTCACGCTCTGTCTCTCTGTCTCGCAAAAATAAATAAACATTAAAAATTTGTTTAAAAGGGTGTGTCCCTGTCATTATGCATTTACCCAAATCTATGGAATGTACAACATGGACAAAAGACATGAATAGTCACTTCTCCAAAGAAGATATCTAGATGACTAACAAACACAAGAAAAAATGCAAAACATCACTCAACATCAGGGAAATACCAATCAAACCCACAATGAGATACCACCTCACACCTGTCAGAATGGCTCACAGTAACAACTCAGGCAACAACAGATGCTGGCGAGGATGCAGAGAAAGAGGATCTCTTTCGCACTGCCTGTGGGAATGGAAACTGGTGCAGCCACTCTGGAAAATAGTACGGAGGTTCCTCAAAACATTAAAATAGAACTACCCAATGACCCAGCATTTGGACTACTAGGTATTTATACAAGGGATACTGGTGTGCTGTTTCAAAGGGGCACATGCACTCCAATGTGTATAGCAGCGCTATTGACAATAGCCAAATTATGGAAAGAGCCCAATGGACATTCATTGATGGATGAATGGACAAAGACCTGACATACATACATACACACACACACACACACATACACACACACACACGACATATGACATCTATCTATATATAATAGAGTATCACTCATCAATGAAAAAGAATGAAATCTTGCCATTTGTAACTACTTGGATGGAACAAGAGAGTATTATGCTAGGCGAAATCAGTTAGCAGAAGACAAATATATGACTTCACTCTTATGAGGACTTTAAGATACAAAACAGAGGAGCATATGGGAAGAAAAACAAAACTAAGACAAAAGCATGCAGTGGGACAAAACATAAGAGACTCTTATTCTAGCTTTGTGAAGAACGCTGGTGCAATGTTGATGGGGATTGAATTGAACGTGTAGATTGCTTTTGGTAGTAATGACATTTTCACAATATTTATTCTTCCAATCCATGAGCACGGAATGTTTTCCCATTTTTTGGTGTCTTCTTCAATCTCTTTCATAATTTTTCTATAGTTTTCATCATATAGGTCTTTTACATTTTTTGGTTAGGTTTATTCCTAGGTATTTTATGGTTTTTTGTGCAATCGTGAATGGGATCAGTTTCTTGATTTCTCTTTCCGCTGCTTCATTATTAGTGTGTAAGAATGCAACCGATTTCTGTACATTGATTTTGTACCCTGCAAGTTTCCTGAATTCATGGATCAGTTCTAGAAGGCTTCCAGAGGAGTTGATCCGGTTTTCCATGTACAGTATCATATCATCTGCGAAAAGGGAAAGGTTGACTTCCTCTTTGCCAATTCTGATGCCTTTTATTTCCTTTTGTTGTCAGAATGCGATGCTATGACTTCCAGCACTATGTTAAACAACAGTGGTGAGAGTGGACACCCCTGTCGTGTTCCTGATCTCAGGGGGAAAGCTCTCAGTTTTCCCCCATTGAGGATGATATTAGCTGTGGGTTTTTCATAAACTGCTTTTATAATATTTAGGTCGGTTCCTTCTATTCCAACTTTCTCAATGGTTTTTATTAAAAAAGGGTGCTGTATTTTGTCAAATGCTTTTTCTGCATCTATCAACAGGATCATATGGTTTTTATCTTCTCTTTTGTTAATGTGATGTATTACATTGATGGATTTGCGAATATTAAACCAGCCCTGTAACTCAGGAATGAATCCCACTTGATCATGATGGATAATTTTTTTATATGCTGTTGAATTCAATTTGCCCATATCTTGTTGAGTATTTTTGCATCTGTATTCATTAAGGATATTGGTCTGTGTTCTCTTTTTTGGCTGGGTCTCTGTCTGGTTTGGGTATCAAGGTGATGCTGGCTGCATAGAAGGAGTCCGGAAGCTATCCTCAAATTCGTATGGAACCACAAAAGACCCCGAATAGCCAAAGTAATATTGAAGAAGAAAACCAAAACAAGAGGCATCACAATCCCAGACTTTATCCTCTACTACAAAGCTGTCATCATCAAGACAGTATGGTATTGGCACAAAAACAGACACAGAGACCAATGGAGTAGAATAGAGAACCCAGAACTGGGCCCACCAATGTACGTCCAATTAATTTTTGACAAAGCAAGAAAGAGTATCCGATGGAAAAAAGACTGCCTCTTTAGCAGGAGGTGCTGGGAGAACTGGACAGCAACATGCAGAAGAATGAAAGTAGACCACTTTCTTACACCATACACAATAACAAACTCAAAATGGCTGAAGGATCTGAATGTGAGACAGGAAACCATCAAAACCCTCGAGGAGAAAGTAGGAAACAACGTCCTTGATTTCAACCGCAGCAATTTCCTACTCAACACATCCCCAAAGGCAAGGGAAATGAAATCAAAAATGAACTCTTGGGACCTCATCAAGATAAAAAAAATTCTGCACTGCAAAGGAAACAATCAAGAAAACTAATAGGCAACCAAGGGAATGGGAAAAGATAGTTGCAAATGACATATCAGATAAGGGCTAGTATCCAAAATCTACAAGGAACTCACCAAACTCCACACCCAAAAAACAAATAACCCAATGAAGAAATGGGCAGAAGATATGAACAGACACTTCTCCAAAGAGGACATCCAAATGGCCTACAGGCACATGAAACGATGTTCAACATCACTCATCATCAGGTAAACACAAATCAAAACCACACTGAGATACACTGTCTCATTGAGACAATGGCCTCCTCAAATAATTCCCTTTAAATTTCCAGTCTGAAGGGGGAGGGAGAAAGGAGGGGTGGGGGAAGGGAGGTGGTGGTAATGGAGGAGGGCACTTGTGGGGAAGAGCACTGGGTGTTATATGAAAACCAATTTGATAATAAACAATTTAAAAAATAAAATAACATAAAAAAAGAGACTCTTAAATACAGAGAACAGAGGGTTGCTGGAGGTGTAGTAGGAGGTGGATGGGCTAAATGGCTAAGGGCCATTAAGTAATCTATTCCTGAAATCATTGTTGCAATATATGTTAACTAACTGGGATGTAAATTTTAAAAATTATTTAATTTAGGGTGCCTGGGTGGTTCAATTGGTTTAGCGGCTGACCTGTACTCAGGTCATCATCTCACAGTTTATGAGTTTGAGCCCAGTGTTGGGCTATGTGGGGACAGTTCCAGGCTTAGGATTCTGTGTCTCCCTCTCTCTCTGACCCTCCCTGCTCTGTTTGTCTGTCTCTCTCAAAAATAAATAAACATCACAAAATTTTATTAATTAATTAGAAATAAAAGTAGAGAAATAAATAAAAATAAAAAAGGAAAAATCCACTTCACTCTTCAATTTTTATCATTACTGTTCCCAGAGAACCTCAATGCCACATCATATGACTTCCCTGAGCCTTGCCCTCCACCTGCCTTCATCCTCCACCACCCCTGAGCTAATGGCGCCACCATGTGTTATGTAGGGCTATTAACAGATAGCTTGAGAAGCAGGCATGAATAGACATGACTAGACACTTTTCTAAAGAAGACATCCAGATGCCAACAGACACATGACAAGATGCTCAAAACCATTCATTATCAGGGAAATACAAATCCTAATCACAATGAGATACCACCTACAGCTGTCAGAATGGCCAATATGAACAACTCAGGAAACAACAGATGTTGGCAAGGATGTGGAGAAGAGAACAGTTTTGCACTGTTGATGGGCATGCAAACTTCTATAGCCACTTTGGAAAACAGTATGGGGGTTCCTCAAAAAATTAAAAATTGAACTACTCTGTGACCCAGTAATTGCATTACTAGGTATTTATCCAAAGGATACAAAAATGCTGACTCAAAGGGACACATGCACCCCGATGTTTATAGCAGCACTATCAACAGTAACCAAATGATGGAAAAAGCCCAAATGTCCATCCATTGATGAATGCATAGAGAAGATGTGGTATATATATATATATATATATATATATATATATATATATATATACACACACACACACACAATGGAACACTACTTGGTGATCAAAAAGAATGAATGAAGTCTTGCTATTCGCAGCAATGTGGATGGGATGAGAGTGTATTATGCTAAGTGAAATATGTTAGAGAAAGAAAAATGTCATATGATTTCACTCATATTTAAGAAATTAAACAGATGAATATAGAATAATGGAAGGAAAAATAAGATGAAAACAGAGAAGGCGTCAAACCATAAGAGACTGTCAAATACAGAGAACAAACTGAGAGTTTGCTAAAGAAGAAGTGGGTGGTCAGATGGGCAAAATGGGTAATGGACATTAAGGAGAGAACTTGTTGGGATGAGTGCTGGGAGTTATATATAAGTGATGAATCACTGGGTTCTACCCCAGAAACCAACACTACACTGAATGTTAACTAATTTGTATTTAAATAAATGAAAAATGTAAAAAAAAAAAAAAAGAAAGAAAGGATGTCCACCAAAACCATGATGGTTCTTGCTGCAGGGGAAAGAGGAGAGAAATTGGATGGAAAAGAGAAGAAATAGAAATTCAAATTTTCCTGAATAACTTTAATTCTTTTATTTATAAAAAGATTGAAGCAATTACAAAAAATGTTAATACTTACAAATCCTAGTAGGCAAAGGCTTATTATGTTTTAACTTTTTGTATTTTTCAAAATTTATTCCTCCTCACTCCCCATGCAAAACTAAGACAGTAAGTCATAAAACGGTTACATCAAAAATTAACACACACACACGAACACACACGCAAACACACAGCAAAATCACATCAGTAAATACCCAAAATTATCACATTTGCATGGAAAAAAACTGGGCGCTTCTGTGACTCTGTCAGTTAAGCTACCGCCTTTGGCTCAGGTCATGATCTCGGGTGGTCATGATTCGGAGCCCCAATTAGGCTCTATATTGGTAGTACAGAGCCTGCTTGGGAGTCTCACTCTCCCTCTCTCCCTCTACCCCTTCCCTGCTTGTGCTCTCTCTTTCTCTCTCTCTTAAAAATATATAAGCTTATTCTTTAAAAGAAAAAAAGCATCCAAAAGCCACACAAACCAAAAACTGTCGTTTACTCAACTGTGTCCCACAGATGCTCATTTGTCCTTCCTTAGAGCCAAATACTATTACTAATTTTTTTTAGTATGCCTCAAAAGATATTTAACGCATTTACTTTATCAATTCCATACGCACGAGGGAGGCACTTTCCCACATGTTCCTTTGTTCATCATGCAATATAGAATTGGTTTTGTTATTACGTATAGAGATTGCTGGTTCTGAATAGCTTCATAGTATTAGAATGTGCTGATATGCCATAAGTTAATCAAGTTGACACTGTAAGGTGGATATCTACTATTTTGCAGCCTTCTTCTATTAGAAATAAAGTGAACTTGGGGCGCTGAGCTGGCTCAGTTGCTATGGCATGTGACTCTAGATCTCAGGGTTGTGAAGTCAAGCCCCACATTGGGCATGGAGCCTACTTAAAAAAAAAATAAAGGAAGTAAAGCGAACTTCAGTTAATTGTACAGGAGTCATTTCACACATGTTTGAGCATTTATGTAGAATGAGTTTCTAAAAGAGGAAATACTAGATAAAGAGATTTGTACATTTAAATTTTTCCAAGCTTTTACCAGATTGTTCTTGATAGAAGTTGTACTAATTTATGGCAATATGTGATAGTACTTTCTCTCTGCTAAACAGTAAAACCGTTTGAATTCAATGATTTCAAACTAATGAGTGAAAAAGAGTAATGTTTTGTAGTTTTGTTTTTATTAAAGTTTTCTTTTTCTGCGAGAGAGAGAGTGTGTGGTGTGTGTGTGTGTGTGTGTGTGTGTGTGTGTGTGTTCACGCATGCACATGTGTGCACCACTGGAGGAGTAGCAGAGAGAAAGGAAGAGAGAGATAATCTCAAGAAGGTTCTGCCCTGTCACCATAGACCCTGATGAAGGCTCATGAACCGTGAGATCATGATCTGAGCTGAACTCAAAGAGTTGGATGCTCAACCAACTGAGCCACCCAGGTGCTCCAGTCTTGTAGTTTTTAATTGATACTTTTATGATGACTAAAATTTCCAGATGTTTCGGAACTGCATTCACATCATTTTCCCGTTTTCCTTTCAGAACCTTAGAATTTTTTGTCTTTAATTTGTATAAACTTTTATAAAAATAAGGAGTTAACTATTTGTCTTGAATTTCATTGCAAATATCCTCCCAGTGTATTGTTTCTTGACCTTGTTATGGGTTTTTGCTACAAAGACAATTTTTAAAAAAAAAATAGTCAGTATGTTTTTTTAAGTTTATTTCTAGTCTCTGTGTACAATGTGGTGGTTGAAATCACGACCCCAGGATCAAGAGTCACATGCTGTTCCAACTGAGCCAGACAGGGTCCTCTAAAATAATCAACAATTTTTACAAAAATAGTTAAATGTTTTCTCTGAAGATTTCTGATTGATGGCCCTATTTAGTCCTTCCCACTACCAACATCATAAAGATAAATGTGCTCCTTTTTCTCCTTTTATGTCTGTGGTTCCATGTTCCATATGGAAGGAAGGGGTCCATCTGGAATTTAATTTGGTGTCTGTATGACACAAGCTCAGTTTTTTCAAATTGGTCCCCAAATCGTTTAACATCATTTACTGAATAATCCATTTTTCCAGCTCATCTGAACACCACCTTAACGTTCACTACATTCCCACACATACTTGAATTCATTTTGGACATTCTCCTCTGTTGCATTGACTTGCCACACTGCAGAACCACGTTGTTTTAATCACTGTCACTTTATAATATATGCTTTGATATTTGGTAATGCTAATTACCCTCAGAGTTCTTCATTTTAGTTGTTTCCCTGTTTAGTCTTGCTTTTTCTCTTTCAATGACTGTAAAATCATTTCTATGCTTCAGGTCAGGACCTATTGGTATTTTATTGGAACAACATTGAATTTATAGATTACTTGGTGAAAATGGATATATTTATGATTTTGATTCTTCTTATCCCCAAATACTCTGCTTTTCATGAGTTCAAATTCTCTTTTTGGGTTCTTCAGATTCATATGATTGTCTCTTCATATGGAGTTTGTATATTTTCTCTTGCAGTTATTTTTAACGGATCCTTTTTTGGAATCACTCTAGGACCTTTTTCCTTTCATTATAGATTCTAAGTAGATGTCATTTGCACATATGAAGGCTATTGAACTATTTGCAATTAGAAAATAATACACATAGATTAACTTTATGTTTTGTTGATTTATATGTTCACCCTTCTTTCTTAAAACCACAAACAACTTTTTTCTCAGTTCATTTTCTTGCACTGGTTACTTTCTTCTATTTCTCTTTCAGATATGGGCTGTGACTGATAAAAAAAAAATCCCCAGTTGTTGCAAGCCTGAATATGTAGTTATTTGTCTTCAACCTTGAATAATAGTTTGGGGTGAGAGGTCTAGGATCAAAGTTGTTCCATAGCAGTTGGAACCTACTGCCCATATTCTTTTTCATCCACTCTTGCTAATAGTTACTATCAAACTCATTTTTCTTTTAGTAAATGATCCAAACTCTTTTCTTTTTAAGATTAAAAAAATCTTTGTTCTGAATGTTGACTGTTGTATGTTACATGTTTGGCTTACATATTTTGCCCAGTCGTCTGGAAACTATTTTTAATCTAAGGAGGTGTGGTGGAAGTACTTTAGCCCCCAGAGGATACTTAGCAATGTGTAGAGATGTTTTTGGGTGTTGTAACGGGGGGGGGGGGATGCTGCTAAACACAAACATGTCATAATCCCTAGGAAAGCCCCCCACAGCAAAGAACTATCCAGCCCAAATAGTGTCAAGAGTGAGAAAGCCTGAGGCACAACTATTTTAGTTCTAGGCCTAGGTCTGGCCAAGTGGGGGCCATACAGAATTGGCCTCAGCCTCACAGCAACAATTCTGGCTGGGAGATTCAACCCTGACTTTGTAGCAATGGCTGGCCTGGCCTTGTGGTAGTGTCAGACTCTGTTCATGACTATAGATTACCCCACTCTTTCTTCCTTCTGCAAATGCCTTAGGGTTTTTTGGTCCAGAGAGAGGCGCATTTCTTACATTTTGAGTGTGACTATATAGTAATGTTTTAAGATATCTTTTCTATTATTTCTGTGAATTCTGTTTCGAGAGAAAGATATCAACATGTGGCCTTCAAGGTGTTTTGACAAAGGGACAAGTCAATAAAATTAATTCTAGCAATACTGAAAGAAAAAAGAGAAGCAATAAATCCCCTGTAATCCCAGCAATCAGAAGGTTTCAAGGTTAACCGTAAACCAGAGAGGTGTGTTTTTGTATATCAGGTAAAGTGTAGAATGAAACAGACATAATCAAGTGGAGTGATATTATACATACTATTTTTAAGTTATTTTAACATTTATTTTACTTGAACCTTAATGGAACAAAACCCACCAAATATAATTGAAGAGCTGAACTACAGAATATATTACTTTGACTCAAGAACTTATAGCTGCTAAAAGATCCAATATTAAAATAACTAAATGGCATAAAGTAGTTAAAATGCTCAGGGGGTGCCTGGCTGGCTCAGTCGGTGCAGAGTATGACTCTTGATCTCAATTTCTTTCCCAAATAACTTTATAGGTATTGCCCCATCCTCTTAGCTGATACTCATCAAGATGGAGTAACAGAGACCATATTCACCTGCTTTTGTTGCTTTTGAAACAACAGGTCTCCAGACATTGGAAATCAGTCAGTAAAGGACTCTGATCTTTCATAGGAAACTAAAGAAGTGACCTCTATGACTGCCCCAGCTTACTGCCTGTAGAAAGTTTCTAGGCTCCTGTTCAGGACGGGAAAACTTAGGTACAGTTTGGCAGTCTTTGTAAAGTGAATGGACAGAGATGGGACTTCAGGGAGGCCAAGGAAACTAGAGTTTGTAGGCACAATACCAAAGAGGGGAGAGCTTCACAGAGAACATTCTAAAATCTGTAAACCATCCCCTTTGAGTACCCAGCTGGGTACTCATCAGCCCATGTCTGTGAGGAAATATTTGAGGAGGGAGAAAGCCTCACTCAAAAGTATTAGAGGAAACATACCATCCTTGGAGCCCACACAGAACCACAAATAGGGTTGGCCCCCACCACCAGAGTGATAAGCATCAAAATTCACAAGGGATTAGGTAAAGAGTACTCAGAAGACTTTTGCCTCAGTAGATGTAAAAAAGTTAACCCTATATTAAGTGCTGTTCTGACCCTGTTATCAAACCTTCAAAATAGGATCTCAAAAGATCAAACTAGTTTGAAGTAACTTAACCATGTCTCAGAACAAAGTGCAAGAGTACTTACAAAAATACAAAAACATTCAGCATCCAACATGGTAAAGCACACGATGTCTGATATAGAATAACACATCTCCATGTACGCAAAGAAGCTGGAAAAGGACAACCATATAGAGGGAAAAATCACTTGAAATTGACTTAGAATTAACACAGCCAATAAAATTAATAGACTAAAAGTTGAAATAGACATTAAAATAGTATTCCTTATGTCCAAGAAGACAGAGGAAGGATTAAAAGTATTAAATAGAAAGAAGAAAAATATTAAGAAACAAGGGATCCAAATTAAGCTTCTAGAGAGGGACCAGAAGATGAAACAATGTTTTGTAAACAATGTAAACAATATAAATTGCATATTAAAATATCATACGCAGAAGAAAAAATTAGTGAACTTGAAGACATAGCAACAGAATGAAGCTGATATAAAACACAAAACTTTAAAGCACAGAGCAATACAGTGACTGATGGAACATAGTCAAATGGCTTGATGTATACATAACTGAATTATCTGAGGACAAGAAGGGGTTTAAAAAATATATTGCAAGACACTATTGATAATGAATCCCTGAAACAAAATAAGCTTACCCGAATAAAGACAAATAATATAAAAAGAAAGGGAAAGAATTGAGAAAATACCTGAAAATTTCTGAAAGTTGATGAAAACTGTCAACAGACCTACAAATTTCTCAACAAATAAAGCACAAGAATTTTTTTAATTACCAAAGATTATTATAATTAAATTGCTTAAAACAAAAATAAAGATAATATCTTAAGATAAGTCAGGCAGAGAAGGATAGATACCATATGTTTGCATTCATAGGTCTAACAGGAGAGACCTGGCAGGGGACCATGGGGAGAGGAAGGGGGAAAGAGAGCAGGGTAGAGTGAGGGACACAGATCAGGGGAGACTACTGAATACTGGAGATGAACTATGGACTGGGGGATGAGGGGGCGGGAGGGGGGGTGGTCATGGTGGGGGGGCACTTGTGGGGAGAAGCACTGGGTGTTACATGGAAACCAATTTGACAATAAACTATTAAAAAAAAAGAAGAGCAGTGAGAGAAAATGACACATTGTGTCCTAAGGAACAAAGATGAGGATGACAGCACATTTATTTGGGGAAGCGAAGCAAGATAAAAGACAATGAAGGAATATATGTAAATTACTGAAAAACAAACTACTAACCTAGGTCTCTCTCCAACAAAGCTATGTTTCAAAAGCAGAGGTGAATTACTTTTTCATGCATACACAATTTGAACAAATTTATCCACAACAGACCTACACTATAAAAAATATAAAAGAAATTTCTTTGAGCAGAAGGAATATGATGCAAGATAGAAATCTGGATTCACACATAGGAAAGAACACCACCAGGAATGGTAACGGCATGGGTAAGGGTAAGGACTTTTTTCATATTATTTAAACTTCTATAAAGGACAAGTGGCTGTTTAAAGCAAAACTAATATCAACATGATACAGTTTTTATAGAAGTACAACACATCTGGACAAAGCACAAAGCCTGGGAAGGAGAAATCAAAGTATACTATTCTTATACAGTACATGAAATGCTATCATGTCACTTTAAAAAAGACTGTGATCAGTAAAAGATACACACTGTAAACCCTAAAGCTACCACTAAAATAACAAGACAAAGAGTTATAACTAACAAACCAATAAAGGAGATAAAATGTAATTGTTTAAAAATGCACAACTAGGCAGGAAGGAATATCCAATGGGGAAAAGTCTCTTCAACAAACGGTGCTGGGAAAAATGGACAGCTACATGCCAAAGAATGAAACTGGACCACTCTCTTACACCACACACAAAAATAAACTCAAAATGGATGAAAGACCTAAATGTCAGCCTGAAACCATGAAGATCCTAGGGAAGAGCACAGGCACAATACCTCAGACATTACCCATAACACATTTTCCTAGACATGTCTCATGAGGCAAGGGGAATAAAAGCAAATATAAACTATTGGGACTGCATCAGAATGAAAAGCTCCTGCACATCCAAGGAAACAATCAAGAAAACTAAAAGGCAACCTACTGAATGGGACAAGATATTTGCAAATGACATATCTGATACAGGTCTAGTATCCAAAATATGTAAAGAACTACAACTCAGCACCCAAAAAGCAAACAACCCCATTTAAAAATGAGCAGAAGTTAATGAGCACACATTTCTCTAAAGAAGACATCCAGTTGGCCAATAGATGCATGAAAAGACACTCAATATCACTCATCATCAGAGAAGTGCAAATCAAAACCACAATGAGCTATTACCTCACACCTGTTGGCATGGCTGAAATCAGGAAGACAAGAAACAAGTGTGGGTGAGGATGTGGAGAAAGGAACACTCACGCACTGTTGGTGGGAATGCAAACTGGTGCAGCCACTGTGGGAAATGGTGTGAGGTTCCTCAAAAAGTTAAACATAGAACTACCCAGTGATCCAGTAATCTCTCTACTGGATATTTACCCAAAGACTACAAAAATACTAAGCCAAAAGGATACATGCGTCCCTATGTGTATAGCAGTATTATTTACAATAGTTAATTGATGGAAGCAGCCCAAGCGTCCATCGATAGGTGAGTGGATAAAGAAGATGTGATATATATACATGGAATATTATTCAACCATAAAAAGGAGTGAAATCTTGCCATTTGCAATGACCTGGAAGGAGCTAGAGAGTATAATGCTAAGTAAAATAAGTTTGTCAGAGAAAGACAAATTCTGTATGATTTTACTCATATGTGGCATATTTCAGAAACTAAACAAACAAGCAAA
This sequence comes from Suricata suricatta, assembly GCF_006229205.1. Classification (NCBI taxonomy): domain Eukaryota; kingdom Metazoa; phylum Chordata; class Mammalia; order Carnivora; family Herpestidae; genus Suricata; species Suricata suricatta. The sequence goes on from NC_043716.1 coordinate 21,551,464, forward strand.
GGAAAAGGAGGAGTGAGAAAGCAAGAAATAGACTCTTAATTATAGAGAACTGATGGTTACCAGAGGGGAGGTGGGGAGGGGCATGGGTGAAACAGGTGATGGGGACTAAGGAGTGCACCTGCCATGATGCATAGCGTGTGTTGAATGTAGGTGCTGAATCAGATCAGTGCTGAAACTGATGTAAAATGGTATGTTAACAACACTGGAATTAAAATAAAATTTAAATTTAAAAAATAAAAGTGGAAGTTTAAGTCTAAAGAATGCAAAAAAAAAAAGTGGGGGAAAGGAGGACAGAGAATAGATGGGAAATTTTAAGAATGGCAATAGGGGCACCTGGGTGGATCAGTCCGTTAATCGTCCGACCTTAGCTCAGGTCATGATCTCACAGTCAGTGAGTTCGAGCCCTGCATTGGGTTCTTTCTTGACAGCTCAGAGCCTGGTGCCTGATTCTGATTCTATGTCTTCCTCTCTCTCTCTGTTCCTCCCCTACTTGTGGTCTGTCTCTCTCTGTCTCTCAAAAATGAATAAATGTTTTAAAAAATCTTAAAAAAATTAAAAAAAGTAATAGAAAAAACTTAATGATCACATTAAAAATCATCTAGAAAGCGGTGAAGGATACAGGGGATTCTTCTATACTTCTCTGCACTTCCACTGCAACCTTTTATGAATCTCTAAGTATTTGAAAGTAAAATGTTTTAAAGAATTTTAAAAGTTAATTTAAGCATCTCGATTAAAAGGCAGAGGTGGTCAGATTTGATTTTTTAAACTTTTTAAAAAATACTTATTTATTTTTGAGAGAGAGACAGAGCTCAAGTGGGGGAGGGGAAGCAAGAGAGAGAGAGAGAGAGAGAGAGAGAGAGAGAGAGAGAGAGAGAGAGAGAGAGAGAAATACAGAATCCAAAGCAGGCTCCAGACACTGAGCTATCCTCACAGAGCCTTATGTGGGCTTGAACCCACAAACTGTGAGATCATGACCTGAGCTGAAACCGGATGCTTAACTGACTAAGCCACCCAGGTGGCCCTGTCAGATTTTATTTAAAAACAACTGAATGAATATACATGCTGTATGAATACAGCATATCCATTGTCTTGTTGCTTTGAATATTGCTCCACAGAAATCAGAAGCCAAAATGACCTTTCACACAATTTTATTTTTTCTGCCCTGAATGTTCAGAACTCTTTCAATCTGAAGATTTATTTTAGGAAGAATTTCCTATGTTATATCTTAGAACATTTTTACTGCTCCGTTTATTGATTTCTTTACTCCACATCCATTCTTAGTGGATCCTTGTCCTCTAGACAGATCTTCTTGATAACTACCATATTTGTCTAATTTCTCTCCATTTGTGTGATTATCTCAAGACTTCCTCTATGTCAGGAAGTGGGTTTTCAATTTCTTGTTGCTTCTAACTTATCTTTTGCTCTGCAATGTTCCACAATCTGTTTCCTTAGCACGATCCCTCTTCATCTCTTTTGGCTGCTTTCTCACTTTGTCTTTCAAAGCTTGTTTTATTGAATTTATGGATTCCCCAAACTCTTGTATAGCAATAGCCTTTAAGAAACTAGCTGAAATCATAAAGAGTCTGCACAAGATACTGTATATTTACTTTATCATTTCACTGGCTATTAAAATAAATGAAAAGCAAAATGTAACAAAAATTTTTTAATGTTTATTTTTGAGAGAGACAGAGACAGAGAGCGAGTGGAGGAGGGGGAAGAAAAGAGGGAGACACAGAATCTAAAGCAGGCTCCAGCCTCTGAGCTGTCATCACAGAACCAAACAAGGCATGAATTCATGGACCTCAAGATCATTACCCAAGCTAAAGTTTGGTGCTTTTTGAGTCCAGTACATTTATTTTCTTAGTGACCTTTTTATCCTAAAATTAATCAATAAAACACAATGTGTCTCCCTGAGGAATTGTGGGAATCTTATCTTCATGCAGTAACCTCAGATTATCCATGGAAATAATGTTAAAGCAGAGCTAAGGAGCTGAGATTCCAAAAAGGCACAGAAAATGTTTTCAAAGGCAGTGATCAAAATCACTAACACCATTAACAGAATAAAATGGAAAACAAAATGTAATGTGGTTTTTTTTATAAGATATTACAATTTGTATATTTTGGATAGTAGCCCTTTATCTGATATGCCATTTGCCACTATCTTTTCCCTTTCTGTCGGTTGCCTGTTTTGGGATACTGTTGAATACTGAAAATGAACCATGGCCTGAAGGGAGAGGGGAAGGGAGGGAGGGGGGTGATGGTCATGGTGGGGGGCACTTGTGGGGAGAAGCACTGGGTGTTATATGGAAACCAATTTGACAATAAACTATTAAAAAAAGAAATTACAATTTGTAATTTTTGATCTTACATTTTGAAATATTCTACAACTATTCCTGGCCCCTAAAAGGCCAGACACACAACCCCTCTCCATCCTCCATACTCTTCCAGTACATGATTACTGAAGCACTTCGGCACCATTGCTGTCTTAAAACATTTAAAAAATAGAGAAAATATCTGAGTCTGCCTGGCATGCATGGCTCAAAGCTCTTCTCATGACCCCTTCCCTCACCGAAAGCTTTGCCAGCCACCAGGAAAAACCTGCTCCTCCCTCTATCTACCTGCCTATGTATACACACACACACACACACACACACATACAACTCTGCATCTCAGGGCCCTCTAGGGACTAATCTGAAGTCCCTTACTAATATCTGAAATTTCTTTTTTAAAATCTATTTCTTGCTTTGAGAGAGAAGAAGAGAGAGAGAGAGAGGATGAGAGGGAGAGAGAATCCCAAGCAGGCTCTGTGCTGTACACTCCTCCGGTACAGTTCTAGCAGACGGAGGATTGGCCCCCCGCCTCTGGTTCTCCTAGTCCAGTCCATCATTCAGGGACCAGAGGTTCTCCTTAAATGGTGAACTGACTGTGTGGTGTCCCCTGCCAATGATCTGCAGGGAGGCCCTGCAGTCTTCAAGCCAAACCAATTTTCAAGGCTTTCCATGATCCACACTGACTTCCTCTCCTAATGCATCCTGTGTTATATACTTCCTCTCCCAAGACATCTAAGGCAGCCCAGCCTTGCTGGCCCATTTTGGTGGGGGGAGGTAGGATGACCCCCCAGGCTACTTATTTTGACTGGGTGTCTCAAGGGCAGCACCTTGTTGAGCACCTGTCCTGGCTATGGGTCTCAAGCTTTATGGGCCCACAACTTGATTTCCTCTTTGTGCTAAGTATACATGGGTGTCTTGGAGATGGTTTGATGCTAGTCAAGCTTACAGAAGACCAACACACACATGAAGATGTCATTCTGTCCATTTACAGTGTGTATTGTAGTAATAAGTGGGCCCGATGCTTTTGCTAATCCGTATATTCAACAGTAACACTGGAAGCCCAATTATAGAAGCATAGCTTTGCAGCAATGGTGATCGGATTCAAAAGTATGAAGACTCTAGGCAATGTTAGACTACTGCAGTCACCTCTAACATAGGGATAGTTCCACCACAAGGACTTAGACAGGTCTGGTTTTCCAAATAAAGCAAATTTAGAATGCTAAGGGTGACTACTTGTTCCATATTCTCTGTCTCAGACAACGTTTTTCTTCTCTCCTTGTTTTGAAAGTTTCCAGGTTGACCATCACC
>NC_043716.1:21555201-21560527 GCF_006229205.1 Suricata suricatta
GTTGACCATCACCCTTACTTTTACTCCTCCCAAGACACACACACACACGTGCGCGCGCGCGCACACACACACACACACACACACACACACACACACACTTTGCTCATATTCATCCTCTACATGTTCATATGTTCACCTAGGCTCAAAACCGCTTATACTCTGCTGCTGGCCTGGGAGACGGTCTGTCTGTAAGCCGCCTTTGCACACCCCTGAGCTCTTCCATTATGATTTGGTGTTAATTTTAATGCACAGGGAGCCTGGAGGGCAATTCTACCACCTACGCCACCCCTACCCACTCCTTGAGCTTATCTTCTCCACCTTCAATGCTATTTCTGCTCTAGAGAGCAAGAAATCCTTGCTTGTCAATCAGGTCTGTGCTCAAAAGCCCAACTCCTCAAATTATCCCCCTGAGTTAAATTTGGTCTTTCCTTTTGAAGCCATTCTACAGCTTAGAAACGTTTTGAGTATAGCGCCGAAGTCATTCTAAACCGTGCCAGAGAAGCAGCTCTCGGCATAGTAGGGTCTACGTAATACCCTCCTATCATGTTTTCTTTTCATTGTACATGAAATAGAAATAAAAGCACAGTTCCCTTCCTCTAGTCAGCTCCCCAGTGGCTTTGCCCTTCAATGCAACCTTGCTTTGCTGTCTCTAAAGACTTATAAGTTGCTTTGGAAATATTCCAGTTTCCAGATTGTTTTTAACTTTTGTTCATTTTTGAGAAACCAAAAGACCGAGCACAAGTGGGCGAGGGGCAGGGACAGAGGGAGACACAGAATCTGAATCAGGCTGTCAGCACAGAGCCTGACACAGGGCTTGAACCCACAAACAGTGAGATCATGACCTGAGCCGATATCGGACGCTAAGCTGATTGAGCCACTCAGGTGCTCCTCCAGATTGGTTTTAATTTCTAGCAAGGTTTAGGAAAGCTTTTTTGATGATGAGCAGGCATGGATGCAAAAGAAAGTGCAGAAATATTCCTTTGGCTATAATTTCGCTAAAAGCCTGTCAGTTTTCCAAGAGATGGGAGAGGATCAGACAGGCCAGTGTGAAGACTAACGGCCAGCTGTCCTGGCCATGGATTGAACAGAAGCGCTTCTCCCCTCCCTGCCTCTTGCTGCTTCAGTTACTTGACATTTCCTCCCTTTTACCTTTTCTTGGGGATATTTGGGTACTTTGGGTAGGAGAAATAAAGTTCAGCTAGGGGCGCCTGGGTGGCTCAGTCGGTTAAGTGGTTGACTTCAGCTCAGGTCATGATCTCATGGTTTGTGGGTTCAAGCCACATGTTGGGCTCTGTGCTGACAGCTCAGAGCCTGGAGCCTCTTTCTGATTCTGTGTCTCCCTCTCTCTCTGACCCTCCCCCACTCACACTCTGGTCCCTCTCTCTCAAAAATAAACAAACATTTAAAAAATTTAAAAAATAATAAACTTCAGCAAGTAATTAGTTTCTGATGAAGCAAGGGACACCAGCGTATTAACATTTGGATAATGGAAGATATGGGATTTCTCTAAATTTAATTTAAAGAGTTAGAAGTGGAGAGGGATTAGGGGGAATGGAAGAAACAGGGAAGTGGTATACTTTAGTCATAAGCTTCAATACCATTTGACTTTTTAAACTATATGTATACATTTTGTAATCTGATCAGTAATTCATTTTAAAAATAATTGTTTTAGGGGCACCTGGGTGGCAAAGTCAGTGGCTAGTCTGACTTTAGCTCAGGCCATATCTCACAGTTTGTGAGTTCAAGGCCCACTTCCGGCTCTATGCTGGCAGCTCAGAACCTGGATCTTGCTTCAGATTCTGTGTCTCCCTCTCTCTGTCCCTCTTCACCTCTCTCTCTCTCTCTCTCTCTCTCCCTCAAAAATAAATAAACATTTTAAATAAAATAATAAAAATAAAAATAATTGTTTTATATATTGAATTTGATAGTCTATCAGTTCTTAGTCTACTCCAATAACGCACTCTGGCTTAAAGTAGAAGGCCTAATTCAGTGGTTCTCAGCCCTGTTTACTCCTGAAAATCATCTTTGGGGGGTGGGGCAAAGGGGCTTTAAAATACACCCGTGATTAGGGCAAACACCCAACCAGTTAAATAAGCATCTCCGGGTTTCAGCTTGAGAATCGGTATGTATTCAAAGTCATCCAGATGATTCTAATACGCGACCAGGGTTGAAACTATTGAACCCTTCCTTCTCCAAGTCTATTCTTTCTGTTCTCAAATAGATGCATACACCTTTCTGTTCCGATCAGACTAGGAACTCCTTGAGAGTAAGGATGGTGCCTTACATATTTCTACTTCCCCAAGTGCAACTAGTGCACTTGCGTAGGTTTCAGAGTGGATGTGACAAGGTTCAGATTTTGTACTCAAGCACCCAAATGTAATCTGGGGAAGTTGATTGATTTCTCTTTAAAAAGGGGGAAAACACAGCAGTACATCCCTCAGATGGTTGTTGTAAAGATTAAATGCTTTGTTTCATGTGCTTGGTACAAACCCAAGAGCCAACAGACTGGTGGCTATTGAACTGCTGATAAATGCTCGGGGCCTGGCACATGGTCAGACCGTAATGAAGTGATTATGAGCAGTTACTTTATCAACAATGTTACTTAACCCTCTGGAAGCTTAGTTTCTTCCCAGGGATGAGGGGGTACTAGGAAATGCGTACTGGCACAGGGTTGGGAACAACACCTCATATCTTCTGTGAGCAGTGCCTATTAGGACATCCCCTGGGCTCTGCTGGGTTTTTCTCAGTGGATCCTTCTCAAGTAGGATGGTTTTTTTTTTTTAATGTTTTCTTTATTTTCGAGAGACAGAGAGAGACAGCATGAGCAAGGGAGGGTCAGAGAGAGAGGGAGATACAGAATCTGAAGCAGACTCCAGGCTCTGAGCTAGCTGTCAGCACTGAGCCCAACACAGGGCTCGAACCCACGAACTGTGAGATCTTGACCTGAGCCGAACCCAGACACTTAACCAACTGAGCCACTCAGGTGCCCCTCAAGTAGGATGTTTTGAAATGCTGTGTCTCTCAGCTATTTTGTAGGTTGAATCACTTTTCTCAATCAGGTAATTTACCCACTCTGCTTGCCACATGTAGGCAATGTCATGAAGTGACGACACTGGCCAGATTTGGTACAAATTGGATTTTTGTGACAATCTCTAATACTAGTAATTTCTATGGCGATCCACCATGAATAGTGAGCCAATAGACTGTGATAACGAGAGACAGGAAATGTGAGTCTAGGAGCGCTTGGGTGGCCCAATTGGTTAAGGATCCAATCCTTGATTTCCCCTTGGGTCATGATATCACAGTTTGTGGGATCAAGCCCTGCTTGGGCTCTGTGCTGGCAGCACGGAGCCTGCTTGGGATTCTCTCTCTCCACTCTCTCTCTAACCCTTGTCCCATTCACACACTCTCTCTGAAAATGAATAAAGTTTAAAAATTCTTAAAAAAAGAAAAGGTAGGGGCACCTGTGTGGCTCAGTTTGTTGAGCACTGGACCTCGGATAAGATCAAGATATCAAGGTTCATGAGTTTGAGCCCTGCATCTGGCTCTGTGCTGACAGCTCAGAGCCTGGAGCCTGCTTCACTTTCTGTGTCTTCCTCTCTCTGACCCTCCCACACTCATGTTCTGTGTTACTCCCTCTCTCAAAAATAAATAAATATTACTCCTATGCATCACTTCATAGGAAAGTGGATGGACCTTGAGGGTGTCATGCTGAGTGAAGTAAGCCAGGCAGAGAAGGACAGAAACCATATGTTTGCACTCATAGGTCTAGCAGGAAAACAAGAGAGACCTAATGGAGAACCAGGGGGAACGGAGGAGGGAGAGATAGTTGGGGAGAGAGAGGGATGCAAAACTTGAGAGACTATTGAGTGCTGAGAATGAACTGAGGGTTGAGGGGGAAGGGGGAGGGGGGAAAAGAGGTGGTGGTGATGGTGGAGGGCACTTAAGGGGAAGAGCACTGGGTGTTGTATGGAAAACAATTTGACAATAAAATATTATGGAGAAAAATAAATAAATAAATAAATAAATAAATATTAATAACATTTTTTAATGTTTACTTATTTTTGAGAGACAGAGCACAAGCAGGGGAGAGGCAGAGAAAGAGGGAGGCACAGAATCTGAAGCAGACTCCAGGCTCTGAGTTGTCAGCACAGAGCCTGATGCGGGGCTCAAATCCATGGACCTCGAGATCATGACCTGAGCCAAAGTTGGATGCCTAACTGACTGAGCTACCCAGGTGCCCCATCAAGAAATAAACATTTAAAGAGGAAACGGGTGCCTGAGTGGCTAGGTCGGTTAAGCATTCGACTTGGACTCAGGTCATGATCTCACGGTTTTGAGTTCGAGTTCTGCGTCAAGCTCTGTGCTGACATCTCAGAGCCCAGAGCCTGCTTCCAATGCTGTGTCTCCTCTGTCTCTGCCCCTCCACTCCTGCTTTGTCTCTCTCGCTCTCTCAAGATTAAAATTTTTTTAATTTAAAAAAAATAAAGTCAAAATGAAATGGGAGTCTAGTAAAAGAAAATTTCATTTAAAAAAAAAACATAAAATCAACCAGGCATCTTTAAAAGACTATTGACTCATTGCTGGATTCCACATGCCTGGGGTGGAGCCATCAAATCTGCATTTTTTAAGAAGGTATTGAAAGATCTGAGGAGCAGATAAGATTGGGAATCAAGTATCTAGTTCATGACACCTCAAACTCAATTCCCTCTTGGGCACAACTCCTTTTCTCATGGCTAAAAAGATTATTGTTAAATCCATGTTGTAATTTTCTTGCAATCTCTAAAATGGACACCCAAAGGAGGCCAAGAAAACAAGAGCTCAGAGGAACTGTAAGTTGTGCGGGCTGCGGAAGGATGTTGCAGATCAGAGTGTAAGTAGAAAAAACATAACAAAACTATTTATAGAAACAGCATGAGCAGCCCCGTGAAGAAAAGGAAATCCAGGAGAAAGTTAAATGGGGCTTAACTATGACTGTTGGAATTAGAGAACCCACTAGAAAAATGAAGTGAGAAAGACAGTGAGATGCACTGTTTAATTCCCTAACTGGCTCTTGCATCGCTTTTCTTTTCTTCTTCTTCTTTTTTTTAAACATTTATTAACTTTCTTGAGAGAGAGGGCGTATAAGGCAGAGAGACAGGAGGACAGAGGATCAGAAGCCAGTTCTGCACTGACAGCAGAGAGCCAGATGCGGGGCTGGAACTCACTGTGAGATCATGACCTGAGCCAAAGTCAGATGCTCAACCAACTGAGCCACCCAGGTGCCCCCAGCATTGCTTCTCTTTATTGCATGAAACATTTCCTGAGGAACTCAGGCTTATTTGAC
>NC_043716.1:21560627-21566020 GCF_006229205.1 Suricata suricatta
CAATTCCTCTCTCCTGTCTTCTAGATCTCCAACTCCACTTCCCAGGGCTTCCTCCTTAGTATTAGTTTGGTCTGGGGCGAGCCCTGGGTGTCTCAGTCCGTTAAGCCACCAGCTCTTGTTTTCAGCTTCCTGTATCAGGCTCTGAGCTGACAGTACCGATTCTCTCTCTTCTGTTCTCTCTCTGCCCCTCCACTGCTTGCACAGGCTCCTCGCCTCTCTCAAAATAAATAAACATTAAAAAATAGTTTGATGTGAACCCAAACAGGTTTTTCTATGGCATCATTCTCCTTGTGATAAAGTTACTTTAGAGTCAAACCAGAACTAACTTGCCTTTTCTTTCACTTATCAAAATGGTGACTTCTATTAATAGACAGGAAACTGCTTTCTTTCCCTTGAGCGAGGGAAAGCAGGCATTAAGAGATGAGAACATTCTAATTTTGTTTTGTTTGGGAAAATGAAATCTAAAAGACAGGAACACATCTAACCTAGTTTCCAAGAAAGCAACTTGAAAAAGGCAGGAAAACTTTAGTTTCGTCTTTCAGAGAAACCAAAACTGGGCGTTCCTCCTGGACTTGTTTTTGTCCTGGAACTCAGGTTTACTGCCCATTTCTTCGCTCTGACAGTCACTATGGGCCTTGTCAAGATGCAGACCCAGAACAGGCATGTGTCCAGGAGCTTTCTCGTCAACACCCTGACCCAGACTCAACACCGTTTAATGACCTAGGTAAGTACAGCCTGCCTGGTGAGACCCAGGCCATGCCTGTTCCACAGAGAGACTGGCCTCAAAGACCACAGAACTCTAAGATGCAAATCCATCTTGTGGCTACCGACCTTTTCAGACATTATCTACTTTAGGCAAAAGAAGCTAAGGTGAGGGAAACAGACAGTAGGGAAGAACCGGGACTCACCTTCCAGCTGAGGCCACAGGTACAGGATGCAAGATTCCAGTGCAGACAATCAGGCAGAGGTCTGAGACAGACAGTGGTGTAGAGGACAGACTGACTGAGCAGACTGAGCAGAGATCTGGGGAACAGGCTTTCAGAGCTGACGTGGGGGGGAGGAGCCAGTGCCTTGGCCTGAAGGGCTGGGTTATGCAACTGTCTTATCTCTCTGGAAAAGGATTCCTTTTTTATCCTGATGTTAACACACTGTTTCACTTTCAGGAGGAACTTAAACCACACTGAGCTGGGAGACTCTGACCAGGTGGATTTTTTCCAGGTTATTTTTGCAAGTGCGTCACAAATACATTTTGCTATTTTGTTCACCCGTTAATTAAACACACAGGAAAGTGAACTTGCCTGACTTTAACAAGTTCCTTCTTCAAATCCTTTTGGAGATGGAGCACAAATGAATATATAATTGTGAGTAATTCAGTCGGTAGACAGTTGAGAAATATTTCCTGTCACAGGAAAACAGTCATCTGTAATGACAGATTGTCATTTCTCTAGAGACATGCAACACTTACATGTATCCTGGATATTTTCTCTGGACATCAATTGACATACTCCTTTTCACAACACAAATATGCTTTTATTACTTCAGTCATTCAGACCCAAATTAAATGAACTGTTTCTGTATGTATGTGAACCACAAAACCCTGGAGACCATAACTAGAGCACTGAGGTGGGGAGAGAAAAATCAGAGGTCATCCCGTGCTACTTGTAATTCCAAGCAGGCCAGAACTTTCTTTCTCAATTTTTAAAACATGTTTATTTATTGGGGAGCCTGCATGGCTCCATCAGTTAAGTGTCTGACTTTGGCTCAAGTCATGATCTCACAGTTCCTGAGTTCAAGTCCTGAGTTCAGAGTCTGGAGCTAGTTTCATGCTCTCTCTCTCGCTCTCTCTCTCTCTCTCTCTCTCTCTTTCTTTCTCTCTCTCTGTCAAAAGTAAATAAACATTAAAAATTTTTAAAGTGTTTATTTATTTGGAGGGGAGAGGAAGAGGATGAGTGGCAGAGTGGCAGAGAGAGGGAGGCACAAGATGTAAAGCAGACTCAGAACGGACAGCAGAGAGCCCTAATGAGGGCCTGGAACTCAGGAACCCTGAGATCATGAGTTGAGCTGAAGCAGGATGTTTAACTGACTTAGCAACCTTGGTGCCGCTGGACCATAACGTTTCGGACTTGAGTCTTTTGAAATACAGACGGCATAGCATGACGCTAGGGAGCAGAGCCATGTCTGAGGGTGAGGGTCTCCTCTGTCCCAAGTTTATTTTTGTTTCTCTGTGGATTGTATTTTCTCAGAGTCTCTCAGAACCCACTTTCCCTAACTATGGACCACTCCTCACATCACCTTTTCCAACCTGCACATGCTCATTCAGACACATGCTCACTCTGGCTGCCACACCCCTAACCACTTCCGGTTCAGAGGGGTGTGTGTGTGTGTGTGTGTGTGTGTGTGTGTGTGTGTGTGTGTACTGATGTTGCATCCTCTTTCTCAAATTAGAAAATAACAACACCTTCCTGTTAATAATCTAAAATAATGCTTCTCTAGAACACTTTGTGAATATTAGCAAACAGATTTTTGTGTTTGAGACAATTTTGACTTTCTATTAATTGTTCATGTGATATTTTATACTAATTAATGGATTTCTTGTACAATGATGTATTCTGAGATGAACCCAGGTTGGTTTTGTGTGGTGTATGTTTCATAATAGCAAGGAAATAAACTTCTGTAAGTACAAAGATATTATAACAAACACTTCTTTTGTTACCTCCCTTATGTTAGTCTCTTGCCCAAATGTGAGAACTGTTGACATTTTACCACAGTTACTTCAAGCCTTTGTAAAATTCAGTCAATAAAATGTTGTGGATAAATTTGTGGTTCTTTTTGCCTTTCATCTCCAGTTTCATGTTTTTCTCCTTTTTCTCACAGGAAATCAATATTTTGAGTTTACTGCATATCTTTATCATCTTTTTAACACACGCCATTTTACATACACATATCCAGGAGCACTATGAACATTGTTGTATGTACATGTTAGGCTGAGTTAAATGGCATAACGTCAGGGGCACCAAGGTAGCTCAGTCAGCTGTGCATCCAACTCTTGATTTTGGCTCAGCTCCTGATCCCAGGGTTGTGGGATCGACCTTTCTGGTGAGCCCCACATGGAGCCCCACAACAGACTCTGCACTGAGCCTCTGCTCCAAGTTGAGCCTGGAGTCTGCCTATGATTCTCTCTCTGCCCCTCTCCCCTACCAAGAAAGCTATAATCCTATATGTATACACTGTGACTTGATTTGACTCCACAATTTGTTTCTCACATCTGTGTCAAATGTGTGTGTTATACTTTATCCTCTTAAAGTCTTCCTAATATTCCTTCCAATAAATATTCTTGTATATTATTGCCCCATTCCATTATTGATGGACAGTTAAGCTATTTCAAAATTTAGTGATCGACACAGTGCTAAAATGACTGCTCTTGTCTCCTTGTGCACATTTTTAACATGCTTTGTGGGGTTTTTCTTTTACTAAGGTATAAACCAACAGGAAAGTCATAAACCAGAGTGTGGAATTGATGGGTCAAAGCTTATGCACACGCTCAGTTAACTACCAACTCCTCTCACATTGTTACATCATTTTAGACTGCTACCAATAATGAATCAGGTTCCAACTTTTGTACACCTCGGTCAACAGATGGTTGCCAGATTTACAAACGTTTGCCAATCTGAAGGGAATGAAATGACAAGTCCTCGATCTTCCTCTACATTTCTCCAATTCCTCTGAGGCTGAGCATCTTCTCTTATATTTTTGGCCTGTTGTGTTTCCTCTGCAGTTCTGTTCAATTCTTTTCTCATGCTCCTATTGGATTGCTTGTTTTAATGTTTTTATTTTCAGACATTTTGTATACACTCTGATGCTAATACTGTCATTTCTGTGTTGCAACTCAAAGAAACAAATAATCCAGTGAAGAAATGAGCTAAAGACATAAATGGACACATTCTGAAGTAGACATCCAGATGACTAACAGACACATAAAAAAATGTTCAGCATCATTCATCATCCAGGAAATACAGATCAAAACCTCAATGAGATACCACCTCACACCTGTCAGGCAAAAACATATGTTGGTGAGCATGTAAAGTAAGAGAATGTCTTTTGCACTGCTGGGGGAAATGCAAACTGGTGCAGCCACTCTGGAGAACAGTATGAAGGTTCCTTAAAATATTAAAAATAGAACTACCCAACAACCCAGCAATTGCACTACTAGGTATTTATCCAAGGGATACAGGTGTGCTGTTTCAAAGGGACACATGCACTCCAATGTTTATAGCAGCTCTATCAACAATAGCCAGAGTATGGAAAGAGCCCAAATGCCCACTGATGGATGAATGGACAAAGAATATGTGGACAAAGATATATATATAGATATATACATAGATATATATAGATATATATAGATATACTAACAGACACATGAAAAATGTTCAGCATCATTCATCATCCAGGAAATACAGATGTGTCTTATATATATATAGGGAGAGAGAGAGAGAGAGAGAAATACTACTCGGCAATGAAAAAGAATGAAATCTTACCATTTTCAACTATGTGGATGGAACTAGAGGGTAATATGCTAAGTGAAATTTGTCAGTCAGAGAAAGCAAATATCATATGACTTCAATCATATGAGGACTTTAAGATACAAAAGAGATGAATATAGGGAAGGGAAGCAAAAATAATACAAAAACAGGAAAGAATTCAAACATAAGAGACCTTTAAATATAGAGAACAAAGAGAGGATTGCCATAGGGGTTGTGGGAGGGGGGATGGGCTAAATGGCTAAGGGGCATTAAGGACTCTACTACTAAAATCATTGTTGCACTATATGCTAACTAACTCGGATGTAAATTAAAAAATAAAAATAGGGAAATAAAGAGATTAAAAATAAAAACTAAAAAGCCACTTTACTCTTCAATTTTTATAATTATTATTGTTTCCATAGAACTTAAATGCCACATTACATGACTTCACAGAGCCTTGCCCTCCACCTTCCTTCATCCTCCACTACTCCTGAACTAATGGTGCCACCATGTGCCCACATAAAACTATTAACAGACAGCTTGAAAGGCTGCCCACCAAAATCATGATGGCTCTTGCTGCAGGGCAAAAAGGAGACAAATTGGATAAAAAAAGAGAAGAAAGAGGAATTCAAATTTTACTAAGGCATTTTAATTATTTCATTTACAAATAGATTGAAGCAATTACCAAAAAAAATGTTAATACTTACAAATCCTAGTTGGCAAAGACTTATATTATTTTTCAACTTTCTGTATTTTTCAAAATTTATCCCTCCTCACTCCCCATACAAAACTAAGAAAGTAAGTCATAAAATTTTTACCTCAAAAATTTACATGCGCGCGCGCACACACACACACACACACACACACACACAC
>NC_043716.1:21566120-21587888 GCF_006229205.1 Suricata suricatta
ATTACCAATTTTTTAGTATACCTCAAAAGATATTTAATGCATTTATGAGCACATACCTTTATCAACTGTATAAGCAAAAGGGAGGCATTATTCAACATGAGCTGCTTTGCTCAACACACAATATAGAATTGGTCTTGTTAATACATATAGAGATCTCTGGTTCTGTATAGCTTCATGGTATTACAATGTGCTGATATGTCATAAGTTAATCAAGTTGACCCTGTAAGGTGGATATCTACTATTTTGCAGTCTTCTGCTATTAGAAATAAAGTAAACTCAGGGCACTGAGCTGACTTAGTTGCTAGAGAATGTGACTCTTGATCTCAGGATTGTGAAGACAAGCCTCATATTGAGCTCGGAGCCTATTTAAAAAAGAAAGAAGGAAGGAAGGAAGGAAGGAAGGAAGGAAGGAAGGAAGGAAGGAAGGAAGGAAGGAAGGAAGAAAAAAAAGAAAGAGAGAGAGAGAGAAAGAAAGAAAGAAAGAAAGAAAGAAAGAAAGAAAGAAAGAAAGAAAGAAAAAGAGAGAGAGGGAAAGAAAACTTCAATTAACTGTACAGAAGTCATTTCACACAGGCTTTAGTATTTATGTACAATGAATTTCTAAAAGAAGAATTGCTAAAGGGATTTGTACATTTAAATTTTTCCAAGCTTTTCCCAGATTGTTCTTGATAGAAGTTGTACTAGTTTATGGCAATGTGTGATAGGGCTTTCCCCCTGTCAAACAGTAAAACAATTAGGTTTTAATTCAATGATTTTTTTCAATCTAATGAGTGAAAAAGAGTAATGTCTTGTTTTTTATTAAAGTTTTTTTTTTGAGAGAGAAAGAGAGAGGAGAGAGAGCAAGCATGCGTGTGCCAGTGAAGGAGGGGCAGAGAGAGAGACGAAGAGAGAGAGAATCCCAGGCAGGTTCTTCCCTGTCAGCATAGAGCTCTATGTGGGCTCATGAACCATGAGATCATGGCCTGAGCTGACATCAAGAATTGGATGCTCAACTGACTGAGCCATTTAGGCGCCCCTGCCTTGTGGTTTTTAATTGATACTTTTATATCATGACTAAAGTTTCCAGATGTCTTGGAACTCTTTTACATTCCTTTTCTGTGTTCTTCAGCATTCACATGCTTTGCCCGTCTTCCTTTCAGGAGCTTAGGATTTATTTTTCTCTTTAATTTGTAGAATTTTAAAAAAAAAATAAGGAGTTAACTATGTCTTTGAATATCATTGCAAATATCTTCTTAGTGTGTTGTTTGTTTCTTGACCTTGTTATGGTGTTTTTGCTACAAAGATAATACTGTTTAAAATAGTCAATATATCTGTTTAAAGTTTTTTTTTCTAATCTCTATGTGCTATTTGGTGCTTGAACTCATGACCCCAAGATCAAGAGTCCCATGCTCTTCCGACTGAGCCAGCCAGGCACCTCTAAAATAATCTTTTTTTAAAATTATAGTTTATTATCAAGTTGGTTTCAATATAACACCCAGTGCCAATCCCAACAAGTTCCCTCCTCCATGCCCATCACCCATTTTCCCCTCTCCCCCACCCCCATCAACCCTCAGTTTGTTCTCAGTATTTAAGAGTCTCTTATGGTTTGCCTCCCTACCTCTGCTTAACTATTTTCATTCTTCCCCTCCCCTAATGGTCCTATGTTAAGTTTCTCCTGTCCTACTTATGAGTGGAAACATATGGTATCTGTCTTTCTCTGTCTGACTTATTTCACTTAGAATAACACTTTCGAGTTCCATCCACATTGCTACAAATGGCCAGATTTCATTCTTTCTCATTGCCATGTAGTATTCCATTGTATATACAAACCAAGTCTTCTTGATCTAATCGTCGGTTGATGAGTGTTTAGGCTCTTTCCATGATTTGGCTATTGTTGACAGTGCTCCCATGAACATTGGGGTATATGTGCCCCTATGCATCAGCAGCACTCCTGTATCTGTTGGGTAAATTCTTAGCAGTGCTATTGCTGGGTCATAGGGGAGTTCTACTGTTAATTTTTTGAGGAAACTCCACACTGTTTTCCAGAGTGGCTGCACCAGTTTACGTTCTCACCAACTGTGTAGGAGGGTGCCCATCTCTCCACATCTTCACCAGCATCTATAGTCTCCTGTTTTGTTCATTTTAGCCACTCTGAATGGCATGAGGTGATACTCTTTGATTTTGATTTGTATTTCACTGATGATGAGTGATGTTGAGCATCGTTTCATGTGCCTGTTGGCCACCTGTAAGTCCTCTTTGGAGAAGTGTCTATTCATGTCTTCTGACCACTTCTTTACTGGATTATTTGGGGTTTTTTGGGTGTGGAGTTTGGTGAGTAGCTTATAGATTTTGGATGCTAGCCCTTTATCCAATATGTCATTTGTGACTATCTTTTCCCATTCTATTGGTTGCCTATTAGTTTTTTTTTTATTGTTCCCTTTGCCATGCAGAAGCTCTTCCATGATGAGGTCCCAATAATTCATTTTTGCTTTTGATTCCCTTGTCTTTCAGGATGTATCGAGTAAGAAATTGCTGAAGGTCAAGGAGGTGGTTTCCTGCTTTCTCCTCTTGGGTTTTGATAGTTTCCTGTCTCATATTCAGGTCCTTCATCCATTTTGAGTTTATATTTGTGTATGATGTAAGAAAGTGGTCTAGTTTCATTCTTCTGCATGTTGCTGTCCAGTTCTCCCAGCACCAACTGTTAAAGAGGCTGTCTTTTTTTCCATCGGATACTCTTTCCTGTTTTGTCAAAGATTAATTGGCCGTACATTTGTGGGTCCAATTCTGGGTTCTCTATTCTATTCCACTGGTCTATGGGTCTCTTTTTGTGCCAACACCGTATTGTCTTGATGATGACAGCTTTGTAGTAGAGGCTAATGTCTGGGATTGTGATGCCTCCCATTTTGGTTTTCTTCTTCAGTATTACTTTGGAGGTTCCATACAAATTTTAGGATTTTTGTTCTAGCTTGGAGAAGAATGCTGGTGCAATTTTGATTGGGATTGCATTGAATGTGTAGATTGCATTGGGTAGTATTGACATTTTCACAATATTTATTCTTCCAATTCATGAGCATGGAATGTTTTGCCATTTCTTTGTGTCTTCTTCAATTTCCTTCATAAGTTTTCTATAGTTTTCAGCATACAGATCTTTTACATCTTTGGTTAGGTTTATTCCTAGGTATTTAATGTTTCTGTGTGTGTGTGTGTGTGCAATTGTGAATGATATCAGTTTCTTGATTTCACTTTCTGTAGCTTTATTATGGGTGTATAAAAATGCAACCGATTTCTGTTCATTTATTTTGTACCCTGCTACTTTGCTGAATTCAATTATTCATTTTTAAACAAAGATATTCAATCATTTCTTTGAAAATTTCTGATTGATGGCTGAATTAGTCCTTCCCTATATTAAGATTATAAAGGTAAATGTCCTACTTTTTCTCCACGTACGTCTGTGATTCCATATTCCATATGTAAGTATGGGGTCCATCTGGAATTTATTTTTGTGTCAAATATGACACTCCTTAATGTCTTTCAGATAGGTCCCCAAGTCATTTAACATCATTTATTGAATAATCCATTCTTTCCCAGCTCATCTAAACACCGTCTTTAACACTCGCTATATTCCCACACATATTTGAATTCATTTTTGAACATTCTATTCTGTTCCGTTGACCTGCCACACAGGAGAGCCATATTGTTTTAATCACTGTAGCTTTATAATATGCTTTAATATTTGGTAATGCTAATTAGCAACAGATTTCGTTCGTTTTAGGTTTTTCCTGGATTTTCTCGCTTTTTATCTTTCAATGACTCTAAAAGCATTTTGATGCTTCAGGGAAGGATCTATTGGTATTTTTATTGGAGTGACATTGAATTTATAGATTGCTTGGTGAAAGTGGATATATTTATGATTTTGAGGCTTCTTATCCCAAAACAGTTTGTTTTTCATCAGTTTAAGTTCTCATTTTTGGTTCTTCAGTTTTATATGATAGCTTTATTCCTATGGAGTTTGTATATTTCCTCTTGCAGTTATTTTTAGTTGATCTTTTTTTGGAATTACTATAGGTCTTTATAACTTCGTTATATAAGTAATGTAGTTTGCACTTTTGAAGGCTATTGAATTATGTGGCAATTAAAAAAATAGTACACATAGATTGACTTTATGTTTTACTGATGTATTTGTTCACCCTTCTTTCTTACACTGTCGGGACCTGGCCCTTCAGGAGGTACTTTTGGGAGGACATTACGTTCTGTCTGTTGTGACACTGGCTGCTTTATCTCCTTACTCATAGTGATGTTTTGGACTTTTTCATTGATGCTTTGATTTCTTCATTGATGTAGCCCTGGAACAGAAAACAAACAAACAAACAAACAAACAAACAGAAAACAGAAAAAAAAAAAAAGCCTTCACCAGCTACAGCAAAACAACGGGATAGGGTCATTGTTGATGGGAGAGATCTTATCCCATACAAAGAGAGAAATGACAAGAGCGGGAAAAGAAAGAATAAAAATTGACCAGAGAAACTATAAGGCTTAATCGAGAGGGGGTGGTGGATAAAGAAGGATATATTTAACAGGTATAAAGAGAATAGATTAAATATGTCTGCTTAAACAAACCAACAACCAGAATAACCAGTCTAGAGGAGGGAAAAAATAAGGAGAAAAGGAAGGGAAAAAATATATAAGAATTGTCCAAAAATTAAGTCAGAAAATGCCAAACCACTGGGTGCCTCGGACCTGGTGGCAGCCCTGGTCTGGAGGATGGGCTTCCTGGTTCTTCAGCATCAATCCAGCCCCCCTAGATATGCAGTTACCAGGTGTGTAGGTGCGTGTTATGATGGAGGCCAGTCCAGCCTCCACTGAGGGCCCGCTGTCTATTCCCTGAAGCCCCACCTTACTGGTGATGGGGAAAAATGGCAACACCCCAGTATCTTCTCCCTGGATTGGGTGTCCCAAACCTCTCTGTTCAGGCTGTCCTTGCAGTGCCATGCCAGCAAATGAGGCGGTTTCTCCCACTCTGGCAACTCCAGTGCCTTCCTGGGCTCAACTGAAATTTAAAACTGAAAGTCTTAAAGGGTTCCGCTCCATGCGCCCTGATTTTGGGGAAATGCTGCTCCCCACCGCCAACATATGAACTCTGGCTGGCAGGAGCAGGCAGGTCTTTGTTTTGAACAGTTATATACCTTCTTTACACAGCACTTGAGGGAGGGGATTGCTTTCTCCCACCGCGGACTGCACATCTGAACTAATTACCAAGCCAGGACCTTTCTGCAGGTGAAAGGGCAGCCAGCCCTAGTCCAGAGAAAGCCCTACAGTTGGAGATTGGATTTTTGTCCATCCTGTCCATGGTTTTTCTCTTGTCCAGATATAGTCCTATGCTTTTCCAGTCACTCTTTCTCTTTCCTTTCTCTCTCCACAGAAGGGGATCCCTTCCATCTGTGCCTTCAAGGCCCATTTTAGGTCTCCCAGTTTGCAATCACACACCTATGGCCCACCAGGTTGTCCCCATGAGCCCCTGGAGATGTCTTTGCCACTCCGCAGTCCAAGCTCTTGGAATGCAAAGTCCTTTGGTCTCAACACTGCTGTGTTTGAGGGATGAGGGAACTTCACGTCCCCCTACTTCTCTGCCATGTTGGGTTTCCTTGTTCTTCCTTCTTTCTTAAAACCACAACTTCCTTCTCAGTTCATTTTTCTCATGCTGGTTACATTCTTCCGTGTCCTTTACAGATATGGGCCGTGACTGATTAAAAAAAAAATCCCCAGTTGTTGCAAGCCTGAAGACATGTTTATTGTGCCTTCAACCCTGAATGATAGTTTGGGAAGAGAAGTCTAGGTTCAAAGTCTTTGTTCCATAGCAGTTTGAACCTACTGCCCATATTCTTTTTGTATCCAGTCTTGCTAATGACTGGTTGCTGTCAAATTCATTCTTTTTTTAGTAAATGAATGATCCAAACTCTTTTCTCTTTTGGATTCAAAAGATCTTTAATGTTCTGAATGTTGACTGTAGCATATGACATGTTTGACCTACATATTCTGCCCACTCTTCTGGAAATGATTTTAGTCTAAGGAAGTATGGTGGCAGTGCTTTTGCCCCCAGTGGACACTTGGCGATGTCTAGAGATGTTATTTCTTGTCATAACTGGGGATGTTATTATCCCCAGGGAACCCCCAAAAACAAAGAATTATCCAGCCCAAATTGCCAATGGTGCCAACAATGAGAAAGCCTGAGGTATTTTAGTTCTAGGCCTAGATCTGACCAAGTGGGGGCCAGACAGAATTGGCCTCAGCCGCACAGCAACAATTTCTGGCTGAGAGATTCAACCCTGAATTTGTAGCAATGGCTGTCCTGGCCTTGCAGTATTGTCAGTCTCTGTTCATTACTATAGTTTACCCCCACTCTTTCCTCCTTCTGCAAATGCCTTATGGTTTTGTTTGTTTGTTTGTTTGTTTAGTCCAGAGATGGGTGCTTTTCTTATTGTCAAGCTTGACTACGTAGTGATATTTTATTTTTTCCTATAATTTTATTTTTTAAATATTTACACCCAAGTTAGTTAGCATATAGTGCAACAATGATTTCAGGAGTAGATTCCTTAAGCCTCTTACCCATTTAGCCCATCCCACCTTCTCACAACCCCTCTAGCTACCCTGTTTTTTTCTCTATATTTAAGTCTCTTTTGTTTTTTCCCTCTTCTTGTTTTTATATTATTTTTGCTTCCCTTCCCTCATGTTCACCTGTTTTGTATCTTAAGGTCCTCATAGGAGTGAAGTCATATTTGTCTTTCTTTGACTGACGAATTTTGCTTAGCATATTACCCTCTAGTTGCATCCACATAGTTGCAAATGGCAAGATTTATAATTTTGGATTGCTGAGTAATACTCCATTGTGTATATATATATATAATATATATATATATATATTATATATATATATACACACACATATATATACACATCTTCTTTATCCATTCATCTATCGATGGACATTTGGGCTCTTTCCATACTTTGACTATTATCAATAATGCTGTTATAAACATTGGGGTTTATGTGCCCCTTCGAAACAGCATACCTATTTCCCTTTGATAAATACCTACTAGTGCAATTACCAGGCCGCAGGGTAGTTCTATTTTAATTTTTTTAGGAGCCTTGATACTGTTTTCCACAGTGGCTCCACCAGTTTGCATTTCAACCAGTAGAGCAAAAGAGAGCCTCTTTTTCCGCATCCTCGCCAACATCTGTTGTTGGCTGAGTTGTTAATATGAGCCAGTCTGACTGGTGGCAGGTGTTGTGTCAATGTGGTTTTATTTTGTAGTTCCTGGATGATGAATGATACTGAGTATTTTTTCATGTGTCAGTTGGCCATCTGAATGTCTTCTTTGGAGAGGTGTCAACTCATGTCTTTTGCCCAGGTCTTCACTGGATTATTTGTTTTTTGGGTGTTGAGCTTGATAAGTTCTCTCTAGATTTTGGATACCAACCCTTTACCTGATATGTGGTTTTCATATTATCTTCTCCCTGTCCATCGGTTGCCTTTTAGTTTTGCTGATTGTTTCCTTTGCTGTGCAGAAGCTTTTTTTTTTTTTCTTGATGAGGTCCCAATAGTTCATTTTTGCTTTGGTTTCCCTGGCCCCCAGGAAGGCGTTGAGTAAGAAGCTGCTGCAGCCAAAGTCAAAGAGGTTTTGCCTGCTTTCTTCTCTAGGATTTTGATGGCTTCCTGTCTTATGTTTAGGTCTTTTAACCATTTTGAGTTTATTTTTGTGTATGGTGTAAGAAAGTGGTCCAGGGCCATTCTTTTTCATGTCACTGACCAGTTTTCCCAGCACCATTTGTTGAAGAGACTGTCATTATTCCATTGGATAGTCTTTCCTACTTTGTCAAAGATTAGTTGGCCATAGGTTTCTGGGTTCATTTCTGGGTTTTCTATCTTGTTCCATTGATCTGACTGTCTGTTTTTGTGCCAGTACCATATTGTCTTAATGATTAAAGCTCTGTAAAACATCTTGAAGTCTGGAATTGTGATGCCTCCAGCTTTGGTTTTCTTTTTCAAGATTGCTGTGGCTATATGGGGTCTTTTGTGGTTCCATACAAATTTGAGGATTATTTGTTCTAGCTCTGTGAAGAATGCTGGTGGTATTTTGGTAGGTATTGCATTGAATATGTAGATTGCTTTCAGCAGTATTGACATTTTAATAAATTTTTTTCCTATGCAGGAGCATGGAATATTTTTGCTCTTTTTGTGTGTCTTCTTCAATTTTCTTCACAAAGTTTCTACAGTTTTCAGTGTATCAATTTTTCACCTCTTTCATTAGATTTATTCCTAGGTATTTTATGGGTTTTTTGCTATTGTAAATGGGATCGATTCCTTGATTTCTCTTCCTGTTGATTCATTATTGGTGTTCAGGAATACAATGGATTTCTGTGCATTGGTGGTGTATCCTGTGACTTTACTGAATTCCTCGGTCAGTTCTAGCAGTTTTTTGGTGGAATCTTTTGGGTTTTCCATATAGGTATCATGTCATCTGCGAAGAGTGAACGTTTGACCTCATCCTGGCAGATTTGGATGCAATTTATTTCTTTGTGTTGTCTGATTGCTGAGGCTAAGACTTCCAATAATATGTTGACATCCCTGTCTTGTTCCTGACCTTAGGGGGAAAGTTCTGTTTTTCCCCATTGAGGATGACATTAGCTGTGGTCTTTCATGTTTGGCTTTTATGATCTTGGGGTATGATCCTTCGATCCCTACTTTCTTGATGGTGTCTATCTGGAGAGAATACTGTATTTTGTCAAATGTTTTCTCTGCCTCTATTGTGAGGATTATGTGGAACTTGTCCTTTCTTTTATTGATGTGATGTATCATATTGATTATTTTGTGGATATTGAACTAACCTGCATCCAGGTATAAATCCTACTTGGTCCTGGTGAACAATTTTTTTAATGTATTGTTGGATCCAGTTGGTTAGTATCTTGTTGAGGATTTTTGTGTCCATGTTCATCAGGGAAATTGGTCTAGAGTTCTCCTTTTTACTGGGGTCTTTGTCTGATGTTCGAATCACAGTAATCCTGACATCATAGAAAGATTCTGGAAATTTTCCTTCCATTTCTATTATTTGGAACAGCTTCAAGAGAATAGGTATTAACTCTTCTTTAAATGTTTGGTAGAATTCCCCTGGAAAGCTATCTGGCCCTGGATTCTTCTTGTGTGTGTGTGTGTGTGTGTGTGTGTGTGTGTGCGTGTGTGTGTGTGTGTGTGTGTGTCTGAGAGATTTTTGATTACTAATTCTATTTCTCTACTGATTACAGGTCTGTTCAAATTTTCTATTTCTTCCTGTTTCGTTTTGGTAGTTTATATGTGTCTGGGAATGTGTCCATTTTTTTCAGATTGCCATTTTATCGATGTATAATCGCTCATAATATTCTCTTAGTATTGTTCGTATATCTGCTGTGTTGTTTGTGATCTCCCCTCTTTCATTCTTGATTTTATTTATTTGGGTCATTTCCTTTTTCTTTTTGATCAAACTGGCTAGGGGTTTATCAATTTTGTTAATTCCTTCAATGAACAAGAAATGGTTTCATTCATTTTTCTGTTTTATTTTTTTGGGAGGGTTTCAATAACATTGCTCTAATCCTTATTATTTTCTAGCTTCTGCTGGTTTGGGGTTTTATTTGCTGTCCTCTTCCCAGTTCTTTAAGGTGTAAGGTTAGGTTTTGTATCTGTGGCCTTTCTTCCTTCTTTAGGAAGGCCTGAATTGATATATACTTCTCTCTTATGACCGACTTTGCTGCATCCCAGTGGTTTGGGGCTGTGGTGTTATCATTTTTATTGGCATCTATGTACTTAACAATTTTCTCTTTAACTTCTTGGTTAGCCCATTCATTCTTAAGTAGGATGGACTTAGTCTCCAGTATTTGTTATCTTTCCACATTTTTTCTTGTGGTTGATTTCAAGTTTCATAGTGTTGTGGTCTGAAAATATGCATGGTAGGATCTCAGTCTTTTTGTACTAATTGAGGGCTGAGCTGTGTCCCAGTATGTGATCTACTCTGGAGAACGTTCCATATGCACTGGAGAAGAGTGTGTACTCTGCTTCTTTAGGATGAAATGTTCCAAATATATCTGTTAAGTCCATCTGGTCCAGCATATCATTCAAAGCCATTGTTTCCTTGTTGATTTTCTGTTTAGATGATATGTTCATTGCTGTAAGTGCGGTGTTGAAGTCCCCTACTATTATGGTATTATTAGCTATGAGTTTCTTCATGTTTATGATTGATTGATTTATAGATTTGGGTGCTGCCACATTTGGAGCATACATGTTTACAATTGTCAGATCTTCTTGGAGAATAAACCTCTTAATAATAATATAATGCCCTTCTTCATCTCTTGTTACAGAGTTTATTTTAAAGTCTAGATTGCCTGATATAACTATGGCTACTCCAGCTTTCTTTTGGTGACCATTAGTATGATAGATGGTTCTCCATCCCCTTACTTTCAATCTGAAGATGTCTTTAGGTCTAAAGTGGGTTTCTTGTAAATAGATGGATCTTGTTTTCTTATCCATTCTGTTGCCCTATGTCTTTTGATTGGAGCATTTAGTCCACTGACATTTAGAGTGAGTATTGAAAGATATGAATTTATTACTATTCTGTTGCCTGTAGAGTTCAAGTTTCCGGTGGTGTTCTCTGGTTCTTTCTAGTCTTTGTGGTTTGGGGGATTTTTCCTCAATTTTTTCTCCCCTCAGAGAGTTCCCTTTAAAATTTCTTGCAGGGCTAGTTTACTGGTCATAAACTCCTTTAAATTTTGTTTGTCAGGAAAACTTTTTATCCTTCTAATTTGAATAACGGCCTTGCTGGAGAAAGAATTCTTGGCTGCACAACTTTCTGATTCAGCACATTGAATATATCCTGCCACTCCTTTCTGGCCTCCCAAGTTTCTGTGCATAGGTCTGTTACAAACCTGATCTGCCTTCCCTTGTATGTTAAGGACTTTTTATTCCCTTGCTGCTTTCGTAACTCTTTCTTTGTCTGAGTATTTTGTGAACATGACTATGATATGCCTTATGGATGGTCAGTTTTTGTTGAATCTAATGGGAGTCCTCTGTGCTTCCTGGAATTTGATGTCTGTGTCTTTTCCCAGGTTAGGAATGTTTTCCACTAGGATTTACTCAGGTAACCTTTCTACTCCTTTTTCTCTCTTCATCTTCTGCAAACCGTATGATTCTGAGGCGGTTCCTTTTTGATGACTCACTGGTTTCTTTAATTCTTAAATTGTGCTTTTTGTGCCTTAGTTTCCCTCTTTCTTTTCTGCTTCATTGTTCTCCATAAGTTTGTTTTCTATATCACTGATTTGCTGTTCTGCCTCATCCATCCTTGCCACTTGGCACAATTCAAGATTGCAGCTCAGTTATAGCATTTTTCATTTCATACTGACTACCTTTAATCTTCGCAGAAAGGAATTCTAATCTGTTTCCAACCCCAGTTAGTATTCTTATTAAGGTGATTCTAAATTCTGGTTCAGACATCTTGCTTGTATCTGTGTTGATTAAGGCTGCAATTTCTTCCTGTTCTTTCTTTCAGGGCGAATTCCTTTGTTTCATTATTCTGAAGGAAGATATGGTATTAATAAGGAAAAAACAAAATTAAAAATTAAAAACAACAGAAAAAAGTCAAATGAAGGATGCTAGATCCTACATGTGTTCTGGTCTTGTTGCAAGGAGTCAAATAGATTAGACAAAAAAAAAAGGTATTTGAAATTTTGAAAAAATGAATACAGTGAAATAGAATAAAATAAAATGATGGAAGTAAAAATAGAATTTCTAAATTTTACAAAAAAGTAAAAAATATAGTAGACTTTTTATATTTTATTAAAGAAAAATATTTGTAATAGAAATGGAAAATAAAAATAAAGTTTCTCTCTTTCTGAGTTCAAGAATAAGAAAAGAAAAAAATTGAATAGATGGACCAGCAAACAGACTGAAACACTATTGAAATTCAAACAGATTTCTCAAGAAGTCAAATGATGAAGCACTTTATCGTCCATAAACTAAGCAGGCAGAGAGACTCGTGGTGTTCCTGAATAGTGAAGTTGGCTCAGTTGGGGGAGGGGGGCTTAATGTTCTCCACTAGATGTCGCTGCTTAGCTTACTGAGATGGATCATTGTGGCTCCTGTAGGTGTGTATGTGCATGTGTGGGATGGATGAAAATGGTGTCACCCAGCAACCCAGTCTCTAGTATCAGAACTCTGTGCTCTCCCCAACCAGCAATCGCACAGTCCTCCTTTGTCTCCCTCTTCCATCCACTCCCCCCTTTTACACTGTCCATAACCAAGCCATCTGGTTGCCAGGCAAACCTCCCTCCTGAGTTTTATCTCAGATGCAGCTGTGTTTCCCATCCTTTTACTTCAGAAGGACTGCAGCTTTGACCCACTCAGACTTTCTGGGGAGGGTCTCACTGAGCAATGGCCAGGTGGTGGCCCATCTGCAGGAACGGCTGGGAGACCGAGATGCTGCCAATGCCTGGAGCCTGCGGCTGGGTGCCAGTGCACACAAGAAAAAGTTCATGCGGTCCTGTAGCAGCGTTTCAGGGATTATGGAAAATCACAGCACACATCTGGAGCGAGGCTTCCCCCTTAATGTCCCTGTCGCACCATGAGCATATATGTTTGTTCTCTGGGGTACACTGAGACCTTTACCTGTGAGGAAACCACACAGCCTTTACCAAATGTCCTCCCAACAGGGAACTGCCTCTCCCCATGTGGCCACAGGACCCAAGGACCTCACTGTCTGCTCCTGCGGATTTGCGCTTCCCCCAGAGCACCACCAGGTATTGATCTTCAGACTTTCAGACTCTGCACTCCCACTGTTTATAGAGTCTTAGTGGAATTTAAACCCTCTCCTTTCTCCCTTCTCCCTTTTTTGTTCACTCCCTTGTGCATTCTTTCTTTCCTCTCCAGCCCCATTAGGCTGGGGCAAGGCTTTCTGTACTCTCCCCCCATATCTGTCCTCTCTCCTCAAGCAAAAACAACTCCCTGCCCTCTGCGGCTTTTTCCATGCCTTATACCTGCTGAGTTCTCTGGTTCCGGTTGTGCACATTGTTGTGTTAATCCTCAAATCAGTTTTCTATGTGTGCAGGATGGTTTAGTGCTGATCTGGCTGTATTTCTGGGATGAGAGACACAACAAAAACTTCCATGCTGTTCCACCATCTTGGCCCCTTCCTTCACATAGTAATGTTTTAAAATACCTTTTCTATGATTTCTATGATTTCTGTTTTGAGATAAGGATATCAATCCGTAACCTTCAAGGTCTTTTTGCAAACAAAATTAATTCTAACAATACTGAAAGAAAAAAAAAAAAAGAAGCAACAAATCACCCATAATTCCAGCAATCAGAAACATTCAGAAACAATAAACCAGAGAGCAGTTTTTTAATATACCCAAGTATAAGAAGAGCTAGACAAAATTAAGTGGAATTATATTATATATACGATTATTTCATTATTTTCACATTTGTTTTACATGAACTTTAATGGAAGAAAAAGCAACTAACAAAATTGAAGAGCTGAACAACAGAATATATTTATTTAACACAAGAAATTTTAACTATTAAAAGATCTAATATTAAATTAACTCAACTGCAAAAAGCAGTTAAAATGCTCAGGGGGTTCCTGGCTAGCTCAGTCAATGCTGAGTGTGACTACTGATCTCGGGATTGTGGGTTCAATTTATTTCCCCAGTAATGTTATACATATTACCTTATCGTTTTAGCTGATTCTCATCAAGATAGAGTAACAGAGACCATATTTAACCTCTCTTTTGAAACAATATGTCTAGAGAAATTGGAAATCGGACAGTAAAGGATTAAGATCTTTCATGGGAAACTAATAAGATGACCTCTATGACTGCCCGAGCTTACTGCCTTTAGAAAGTTTCTAGGCTGCTGCTCAGGGAGGGAAAACTTAAGTACAGCTTGGCAGTTTCTGTGAGGTGAATAGACACAGTCGGGACTTAGGGAGACCAAGGAAACCTAGTTTGTAAGGCAAAATACCGAAGAGGGGAAAGCTTTACCGAGAACATTCTAAAATCTACAAAGCATCTCTCTGAGCAGTCAGCTGGATATTTATCAACCCATGTCTGTGAGAAAATATTTGAGGATGGAGGAAGACTCACTCAAAAGTATTAGAGGGAACAATTCTTGGAGCCCAGATAGGGCCAGAAATAGTGTCTGCTCCCACCAACCAGAGTGAGAAGCATCAAAATCACAAGGGACTAGGTAGAGAGTACTCAGAAGTTTTGAGTCAGAAGGTGTGAAAAGTTAACTCTAGATTAAGTGCTGCTCTGGCCCTATATAACAAACCTTCAAAATAGGATGACAAAAGATCAAACTAATTCCAAGTAACTTAACCATGCCTTAGAACAAAGTGCAAGAATACTTACAAGAATACAAAAATGTTCAGCATCCAACATGGTAAAACACACAATGTCTAATATAGAACAACACATTACCATGTATGCAAAGAAGCTGGAATATAACAACCATAAAGTGGAAAAAATTATTTGAATTGACTCAGAAATAACACAGCCAATATAATTAATACACTGTAAATTTTAAATGGACATTAAAACTGCACTGCAGCTATCCAAGAACCCAGAAGAAACATTGAACATATTAAAAAAAAGAAAAATATAAAACAGCGTTCCAAATTAGGCTTCTAGAAAGAAAACAGAAGATTAAACAATGTCTAAGATGAAAAATACACTGGCATTAATGGCATATTAAACATTGTACACAGAAGAAAAAATTAGTGAACTTGAAGACATAGCAACAGAAAGAGGCTTATATAAAACAAAACTTTAAAGCACAGAGCATCAGTGAGTGATGGAACATAGTCAAGTGGCCTGATCTATATATAATTGAGGTATCTGAGGAGAAGGGTATAGAAAATATGTTGCAAGAAATTGTTGATGATGGATCCTTGAAATGAAATAAGCTTACCCTAATAAAAGACAAATCATGTAAGAGAAAGAGTTGAGAGGATAACTAAAAAATTTCCAAAGTTAGTGAAAACTTTCAACAGATCTAAGGATTCTCAACAAATGAAGCACAAGAAATTTTTTTAATTACCAAAGATTCTTATAATTAAATTGCTTAAACCAAGAATAAAGAGAACATCTTAAGAGCAGTCAGAGAAAATGACATATTGTGTCCTAAAAAACAAAGATGAGGATGACAGAAGATTTATTTTTGGAAATGATGCAAGATAAAAGACAAGGAAGGAATATATGTAAATTACAAAAGACAAAACTACCAACCCTAAGCCTCTATCCAACAAAGCTATGTTTCAAAAGCAGAGGTGAAGTACTTTTTTCATGCATACACAGTTTGAACAAATTTATCCACAACATACCTACACTATAAAAAATGTTAAAGAAATTCCTTTAAGCAAAAGGAATATGATGCAAGATAGAATTCTGGATTCACACAAAGGAATGAACAGCATGAGGAATGGTAACGGCATGGGTAAGGATAAGGAATCTTTTGATATTATTTAAACCTCTTAAAGGACAAGTAGCTGTTTAAAGCAAAAGTAATATGAACATGTTATGGTTTTTATAGAAGCACAATGTTTCTGGACAAAGCACAAAGCCTGGAGAGAAGAAATGGAAGGATACTATTTTATACTTCTTATACACTATGTGAAATGGTATCATATCACTTGAAAGAAGACTGTGATCAGTAAAAGATACATACTGTAAACCCTAAAGCTACCACTAAAATAACAAGACAAAGAGTCATAACCAATAAACCAATAAGGGAGATAAAATGTAATTGGTTAAAAATGCACAACTAGGCAGGAAGGAATATCCAATGGGAAAAAGTCTCTTCAACAAATGTTGTTGGGAAAAATGGACAGCTACATGCTAAAGAGTGAAACTAGATCACTTCCTTACACCACACACAAAAATAAACTCAAAAATGGATTAAAGACCTAAATGTCACACTGAAACCATAAAGATCCTAGAGAAGGGCGCAGGCAGTAATGTCTCTGACATCAGCCATACCAATATTTTCCTAGATATGTTCCTTGAGGCAAGGGAAATAAAAGAAAATATAAACTATTGGGACTGCATCAAAATGAAAAGTTTCCTCACAGCCAAGAAAACAATCAAGAAAACTAAAAGGCAACCCACTGAATGGGACAAGATATATAAGGATCTTCTACAACTCAACACCCAAAAAACGAACAACCCCATTTAAAAATGGGCAGAAGATAATGAGCACACCTTTCTTTAAGGAAGATATCCAGTTGGCCAATAGACACATGAAAAGATGCTCAGTATCACTCATCATCAGAGAAATGCATATCAAACCACAATGAGATATTACCTCACATCTATTGGAATGGCTGAAACAAGGCAGACAAGAAACAAGTGTGGGTGAGGATGTGGAGAGAAAGGAACACTCATGCACTGTTGGTGGGAATGCAAACTGGTGCAGCCACTGTGGGAAACAGTATGAGGTTCCTTAAAAAGTTAAAAATAGAATTACCTGATGATCCAGTAATCGCTCTACTGGGTATTTACTCAACAAATACAAAAGCACTAAGCCAAAAGGATACATGCACCCCTATGTATATAGCAGTATTATTTACAATAGTCAACTTATCGAAACAGCCCAAGTGTCCATCAATAGATGAGTGGATAAAGAAGATGTGGTATATATACAATGGACTATTATTCAGCCATAAAAAGAATGAAATCTTGCCATTTACAGTGGCCTGAATGGAGATGGAAAGCTTAATGCCAAGTGAAATAAGTTAGTCATAGAAAGACAAATTCTGTATGATTTTACTCATAAGTGGAATTTAATTAACAAGCAAAGGAAAATAGAGAGAGAGCATGCACAAGAAATATGCTCTTAACTATAGAGAACTGATGGTCACCAGAGGGGAGGTGGGAAGGGTCCTGGGTGAAATAGGTGATGGGGACGAAGGAGTGCACCTACCATGATGCGCACCGGGTGCTCTAAGGAGGCGCTGAATCACTATATAGTGCACCTGAAACCAATGTAAAACTGAATGTTAACTAAACTGGGATTAAAACAAAATTTAAATTTAAAAAATAAAAATGAAGTTTAAGACTAAAGGATGCAGAATAAGAGGGTAAGGGAGGCAGAGAATAGATGGGAAAATAAAAAATAGCAATAGAAAAAACTTAATAATCACATTAAAAAGCATCTGGAAACCAGGCGAAAATACAGGAGATTCTTCTATACTTCTGTGCACTTCCTTTGCAAGTTTTTATGGATCTCTAAGTTTTGAAAGTAAAAAATACTAAAGAGTTTTTAAAAGTTTATTTAAGCATCTCAATTAAAAGGCTAAGGTTGTCATATTTTATTTTAAAGCAACAGAATGAAAATAAAAATACACCATACCCATGTCTTGTGGCATTGAATATTGGTCCAGAGAAATCAGAAGCCAAAATGACCATTCACACAGACAACTGGATTTTTCTGTTCTGATTGGTAAGGACTCTTTCAATCTGAGTACGTATTTTAGTAAATTTTCTCTTAGAACATTTTTACTGTTCCATTTATTGATTACTCCACATCCATTCTTTGTGGATCCTTGTCCCCTAGACAGATCTTCTTGATAATTACTATAGTATTTGTCTAATTTCTCTCCATTTGTGTGATTATCTCAAGACTGCCTCCATGTCAGGAACTGGGTTTTCAATTTTTTTGTTGCTTCTAATCTATTTTTTTATTCTGTATTGTTTCACAGTCTGTTTCTTTAGGAAGATCCCTCTTCATCTCTTTTGACTGCTTTCTCACTTTGTCTTTCAAAGTGTGTTTTATTGAATTTATGGATTTCCCAAACTCTTCTATAGCAAATAGCGTTTAGAAAACTAGCTGAAATTCTATGGAATATGCAGAATAAAGATATCAGATATTTATCTTTTCATTGGTTATTAAATGAAAAGCAAAATGGAACTCTTAAGTCCAGTACATTCATCTTCTTAGGGTCCTTTCATTTTAAAATTAAGAAATAAAATACAACATGTCTCCCTGGGGAATTGTGGGAATCGTACCTTCATGCAGTAATCTAAGATTCTCCATAGGACTGGTGCCTGGGTGGCTCAGTCTGTGAAGCTTCCGACTTCGGCTGAGGTCATGATATCATGGTTTGTGGGTTCAAGCCCCGCATCGGACTGTGTGCTGACAGCTCAGAGCCTGGAACCTGCTCCAGATTCTGTGTCTTCCTCTCTCTCTGCCCCTCCCCCACTCATGCTCTGTGTCTCTCTGTCTCAAAAATAAACATTAGGGGAAAAAAAAAAGATTCTCCGCAGAAATAAGATTAAAACCAAGCTATGGAGCCATGATTGCAAATAAGCAAAAGGCACACAAAATGTTTTCAAAGATAGTGATCAGAATTACTAACACCACTATAGAATGAAATGGAAAAGAATAGGGATGCCTGGTTGGCCCAGCCGCTTAAGCGGTGGACATCAGCTCAGGTCATGATCCCACAGTTCACGAATTTAGCCCCCCATCGGGCCCTGTGCTGACAGTTCAGAGCCTGGAGCTTGCTTCAGATTCTGTCTCTCTCACTCTCTCTCACAAAAATAGACATTAAAAATTTTTTAATGGAAAAGTATCATGTGATGTGGTTTGTAAAAAATTACAATGTATACTTTCTGATCTTACATTTGAAATATTTTACAACCATTCCTCACCTATACAAGGCCAGACACACGACCCCTCTCCACCCTTCATACACTCCCAGTAGATGATACTCAAGCATTTCTGCATGATCTCTGTATTAAAAAGTGAGAATATTATAAAAAAGTAAAACGATCTGAGTCTGCCTGGCACATGTGGCTCAAAGATCTTCTTGTGACTCCTTCCTTCACTGAGCACTTCTCCAACCACCGTGAATACCAGCTCCTCCCTCTATGTACCCTCCTATGTGTATACACACACACACACACACACACACACACACACACACACACACACAATCTGCTTCTCAGGGCCCTCTAATTAATATTCTGATGTTCCTTATTACTACTTAAAATTTCTTTTTTTATGTTTATTATTTATTTTGAGAGAGAAAGAGAGAGAGAAGATGGGTAGGGACAGAGAGTGAGTGGGGGTGAAAGAATCCCAAGCAGGCTTTGTGCTGTCATTGCAGAGTCTGACCAGGGAGGGGGTTGTCACTGCACCCAAACCATGACATCATGACCCGAGCGGAAACCAAGAGTTGGAGGCTTAACCTACTGAGTCAAGCAGGTGCCCCTATCTGAAATTTCTTGTGCTTGTATTTGTTTACTTGTCTGTAAGTTACCTCTGCCCCAAAGAAGACATCTTGTCTGCCTTGTTTGCTACCCTCCCCTTTATCCCCAGCATCGAGGAGAATACATGGCCAGAGTGAGTGCTCATTAAATACTCTGTAATTAGATGTTTCGATCAAATAGTTTCATAGTTAAGCAGAGATGAGAGCCACCTAGTTGTTTCTTAGCCTGGGATCTTCCTGTCAAACAGGAACCTTCAGAATATAGAGATGTTTCTTTGCCCTGGAAGCCAGACAGAGCAGAAGATTGTGGAAAATAGCTGGCTCAGCCATTAGGTTGAACCCAAAGATAATGTTTCTTTCCAGGCCTGAAAATCGACGGACACTGTCCAACACGATGTGATTGGCCATGATATCCGATGCATCTTTGATCTGTACTAACAGGTCGGATTCCTCATCGAGCTCAGATATTTTTCTTTTCCTCATTGCTCTTAGAAGCTTATCTTTATATATTTCCACTTCACTTGCTTTGCTGCAAAGCATGGCAATGTCCTTGGGAGAATAACCATTCTTCAAGAAAAAGAGGCATTTCTTAGCTACTTGGACCACCATATCTTCCAAGTCCAAGTACTCCATAATCTCCACATTGCCTGGAATACCCTGAGCCCATTCACCTTTATGAACCATCTCCAGGGACCCAGAGGGGATGTTGCCTGGAGGATTTTCTCTGACCTCCTGCATTACTTCTTGTAGGTAGTTGGCTATTGGATCTGCGTTACGGATCACTCTGGTGAGCTCTTCTCTTGGATACTGGGCTGTGAGAGCAGGGAGGCCATTGCAGCTCAAGTGAGTAGTCTGAAAGTAGTCTAGAAAGATCCAGAGAATTCCTGGGCAATCCTTTTCTCCCTGAGTGATTGTTTTTGCCTTCTCATACCAGTCTCCATCTTCAGTGCGAAAATTCTGAGCTTCATCAATGATGATGTGCTGAATCTTTTGGAAGTCATTTTTCATGAAAGTTTTCCGAGTCACTGCCTGGCAGATGTGTCTCTGGCTGAAAATGTAGAGAAACACAGTCAAGTTACCCCACACAAACAAAGGAAGCCAATGCTACCCTTAAACTCTTCTGGACCCAGTCAATACAATATGACTTTTCGCATGTCAACTTAACCCCAAACCAATCAAAGTTATTGAAATAAAGAAAATGAATATAGTTAGGCTGCATACCTCACAAAATTCTTCAGAGGCTGGTTCTCACAGATGTAAAGAATATCATCTGGTTGACAGTGAAACACATTCCTGATCTTCTCCATTATCTTAAGGGCTAGGATGGTCTTCCCTGTTCCAGGTAAGCCATGAACAAACAGCTCTCTGGTCTTGCGAATATTCTTTGAAAGCAACTCATACTGTTTATCTGTGAGTAGGCTCAAAACCTCAGAGCCCAGCTCTTCACTTAAGAAAGAGCGGAATCCAAGCAAGACTATCACAAGGGACTGTAACAGAGCTTCTATGTGCTGGGTGGTCATAAGATTATAGGACTCGGGGTAAATTTGCAAATCCGAATCATGCAGAGTCGTTGCTGTATTGTCAGGATTCAGCAGGAAGATCAAGGGAGTGACGCACAATTTCCCAGTGTAGCCCCCTGTGTTCACCAGCTTCTGCTTTAAGGTAAGGGCGACTATCCTAGAATAGCCCTTCCAGCTCGCGTCCCACTCACTGAGGATGGTGTAGAGGAGTGGGCTGTTGTTCTGGGAAAGGAGAAGAGCATCGCAGATGACTCCCTGCTTCTCTTGCAGACCCAAGTCCACAGCCCAGCTTCGAGAGAATATCAATATTCCTTGAGAGAAAGAGCGCATTTCCTTATTGATTAAGTTTCTGAGTCCTTTGTGTGTTGAGAACAGCTCCTTGTAAAGGCTTTCTGGTCTATACACCACTCTGTCTGGTAATACTAAACAGGGAAAGAATTGGAATAGATTCAAGAATGCCCAGACAAGTTAGCATCATCATTACATGTAATAGATTCATCCATATTTGGGCCCACCCGCATGTCAGCACGAGGATGCATTAGTAATAAAAGAGATAAAACAATTCCCAGTCCAATGGAGATGATAAGTGACTGGCAAAGAAGAGACTAGCAATAATTATACTAAGTGGTAAATGCAATGGACAAGAATGCATAAAGCATGATGCAATCACCAAGGAGAGGTGGCCCACAGGAAAAAAGAAAACTGAAGGAGATATCAGAGCTGCTTCTTAAGGGACAACTGTCAGCCCTCTGAAAGATGCAAGAAATGACAGATAGGCAGAAGGAGACTCATGAGTAAAGCACGAGAAAAGAACAGGAAGCTCCATGCAAGTACCTCCAAGAAGTTGTGTTGTGATGTCTAAAGTGAAAGGCACAATGGAAGAAGATGAAGATGGAGAAGAAGGCATTATGGTGCCACTCTCACACCTGGCAAGCTGACCAGGGTTAACAATACTGTGTAATATTTCTGAAAGTTGCTAAGAGAGA
>NC_043716.1:21587988-21595619 GCF_006229205.1 Suricata suricatta
GTGGTTACATGAATCTATACTGTTAAAAACACTTAGCATTTTTTAAACAAAAAGCCCTTTTTATATTTGTAAATTTTAAAAATTCATTTTTATAACTGCTTTTTAAAAAGAGGAAGACAGGTGGTGGTGATGGTGGAGGGCACTTGAGGGGAAGAGCACTGGGTGTTGTATGGAAAACAATTTGACAATAAAATATGAAAAAAATAAATAAATAAAAAGAGAGTTGTTTTATATGTATGAAAAGGTTCTTAAAACTTTGGCATCACAAGCCCAAACTGGGACTCTAACCAAATCTACGAACTCCTCCTCAGAAAACTAATACACACAAAATTTGAATTTTATGTGCAGGGTAGAGGGAAGAGACAAGGATGAATCCAGATTTCTGTGATTGGCTGGATGGAGGATGGACTCTCCAAATCACAGAGACAACGTGGAAAAAATGCCAGAAAAAGAATACTCATTACAGATTCATATGCCAAATATACAGAACAAATAGAAGATTGTCAGAGTGGAAAACTGATTTTGGAAATGCTCAATTTGGGGTACTGTATTACATCAAGTGTCCAGCAAGTAACTTGGACACAGTAGTACCGTTTGTCTGAGCTCAGACAAATACTGAAGTTATTTTCTATACAAGTGGACTGAACTAAGGGCTACTTCTCCTCCTATTTTAATTAACATCATTTTGGAATTACTGATCAGTGATTTCAATCAAGTAAAGAAATAGCATATAAATATAGGAAAGGATAGTTCAAAACTACCTTTGTTTTTGTGTTAATAAGATTATTAAGTAAAATGTTTGGAAATAGTATACTGTATATTTTAAAGCTAAGAGGTTTCCTAAATGCCAGCAATGCACAATCAGAAATTATGATCTATAAAGAGCTCCTTCTACTAATTAGTTTAAATTTTTTATGTGCCTGTAGGCCATCTTTGGAGGTCCTCTTTGGAGAAGTGTCTGTTTATGTCTACTGCCCATTTCTTCACTGGGTTATTTGGTTTTTGGGTGTGGAGTTTGGTGAGTTCCTTGTAGATTTTGGATGCTAGCCCTTTATCCGATATGGCTCAAGAAGATACGGTACGGGGCGCCTGGGTGGTTCAGTCAGTTAAACCTCCGACTTTGGCTCAGGTCCGATCTCACGTTCATGGGTTGAAGCCCCGGGTCAGGCTCTGTGCCAACAGCTCAGAGCCTGGAGCCTGCTTCCTATTCTGTGTCTCCTCTCTCTGCCCCTTCCCCTCTCATGCTCTGTCTCTCTCTGTATCAAAAATAAATAAAGCATTAAAAATTTATTTTAAAAAAGATGTGGTATATATACAGTGGAGTATTACATGGCAATGAGAAAGAATGAAGTCTGGCCATTTGTAGCAAAGTGGATGGACCTCGAGGGTGTCATGTGAAGCGAAATAAGTCAGGTGGAGAAGGACAGATACCATATGTTTGCAATCATAGGTCTAACAGGAGAAACCTAATAGAGGACCATGGGGAGGGGAAGAGGGAAAGAGAGTTGGGGAGAGAGAGGGACTCAAAACCTGAGAGACTACTGAATACTGAAAATTAACTGAGGGTTAAAAGGGGAGGGGGAGGGAGGAAAGAGGTGATGGTGATGGAGGAGGGCACTTGTGGGGAAGAGCACTGGGTGTTGTATGGAAACCACTTTGACAATAAACTATTTAAAAATCTTTTGAAATAATAAATCTTTTAAATTCTAGGTGGTTAGCATATAGTGTTACACTGGTTTTGGGTGTGCAATAGTGATTTCACAATTCTATACATTACCCAGTGCCCATCATGGTAAGTGACTCTTAGCCCTCATCTCCCACCCATCCCCTACTCCTCTGTTTGTTCGCTAGAGTTTAGAGTCTGTTTTTTTTTTTTTTTGTTTGACTCTTTTTTTCTTTGCTTGCTTTGTTTCTTAAATTCCACATAGGAATAAAATCATATGGTATTTGTCTTTCTCTGACTGACGTATTCTAGGAATAAAATTTGACATATATAGCAACAATACAGATACAACTGAAACAATTGAGAGATGTGTCATATTTCGCTGATTATAAGTGTACTTTAATATCTCTGAAATCAAGGTACATCTTCTAATTTAATTGGCAATATCTTCTTTTTAAGTGGTAAATAAAATAATAATGCAATATTGTTTCCTTGGGTTTGATGAAATATAGTAAAAGAAGACTTGAATAAATGGCCAAACATCCCATGTTCACCTATGAGAAGATTCACTGCTGTAAAAATGGCAATTCTTCCCAAAGTAACTTATCAATTTCATATAGTTGCCATCAAAATAATCTCCATGTGTCCTTTACTTTTAGGTGGAACCAAAATGATTCTAAGCTTCTTCTAGAAGAGAAATGCCATGATATTACCATTTGGGGAAAGTGGATTCTGGTCTATGTTTTGAATTACAACTTGGTAACATTCATCAAAATGTACAAGCAATTGTTGCTACTTGGAATTTATCTTTAAGGAACATCACAAAGTATTTTTAGAAAAATGTATATTGTAGCATTGCTGAAAATAGAAAAAATTAGTTGTCATATAAAAATCCACTGAAGAAAGGACTGGTTAAGAAGTGGTAGCAGGGTAGTTTGCAAAGTTGTACTTTTTGACCTAGGTTGTGGTTACACAGGTTTTGCTGCATAAAAATTATTATCATTTGTTAAAGTTTAAATTTATTTAAGTAAACCTATACCCAAAGTGGGGATTGAACTCATGACCCCAAAATCTAGAGTTGCACGCTCTTCTGAGCCAGCCAGGCACCCCTCTCTGCATTATTATTTATTAAATTATAGTTTTGTTCCACGCACTTTCTGTATATATAATATGTTTCACAATAAAAGCAGCTGAAATTAATAACATCTAGGCTTAGGAATATTATAAAACACTATACAATCAATAAAAGAATTGGGCAAATATATGAGTAACATCATGATAAGATGTACTTATGTATCATTTGGGTTCAGCCTTATGCTTGCAGTATTTGTAGTTTATTCGTTTTCACTGCTGAATAGTATTCCAATATGTGAATATACTACAATACGATTAGTAACCTAGAGCAGGCATGGGGATCTCTCTAATTTTATACATATCCTGATGCATATGTATACACTCTTCTCTAAAAAGTAGAAAAAGTTACTAACTGGTGGAGTGTGCAAATGACCAACTTAGTGCAAAGGGATTAAGCCAATTTATTTTTTTAAGCCAATTTAATTTGTAGCAGCAATGTACAAAAGATTCTGATTTGGGGCACTGGAGTGGATCAGTTGGTTGAGCGTCCAACCATTGACTTCTGCCTGGGTCATGATCCCAGGGTGGTGGGACTGAGCCCCCTTTGGGGCTATGTGCTGAACATGGAGCCTGCTAGGGTGTCTCTCTCTCTCTCTCCCTTTACCCTTCTCCCCCCCTCACGCTCTATCTACATCTCTCTCTCTCTCTCTAAAAAAAAAAAAAAAAAAAAGATTCTGATTACCCAGAACCTCTCCAACATCTGTTATTTCAGTTAAATAGTGTAAGATGGTATGGGTCTGTGGTTTTGAACTGCATTTTGCTCATCCCGTTGGCTTGAACAGCCTTTCATGAGTTTATTGGACATGTGTGTTTCCTTTTCAGAGAGATACATCTTTATAACTATTGTGCACTTTTCTACTAGGTGGTTTTTGCTTTTAAAATATTATGTAAGTTCTTTATATATTCTTGATACCAATGCTTTGTCAGCTGCATGGTTTTCGCAATCTCTTTAAGTTTGTCATTGAATCTTTTCACTGTCTTTAAGGTATCTTTTGAGTAACAGAAGTTCTTAATTTTGATGTAGTGAAATATATCAATCTTTTTGTTTAAGGTTAATAATTTTAGCTCTAGTTTAGGAAATCCTGTCCTCCCTCAATGATGCAAAATTATTTGTGTACATCTACTAAAAGTTTGAAGGGTTTGTTTCTTACATTTAAGTCCTTAAGCCTTCTGGAGTTGATTTTTAAATATAATATATATAGGAGTCCAGTTTTTTTCCCTCAAACCAATGAACAACCAACACATTTCAAAGCAACCAGACATGAGTTACCTGGAAAGTAACGTTTTTGCTGCGCTTCCAGACATTCAAAGTTCTTATGCGTGCAGACAGTCCTGCTGCGGGGTGTAGTGGATGACAAACTCACTGCAAGGACCATCTCAGAAAGTCTGGAAAGATCTTAGGAAATAAGAAGTGAGAATTCAATATGCAAACATGCGGACCCCAACTTATACCTAAGCTGTGTTGTAGTCTTAGACTATATCTTAGAACTCAAAGTCTTGGCCCACAGATCCTTGTGTCAACTCAGTAAAGCATACTGATATCTTGAGCTGGGTGAGGTACTGGTATGGAGCAATAGTTTTCATTTTAATTGTATTCTATTGAAACACACTTTATTTTTTAGAGTACTTATATTTTAAAAATATGATTAGAAAGTATAAAGGCCAGGGCACCTGGGTGGTTTAGTCATTAAGCATCCAGCTCTTGATTTTGGCTCAGGCCATGATCTCATGATTGTGAGATGGAGCCCTGCATTAGGCTTTGCACTGAGTGCGGAGCCTGCTTGAGATTCTCTCTCGTTCTCTCTCTCCTCCCTCCCCGCCCTCCACTCATGTGCTTTCTCTGTCTCTCAAAAGAAATAAATAAACATTAAAAAAAAGAAGGAATAAACATCAACGGTTATAGATTTCTAAGAAGACTATGAAGTGTTCTCTGTTTTGTGGGCGTTTGAAGATGTTACCATTAATTTATTTCATCTAATTTCATCTGGACTTTCCTTTTCTAAGAAGGATGTACTTTGCCAACACTACTCTGGCTTATCATTCTTGGTGAGTAACACGTGTTGTCTCTTGAAAGGAAAAGTAGGAAAGGAGAGAGCCAGCCATGGACTGGTTGTGTTTGGGTTCAGAATGGAAAAGGGGCGATGAGGAAGGAATAATATTCATTCCAGGGAACTAGAATGCAAAGGCAGGGGAAAGTGACAATTAGGTTAAAGAGGACACATATGCACATGTGAAAGAAGAATTTCTTGAATAATTAAATGAGTTCATATTCAGAAAGGTAAAAAAGAGACTTGAATATAAACACAAGAAGGGGAGTGAAAATGAAAATCACAGGGTCAGACAGTCCCTTGCACCAACCTCTAGTAGGTTGATTACCACAGGGCAACACCTTTTTGTTGAATGCAGGGTATTCAAGACAGGCAGAGGGAGCGAAGGGCAGTGACCTACCAACAGTATATTTTGGAAAAACAAATCAGGCAAATTCAATTCAGAGAGTACCTCTCCCTAGATTCTGTAATATTACCCTAGTTCCTCCCTTTCCTCCTCTTGCCTCCCATCCCCAAGTGAACTGGATTCTGCTCCCTGACCTGGGTCTGCTTCCATCATCCAAGCTATCCATTTCTTCGTGTCCAGCTGTTTCACATGATTGTCCTTCACCTGCCAGGAACTGGGCATCTTGGCAAACACTGCACAGCAAAATTGTTCCACCTTGACTGCACAGACATATCCATGGAGGGCCCCCTGATTGTATACTTCAAGGAATTTGACAGCATATTTTATATCATGCTTCTGTGTACAGAAATGATGGACAGGTAGAGTCCTAATACAGGAATCTATAGCAACCTTCAAGATGTCAAGATCTATGTTCTCCTTTTCACATCCAATGACTTGATGGGTCTCATCATGCACACCAAAAAATATATACCCTCCTTCAGTGTTTGCAAATGCAGAAACACAACTGGGGAGACTTTCCTGAAAGCACCGTGACCCCTCGGTTGAGAACATTTTAAACTCAACATGGAGGGACTTAGTAAAGTTGAGCTTTTCTAGGTACTGAAGCTGAGTTCTAGCAAATAAAGCAGCAGCTGATGCCCTTATGCTATGCTCATTTCGCACACCAGCACAAACTTTGTGTGCACGTAATGAACTGGAATCAGTATTCCTAAGAGTCTGAGTTTTCCCTTTGAGGAATGCCAGCGCTTCCTTAGGATCCATGACATCAGTAGATGCTCTGTATCTGTGGTACAAATTGGAGCACAAGGTAGCGAGTCGTACACCAGAGGCCTCTGCATTCCAGGATCTCACAAAAATCAGGAAGAGTTCTCCCTGCTGCATCTCATCTAAATAGCCTTTAAAAATTGAAGGCATCTTCAGTCCTACTCCATGGATTTCATAATTGTAGTCTTTGTTCTCAATCTCAGCCTTGACCACTCCGCCACCAGAATTCAACAGAGCACATATTGCTTTCAAGATGTTTTTCCTCTGTTTTTTCTGCAGTTCAGGATTCATTTCTTTCCTTTGGTTATCCCCAAGGATGATCTTTCCTGCATTTAAGACACATTCGGCAAAGTTTGTTTCCAAATCAACCTTCAGACTCATCTTCTCAGCACGTGTCCTTTTCCTACCCTGAAATATTCTCCTAAGAAACAGGAAGACAGAATGATTAGAAGAGGACAAGCATAGGGGAGGTGGGAGAAACAACACTTTGAGGCCACTCTTCTCATTGGTCACTTCATTTCTGCCCAGAGTTTGAAGCCAGTTTCATGCATGAAATAAGTGCGGAGGACGTGGAGGAGCTAAGTCTAAGGGAATCCCAGGGCCACCAGAGAAATGATGCAG
Source organism: Suricata suricatta (assembly GCF_006229205.1). Lineage (NCBI taxonomy): Eukaryota > Metazoa > Chordata > Mammalia > Carnivora > Herpestidae > Suricata > Suricata suricatta. The sequence continues at coordinate 21,594,626 of NC_043716.1, forward strand.
AAGCTATTTTGATCCTGTCATTTTAGTAACTGTTTGTGCTGTGATCTCTTAGTGACAAGGTCTCTCAGAACACCTGCAGAAAACAAGAAATTGTGCAAAGATACACGACGACTGAGGCTGCAATGCAACTTGAAAGTTTTCCCTGTCAGAGGTGTCTCCGGGGTGTGCTGATGTGTACTGGTTTTGTCAGTGGTCATTCTCTCACTGACACCTGGGCTATTCTCGGATTATTTTATAGCCCAGTTGTGGAAGAAGCATATCTGACTGAGTTGGTAATTTGTCATTGTTGCTATGGAACAGATCCTTAAGCTTTCCCTCACCCAAGAAGTTCTCATCTCATGAAAAATTATATATACAACATAAATACATACACACATATATAGTTTGTTTGAAAGAGATAAATTATTGACTGTTTGGATCAACGCAACTGGCAGGTTGAGGTGGGCTTTTGGCATTTCCTAAACTTCAACTGACAACAGGGAATCTCAGAAGTAGGGCTGATTGAAAGTGTGCAGACACAGCATCTTGGCTGTGAGGGATGCACATTTCTGCAGCTGCCAATCTTAAATAACTCATCAGTGGCAGCTGAGTAAAAAGAAGGAGTGACTAGACCAACTCACATAATTACACAGCTCTCCTTCAAGAGATACTTCCTTGTGACCCCAGATGTCCTGCTATCTCCCCCCGCCCCCACCTCAGTTTCCTTCCTCAAAAACTGGTTGCAGGAAACCAAAGATAGAACCGGAGACCCCAATGTTCATAGCAGCAATGTCAACAATAGCCAAAACATGGAAAGAGCCTAAATGTCCATCACCTGATGAATGGATCAAGAAGATGTGGTATATATTCACGATGGAGTACTACATGGCAATGAGAGGGAATGACATATGGCCCTTCGTAGGAAAGTGGATGGACCTTGAGGGTGTCATGCTGAGTGAAGTAAGCCAGGCAGAGAAGGACAGAAACCATATGTTTGCACTCATAGGTCTAGCAG
>NC_043716.1:21595719-21602177 GCF_006229205.1 Suricata suricatta
GAGTGAAGTAAGCCAGGCAGAGAAGGACAGAAACCATATGTTTGCACTCATAGGTCTAGCAGGAAAACAAGAGAGACCTAATGGAGAACCAGGGGGAACGGAGGAGGGAGAGAGAGTTGGGGAGAGAGAGGGATGCAGAACTTGAGAGACTATTGAAAGCTGAGAATGAACTGAGGGTTGGGGGGGAGGGGGGAGGGGGAAGACAGGTGGTGGTGATGGTGGAGGGCACTTGAGGGGAAGAGCACTGGGTGTTGTATGGAAAACAATTTGACAATAAAATATTATGGGGGGGAAAAAAAGAACCGGAGAGAGAGAAAGAAACAGTACATACTCTGAAAACTATAGAACACTTAGGAAAAAAATTGAAGAGGACACAAAGAAATGGAAAAGTATCCAATGCTCATGGATTGGAAGAACAAACACTGGTAAAATACTACCAAAAAAAATCTACACATTTAATGTAACCTCTATCCAAATACCAACAACATTTTTCATAGGGCTAAAACAAAAAGTTCTAAAATTTCTATGGAATCACAGACTCTGAATAGCAAAAGCAATCCTGAAAAAGAAAAATAAAGCTGGAGGTATCCCGATTCCGGATTTCAAGCTCTACTGCAAAACTGTAGTCATCAATGCAGTATGGTACTGGCACAAAACAGACATATAGATCAATGGAACAGAATAGAAAACCTAGAAATGAACCCACAACTATGCTTTCAACTATTCTTAGACAAAGCTGGAGAAAATATCCAATGGAAAAAAAAGACCGTCTCTTCAACAAAGGGTGTTGGGAAAACTGGACGGCAACATGCAGAAGAATGAAACTTCTTACACTATATACAAAAATAAATTCAAAATGGATGAAAGACCTCAATGGGTTTCCTACCATCAATATCCTAGAGCAGAACATAGGCAGTAACGTCCTTGACCACAACCGTAGCAACTTCTTGCTAGACACATTGCTGGAGATACAAAACCAAATGTGAACTATTGGGACTTCATCAAGATGAAAAGGTTTTGCACAGCAAAGAAAACAATCAACAAAACTAAAAGGCAGCCTACTGAATGCGATAATAAATTTACAAATGACATAGCTGATAAAGGGTTAGTACTCAAAATCTGTAAAGAACTTATCAAATGCAACACCCAAAACACAAACAACCCAGGTAAGAAATGGACAGAAGACATGAATAGAGCTTTTTCCAAAGAAGACACACAGATGGCTAACAGACACGTGATGCTCACTATCATTCATCATCAGGGAAATACAAATCAAAACCATGATAAGATAGCACCTCACACCTGTCAGAATGACTAAAATTAACCAGATACAATGGTGTTGGTGAGGATGTGGAGAAAGGGGTACCCTCTTGCACTGTTGGTAGCAATGCAAACTAGTGCAGCCACTCTGGATTACATTAGGGAGGTTCCTCAAGAAACTAAATACAGAACTCCCCTATGATCCAACAATTGCTCTATTAGTTATTTACCCAAAGGATACAAAAATCCAGAATGGAAGGGTTACATGCGCCCCAATGTTTATAGCCGCATAATCAACAACAACCAAAGTGTGGCAAGAGCCCAAATGTCCATCAGCTCATGAATGGATACAGAAGATGTGGTATATATATGTATGTGTGTGTGTGTGTGTGTGTGTGTGTGTGTGTGTGTGTGTGTATAATGGAATATTACTCAGCCATCAAAAGAATGAAATCTTGCCATTTCCAATGCTGTAGATGGAGCAAGAATGTATAATTATGCTAAGCGAAATAAGTCAGTCAGAGAAAGACAACCACCATGTGATTTCACTCATATGTAGAATTTATGAAACAGAACAGAACATATGGGAAGGAGGGAAAGGTGTCTGAAACCACAAGAGTCTCTTGACTATAGAGGACAAACTGAGGGTTGCTGGAGGGATGTGAGTGGGACATGGGCTAGATGGGTATAGGGATTAAGGAGTGCACTTGTGATGAGCACTGGGTGTTGTATGTAAGGGATAAATTCTACTCCTGAAACCAGTATTCCACAGTATGCTGACCATCTAAGATTTAAATTAGAAAAAAGCAAAGACAATTCTCTGGATGGGACCCGAGAATGACAGCTGTGGGGCAGGCCCAGAGGATCACTATACAAAATGGGGCAAGATGGCTGCAGGCGTCACTGGATGGAGACCATACAACAGATGGGATCCTCCATGTGTTAGCCAGCTAAAGAGGTAGAGTTTGGGGCTGAGTTAGTAATAGGGGCTTGGGAAAACATGTAAATACAAATATAAAACAATAACTCTAAGACTAAATAAAAATAGCATCAAAAAGCATAACCATAACTGATTACACGGTGTAGCTGTAAACAAAATGACAGTCATAACATTATCAACTCTGAATATGGTCTGAACTGAAAAGATGACATAATCGTACTGACAGGATGTAGGGAGAGAAGGGTATTGAAGTGTGGAGGTCAAGGTCATTATCTCCAGAAAGAGACAGCATTTAAAAGGGGGAGGGGGAGGTGTGTAAGCATAAGCATGTCGTTTACAAATTATATAAATAATCCTGAATGAAAAAGTCAAAGAGACAAGAGGATGCCTAGAGAGCAGTAAAGGGGAAGAGGTCTCTGACTTTCTTGTTGTGTCTTATGAAACTATGACTTTCAAAATTACACATGCCCCACGTTGGGCCCTGTGCTGACAGGCTCAGAGCCTGGAGCCTGCTTCACATCCTGTCTCTCTCTCTCTCTCTCTCTGCCCTTCCCCTGCCCTTCCCACATGCACACACTCTCTCTCAAAAATAAAAACGCTTAAAATTTTTTAATAAAAAAATAAAATGATTAATTTTAATTATAGGAATTCCATCTTAATTTTAAAAATTAATCAAAAGAAGAAGTTGAAATAAAAACTTTCTCAGACATAAAAACTGAAAAAAATTATTAGAAGTAGAACTGCAGTGTGAGAAATGCTAAAGAAAGTCTTTAGGCAGGAGGAACATGATACCAATTGGAAATGACTATACACAGAGCAAAAAGAACACTGCAAGTGGTAACCACAAGGGTAAATATATAAGATACTTTAAATTTCAATCTCTCTAAAAGAAGAATAAAATTGAAATACTAATATTAAATGATTTCAAGGCTTATTATACAGTCACAGTAAGCAACACAGTGTGGAACCAGCATAAAGACAGATTCATGGAAGAAGGGGTCTGGAAATAGACCCACATATATATGGACAACAAAGACGCAGAGTGGAGAAAGTGTAAGTTTTTTTCAACAAAGAGAACTGGAACAATTGGATATCCACATGGGAAAGAAACAAACTTTATTTCATATTTGATGCCATTTACAGAAATGTATTAAAAATGTGTCACAGATCTAAATGTAAAACCCAAAACTCTGCAGAAATAAATGAAGACTGCCCAAATGGAAATAATGAGAGGCTATTTATTCAGAGCGCACTGTGACATGGGAGACAGCCACTTGTGATGGCAGAGACTCAAAGGCAGGCAGGGGGATGGGGAGGCTTTATAGTGACGGGGAGGGCTCGGGTAAGCCCTGATCTTCTAGGGAAGCTGTAAGTGAGCTTCCTAGAAATGGCACATCTTATGGGACTGGTTTGAAAGCCTATTTAGCTTTCTTTGGTTCATTCTGAGTTAGAAGTGGGGGCAATCATCAGGGAATCTGGGAGTTGTCAACCAAGTCCTGGCCACTTTTGCTGCTAGGGCTGTGGTTTGGCTTCTGGGGGTGATTGTTCCAGCATTGTGGGTCAAGAGTTCTGGTTTATATATGGTCTGGCCAGTGTCCATTCGTATATTCAGTCTCTCGACCTCAAAACCTCTGGAGGAAAAAGTCAAGGAAAATGTTTTTACTTTGTGTTTGGCAAACATTTTTTTAAGCGATGTCACTAAATGTACAATGCATAAAAGAAAAAATTAATATGTTGAACTTCAAGAACATCGTTTTGAAAGATTCATGTTAAGAAAATGAAAATACAAGCACCTGACCAGAAGAAAATATCTGCAAATGATATATCTGATCATGTGTAGCTAGATTAGATATAGAACTCTTGAAAGGCAATAATAAGAAAACAACCCGATTTAAAAATGGAGAATGGATGCAACAACATGGATGGAACTGCAGGGCATATGCGAAGTGAAATAAGTCCGTCAGAAAGACAGATATCGTAAGTTTTCACTCATATGTGGAACTTGAGAAGTTTAACGGAGAGCCATGGGGGAGGGGAAGGGGAAAAATAATTTCAAACGGAGGGAAGGAAATCCCATAACAGACCCTTAATTACAGAGAATAAAGAGGGTTGATGGGGGTGGTGAAGGAGAGGGGAAAATGGATGACGGGCTTTGAGGGGGGTACTAGTTGGGATAAGCACTGGGTGTTGTATGTAAGCAATGATCTTGGGGATCTACCCTGGAAGACAAGAGCACATTGCATACAATGTGTGTTAGCTAACTTGACAATAAATTATATTTACAAACTTTTTAAAATGGATACTGGAGTACCTGGGTAGCTCAGTTGGTTAAGCGGCCAACTTTGATATCAGCTCAGGTCATGATCTCATGGCTCCTGAGTTCAAGACCTGTATTAGGCTCTGCACTAACATCATGAATTCTCTCTCTCCACCCCGCCCACTCTCTGCCCCTCCACTGCTTGCACGGGTGCCCTCTCTCTCTCTCTCTCAAAATAAATTTAAAAAAACATTAAAAAAATAGTTTGGTGTGAATCCAAACAGATTTTTCTATGGCATTGTTCTCTTTGTGATAAACAGTTCTATTCAAGTCAAACCAGAACTAACTCGCCTTTGCTTTCACGTGTTTAAATAGTGAATTTCTATTAAGCTAGGGAAAGCAGGCATTAAGATATGAGAACTTTCTAATTTCATTTTCTAGGAAACCGAAATCTAAAAGAAAGAACACATCTAGCCTAGTTCCCCAAGAAAGCAACTTGAAAAAGGCGGGCACATTCTAGTTTCGTTTTTCAAAGAAACCAAAACTGGGCGTTCCTCCTGAACTTGTTTTGTCGTGAGGCTCAGGCTTGCTGCCCATTTCTTGGCTCCCACGGTCACTATGGGCCTTGTCAAGATGCAGACCCCAGAACAGGCAGGTGTCCAGGAGCTTTCTCATCAACACCCTGACCCAGACTCAACACCCTTTAATGACCTACGTAAGTACAGCCTGCCTGGTGAGACCCAGGCCATGCCTGTTCCACAGAGACAATGGTCTCAAATAAGGGCCACAAAATTCTAAGATGCATGTCCACTCTGTGGCTACTGACTCTTCCAGATATATCCACTTTAGGCAAGAGAGGCTGAGGTGGACATGTTATGGCCACTCTTTCTTGAGTGAGGGAAACAGACAGTAGGGAAGAACCGGGACTCACCTTCCAGCTGAGGCCACAGGTACAGGATGCAAGATTCCAGCGCAGACAATCCCGCAGAGGTCTGAGACAGAAGGTGGTGTAGAGGACAGACTGACTGAGGAGACTGATCAGAGATCTGGGGAACAGGCTTTCAGAGCTGACCTGGGGGGGCGGAGCCAGTGTTTTGGCGGGAAGGGCTGGGTTATGCAACTGCTTAATCTCTCTGGAAATGGTTTCCTTTTTGATCCTGATGTATATACACTGTTTCACTTTCAGAAGAAACTTAAACCATACTGAGCTGGGAGACTCTGACCAGGTGGATTTTTTCCAGGTTATTTTTGCAAGTGTGTCACATATACATTTGGCTATTTTGTTCGCCCATTAATTAAACACCCTGGAAAGTGAATTTGCCAGACTTTAACAAGTTCCTTCTTCAACTCCTTTTGAAGATGGAGCACAATGAATATATAATTGTGAGTAATTCAGTAGGTAGACCGTTGAGAAATATTTCCTCTGTCACCGGAAAACAGTCATCTGTAATGATAGATTGCTTTTCACTAGAGACAGGCTACACTTACACGTATTCTGGATATTTTCTCTGGACATCAATTGACTCACTCATTTTCAAAACACAAATATGCTTTTATTACTCCAGCCATCAACCTAAGATATGTTTAGACCCAAAGTGAAGGAACTGTTTCAGTATGTATGTGAACAACAAACCGCTGGAGACCGTAACTAGAGCATTGAGGTGGGGAGAGAAAAATCAGAGGTCATCCCGTCCTGCTTGCAATTCTAAGCAGACCAGAACTTTTTTTTTCAATTTTTAAAAAACTGGCTCCATCAGGTAAATGTCTGACTTTGGCTCAGGTCATGATCTCACAGTTCCTGAGTTCAAGCCCTGAGTCAGGCTCTGTGCTGACACCTCAGAGCCTGGAGCCTGTTACATGCTTGCTCTCTCACTCTATCTCTCTGACTCTCTCCTCCCCAAAATTTTTTTAATGCTTCTTTATTTGCGGCGGAGAGGAAGAGGATGAGCAGCGGAGTGGCAGAGAGAAAGAGAAACACAGGATGTAAAGCAGGCTCAGAAC
>NC_043716.1:21602277-21622089 GCF_006229205.1 Suricata suricatta
CATGCTTGCTCTCTCACTCTATCTCTCTGACTCTCTCCTCCCCAAAATTTTTTTAATGCTTCTTTATTTGCGGCGGAGAGGAAGAGGATGAGCAGCGGAGTGGCAGAGAGAAAGAGAAACACAGGATGTAAAGCAGGCTCAGAACTGACAGCAGAGAGCCCTTATGAGGGCCTGGAACTCAGGAACACTGACATCGTGAGTTGAACTGACTCAAGTCAGAAAAGTTATGGTCCAGGGGGCACCTAGGTTGCTCAGTCAGTTACACATCCTACTTCAGCTCATGCATGATGCTAGGGAGCAGAGCTATGTCTGAGGGTGAGGGTTTCCTCTGTCCCGGGTCTACTTTTATTTCTCTGTGGTTTGTATTTTCTCAGAGTCTCTCAGAACCCTACTTCCCCTCACCATGGACCATTGGTCACATCCCCTTTTCCAACCTGCACACGCTCATTCAGACACACACCCACTCTGGCTGCCACACCCCAAGCCACTTCCGGTTCAGAGGGCTGTGTGTGTGTGTGTGTGTGTGTGTGTGTGTGTGTGTGTGAACTGATGTTGCATCCTCTTTCTCAAATTAAAAAAAAACACGTTTCTGTTACTATTCGAAAATAATGCTTCTCTAGAACACTTTGTGAATATTAACAAACAGATTTTTGTATTTGAGACAATTTTGACTTTCTATTAATTGTTCATGTGATATTTTATACTAATTAATGGTTTTCTTGTACAATGATGTATTCTGAGATGAACCCAGGTTGGTTTTGTGTGGTGCATGTTTCATAATAGCAAGGAAATAAACTTCAGTAAGTACAAACATATTATAACAAACACTTCTTTTGTTACCCGCCTTATGTTACCCTCTTGCCCAAAATTGAGAACTGTTGGCATTTTACCATAGTTACTTCAAGCCTTTGTAAAATTCAATCAATAAAATGTTGTGGATAAATTTGAGGTTCATTTTGCCTTCCATCTCCAGTTTCATGTTTCTCTCCTTTCTCAAAGGTAATTACTCTTCTGAGTTTATTGCATATCTTTATAGCCTTTTTAACACACGACGTTTTACATACACATATCCAGGAGCACTATGAACATTGTTGTACATGCATGTTAGGCTGAGTTAAACGGCATAATGTGGGCACCAAGGTAGCTTAGTCAGTTCTGCATCCAACTCTTGATTTTGGCTCAGCCCCTGATCACAGGGTTGTGGGATAGACCTTCCTGGTGAGCCCCAAAATGAGCCTCACGTGGAGCCCCACAACAGATTCTGCACTGAGCCTCTGCTCCAATTTGAGCCTGGAGCCTGCTTATGATTCCCTCTCTCCCTCTACCCCTCTCCCTCACTCTCAGTCTCATGCCAAAAAAAGCTATAATCCTATATGTATACACTGTGACTTGATTTGACTCCACACTTTATTTCTCACATCTGTGTCAAATGTGTGTGTGTTATAGTTTAGTCTCTTAAAGTCTTTGTAATATTCCCTCCAGTAAATATTCTTGTATATTATTTCCCCATTTCATTATTGATGGACAGGTTAGCTATTTCCAAAATTTGGTGTTCCACACGGTGCTAAAATGACTGCTTTTGTCTCCTTGTGCACATTTTTGACATGCTGTGTGGGTTTTTTTTTTCTTACTACAGTATAAACCAACAGAAAAATCATAAACGAGAGTGTGGAATTGATGGGTCAAAGCTTATGTACATGCTCAGTTTACTACTGACTCCTCTCCACATTGTTGCACCATTTTATACGCTACAAATAATGAATCAGGTTCCAACTTTCCTACATCTTGGTCAAGAGATCAGTTGCCAGATTTACAAATGTTTGCCAACCTGAAGGGAATAAAGGTCTTCCTCTACATCTCTCCAATTCCTCTGAGGCTGAGCATCTTCTCTGATATTTTTGGCCAGGTGTGTTTCCTCTGCAGTTGTTCCATTCTTTTCTCATGCTCCTAATGGATTGCTTGTTTAAATCTTTTTATATGCAGGCATTCTCTGTATACTCTGATGCTAATACTGTCATTTCTGTGTTGCAAGTATCCTTCAACCCATACTTGTCTCTAAAAGAACTCTTTAGTTTTAAATAATTACATATTCACAGGAAGTTTCAAAGATAGTGGAGAGAGGTCCTATCTGCCTTTAGTTTCTTCCAGTAGTTACATCTTCTGTCAAAAACAATTTGACAATAAAATATTATGGAGAAAAAAAAATAAAGTGCAAGGTCAAAACCAGGAAATTGCCATTGGCACAAGAGTATAGATTTATTGTAAGTTTCGGTACCTACCACACTCATCAAGAACAAGTCCACGACGAAGATCTCCCTCATGCTACTCCCCGACACTCATACACATCCATCTCCCTGCCCCACCATCGCTAACCCCTGAGCCACATATCCTTTTTATGTCCCTAGAAGTGTGTAATTTCATGAACATTGTATAAGTTGAATCATAAAATAGGTGACTTTTGGAAGTTGACTCTTGTCACTCAGTATAATGCCTTCCGGATTGCTCCAGTTGTTGCATCCATCAATAGTTTGTTTCTTTTTATTTCTGAGTGGTATTTCATGCCATGGATGTACCAGAGTTTGTCCACCTATCGAGTGACACTTTGATTCCTTCTAGTAGATGTATTACAGGTAGAGCTGCTGTAAAGAATTATGTACAGGGTTTGGATGGGCATACAGTTTCATTTCTCTGGGATAAATACCCAGGAGACCATTGCTGGGTTCTATGGTAAATGCATAATTAATTTTTCCAGAAACTTTTCTAGGGGCACCTGAGTGGCTCTATCAGTTGACCATCTGATTTCAGCTCAGATCATGATCTTGCAGTTTGTGAGTAGGAGTCCTCTGTCAGACTCTGTGCAGACAGCTGGGAGCCTGCTTTAGATTCTCTGCCTCTCTCTCTCTCTCTCTCTCTCTCTCTCTCTCTCTCTCTCTCTCTCAAAGATAAATAATTAAATAAATGCACACTTTTCAAATAATTTTTCCCAAGTGGTTGTACCATTTCACATTCCCATGGGCCATGTCTGAGAGACCCAAATTCTCTGCATCTTCACTAGCAGTTAGTGCTTTTGGTGTTTATCTTAGCCATTGATATAGGAGCACAGTGACAGTTGACCCTGGTATTAATTAGCATTTCCCACTGGCTGGTGATGTTGATGTCTTTTTATGTGTTTGTTTGCTATGTACATATTCTTTGTTGAAATGTCTCCTCATAGCTCCTGTTCTTTTTCGAACTAGAGTTTATATTTTTTATAGATTTTAAATATTTATTTATTTATTTTAAAAATGCTTAATGTTTATTTATTTTTGAGAGAGAGAGAGAGAGAGAGAGAGAGAAGCAGGAAGGGGCAGAGAGAGTGGGGGAGAGACAGAATCTGAAGCAGGCGCCAGGCTCTGAGCTCTCAGCACAGCGCCTGGCGAGGGGCTGGGCCGGAACTTGCCATTTGTGAGCTCATGACCTGAGAAGCAATTGAATGCTTAACCGTCAACACCACCTGGGCGCACCAATTTTTATTTATTTTGGAGAGAGGAGTTCGAGCAGGGGAGGGGCTGAGAGAGGAAGACAGATGATCCTAAGCAGACTCTACACTGACAGCATCTAGCTCTATGATGAGGCACTTAAACTCAACAAAGGTGAGATCATGACCTGAGCCAAAGTTGGATAGTCAACAGACTGAGCCAGCCAGGCACCCCTCTAACTGGAGTTTTTAAAATTAATATTTAATGTTTCAAAGTAGTTCTAGGACAGTATTGAGCAGAAAGTACAGAGAGTTCATATATGTCTCCTTGTTCCCCCTTTCATTTTCCCCTATTATTAATACCTTGCCTTCGTGTGGTACATTCATTATAAGGGATGAGCCAATATTGATTCACTATTGCTAATTAAGGCCCATGGTTTATATTAGGGTCCAGTCTTTGTGCTGGGCGTTCTGTGGGGTTCTGACAAAGGCATAATGGCACATATTTATCATTACAGAATCATGCAGTATCATTCACTGTCCAAAAATCCCTGCATTCCACCTTTCTTTCCTAGAGCACCCCCTCCCCTGAACTGTGAACAATCACTGATCTTTTTACTATCTCCATTGTTCTGCCTTTTCCAGAATGTCATATAGTTGGAATGATACAGTATGTAGCTTTTTCAGAGTGCATTTCTATCCGCTTCATTATTTCCATATTTAATCTGATCAAAGTGAAGGACTAAGTCTTGCTTCAAGGATATTGAGACCTGGGGTTGTCTGAGAGGCTCAGTGGGTGAAGTGTCCCACTTCTGCTCAGGTCGTGATCTCACTGTTTGTGAGTTTAAGCCCCATGTCAGGCTCTGTCTGTGCTGACAGCTTTGACCTGGAGGCTGCTTCAGATTCTGTGTCTCCCTCTCTCTCTGCCCCTCCCATGCTCACTCTCTCTCTCTATTTCTCAATAATAAATAAATGGTTAAAAATTATTTAAAAAACTAAAAAATAAAGGAATATTGAGACCCGGTGGACTGAGTTTTCCTACACTGCTAGGGAACTGATACATGCAATGAGGAATCCTGGGGAATTCCATGCCACAGTAGGGACTCCAACTTTTCTGATCTGAAGTAATATGGTTGAAAAAGCTGTTTTTCCTCACAAAGTGCTAAGGACATGCTAAGGATAGCTAAAGGAAGTCGTTTCCTTTGAAAATAGCCCAGCTTCAGAAGACAATAGAAAATAAAGGCATGAATGTCTCTAAAATCCTATGGTTCTACATCAATCAGTTTCGGCATATAACCAAGTGCTAACATGAATCTAATAGAGGGGACTCTAAGAGTTGGGGGGGGGGGGGCGAGAAGAAATTAGGCCCAAATCTCCATTCCTTGAATATGTCAACTCTTTAAGAAACACTCAGCAGGCATGGAGAAAATAAGGAGATAAGCTCACTGGTCACCCTATAAACATGACTCTCTGAAACTTACACAAATACATTAAATGCATGAAGGAATTTAATCATCAGAAGCTTGAATTTTATAATGTTTTTTACTTGAAAAAAGTTGAGAAACAAAATATTTAAACATAAATACTACACTCAGAATAAACATGATGTAGAAACAAGGAATACAGAAACAAAATGTTTCTACATGATGTAAACACAAATGTAGAAACAAGAAATAAAATGTAAACAACATTCCATCTAATGTAAAGCATTTCTCTCTCTAAACATTTTTGAATTGAGAAATAGGAAAATCTGACTTTGGAATTATGGTCTTATTGCTGATAAGGAAACAATATATTTAAATTAACTTTAGGCCAGAAATTAGTAGCACTGTAAAAATTTGAGACTGTCTTGTTTACTAATACCTTTTTTAACCCTCAATACAGAACTCTACTAGGAAAGGGGAGGTAAGAGAAGGTATCTGTGATGAACAGATCATATCCTGGAGCCTGGGGAGGGTGGAGCTGGCGAGTGAATGGAGCTGCCAGGAGGGGTCCTGGCCAGGAACATTCGTGCCTGTTGGATCTGAGGACCGTTATAGGTTTCTTTCTCAGGGACAGTGACTGGAATGGGAGCTTGAGGGAGACCGGAGTTCCCCGGTGGTATCCGGACAGGGGCACAGGGACTGATGCCTAGGTTGGAGATCCAGACTGGTCTTGGGTTCAGGGGTTTGGAGTGCCAGCTGGTTGTGGGGTTCAGACTTTGGCACCCGTCTTGGGATGGTGCTCAGGGCGAGTCTGTGCCTGGGTCCCCTCCCATACAGGTTCCGGGAGCTTGGTGGGCCACAGGCGCCTGAAGTTGCAGAAGCCACCTCATATTCCCACAGTGAGACTCCGGGAAGTCGGTGACAGGAGACAGCCCCGCATGAAGCATCCAAGTAGTGTTCTTACCTTCATGCCCCCAGGGGTGGCTACGCGTGGTGTCGCCCAGTGTCTTTCCTGGTAAAGGGACTGACCCTCAGTTCGAGTGGCCGCCCCTCCCCTGCGGTGACGGCCACTCCGAGGGGGAGGCGACCTAAGCGTACTGCACCCCGCGGGATCTGCACTTCCAGCAATGGGTTGGACCTCAGGACCCGCCTTATTTCTCCGCGGGGAATTTAAAAACACTCCCGGTTTTTCCCGCCGCGTACTGGGTGGGCGGACACCAATCTTTGCCGCGGCTGGAGCCCCATTTTGTAGCGTCCCTTTGAGCAACCGGGGCGGAAACTTTGCAGGCGGCCCAGTGACTCACGGGTCCCCGCCCCGCACGGGGTGGAGCCACAGGAGGAGCGGGGAGGGAGAGGACTTGCGGTGGCTGGAAGGTCAGGTCCCCGACCCCCAGGGCGAAGCTTCGGGAGGGAATTCGGGTGTACTTGGCTTTGGGGATTCTGAGTGCTCCAATCCCAGCGGGAAGACCACACCTTCAGTGCGAGCTCACCCACAGGGAGCCCACAGTGGATTTCTTCGTAGGCTAGCTTTTTCAAAACAGCTGTCTTGAGGTATATGTTTATTTATTTATTTTTCAACCAAAACATCTCACGTGTTTATTCCTGAACCAATCTACTGATGCAAAATCATAACAGTGAAGTCATTTCCCTGATAAAACCGGTCTACAGGTCGGGTAACAGGGAGGTGATAGACCAGGAACGCAGTACTGGCGGGCAGCAGAATAAACATGTGCCATCTCATGTATGATCTCTACAGACCCAGTTTCGTTCTTCTCCAGTGCTACCTCTTGGAGTTGTACCTGATTTTGTTACCAGTTTTCATCCAAATCCATTGGGGGATGGGACGATTCTGCTTTTGTTTCTTGGCCAGGAATCGCTTGATCCTGAAAGTCTTGTGAGAAGACATGGCTAGAAACAGCAAGCTGCACGCACCACAATGGCAGAGAGGAGGAAAAAGTTGAGGTATATGTTTAAAGCATACAATTTGATGAGTTTGGGCATATGGGGAAAAAAAGGAAGTATACAGCCAAATTACCACTTGTGGTTTTAAGTCACTAAGGCTTTTGGGAAAATTATTTACTGTAGCAAAACCTGGATTGCCCAGACTGATACAGAAATTGGTGCTTACGGGGAACTCTGCAAAACAACCACAAAACAACTAAAATGTTTGTCTTTGTCTCCAGGGCCAGCAGTGTGCAGTGAAAAAGTATAACTGGAAACTGGTAGATGGCAATTTCTGTCATGTAGTAGTTAATATTTGACAGAGCAGTCATCTTCAATGCCTTGGAATAAGGATAATGTGTAAAGTAAGTTTCTGCACTTTGGGTAAGAGATTAGACAACAGGTGTTAGTAGTAATTCACCTTGGTTGCTCTTTAATAAGGTAACAGAGAAGGGATAAAAAACCTAATGTGCTTGGGAAAGCATTTACTTGTTTTACTTTGTGCAAGCAAGAAAGATAGTAGAGAATAGAGACATTTATGGACATTTGGGAGTCAAAAGGTGCACATATGTCTCACCTCCAACTAATAAAAGAAATCTGAGAAGATCCTGGGGCAAAAAAGATGAATTCAAACTCAGCCTGTTGGTAAAGATGCAGGTAATGAAGTGGCCATAAGCCCCTGACTGAAGCCTCTGAGTCAGCTTAGTTGACAGCAAATATATCCTTTCCCGTGAGCCAAATGGCTCAGAGAAAAGAGCCTGAATGCATGGTCTCCTATGGAAGCCTGTGAAGATCAAGGTAATATATGGTATGAAATCTCCAGAGAGAAGGGTAACTCAAAAAGCAGTATAGGTATTGGTACTTGGAGTAAATTGGGGCCAAATAAGGTCAGACAACAAAAATACTTTTGATAGAGCTAAATGGCCATAGTCTGGACTGAAAAAATAAAAACTCTGACTCTTTGAGACTTAAAAGAACTCATTAGACCCCCTCTGCAGGCAAGTGGTGTGTTAGAAGGTTGCTCAGCATTCAAAGAGGACAGGGCTCCCAATTCCCACTTTTAATGTGGTTGAAAGTGATGGAAAAGAAGGAACTCCATAAGGGTCATACCAGGCACCACTGGGAAAAATGGATGGAGGAACCACTTAATGGGAGGAAAACTGATTAGAGAACAAGCCCCACCACAGGAAAGGGGTCCCCACGAGGTCCTCCAAGAGGATTTATTAATTTCTGTGCACCAGCGACTATTTTGTCCTTCCCATCCTTTCCCTGTCTAATTGGGGGGGAGGGGTTGGAGTTATCCCATTACTGTTCCGCATTGTGTAAGATATATATGTTAATTTGTATGTC
This sequence comes from Suricata suricatta, assembly GCF_006229205.1. Classification (NCBI taxonomy): domain Eukaryota; kingdom Metazoa; phylum Chordata; class Mammalia; order Carnivora; family Herpestidae; genus Suricata; species Suricata suricatta. Next base: position 21,610,450 of record NC_043716.1, read on the forward strand.
TAATTCATAAAGATTCAAATGGAGTGTTATCCAGTCTATCACAGGATGTGGACTTTGTCTATGGTGGGACATCCCATCAGGATGGAATTTTTGAGTTGTTCTCTTAACGGTGAGGGGTGTATATCTTGAATAGGAAAGACAGAGAAATGAATCCTTGTGGGCAAATATGTATGATATTTTGCATATATTTCCAAAATATTGTCTGCCCCTCCCTGGGTTAGGATTACATACATTTATTGCCCCCATTGAAATCAAGCCTGGTCCTAGAATATACTCTGGCCAATTAAATGCCAATAGAAGGGACATGGGGTATTTCTCCTTGCTCTTGTTTCGTTCTCTCAGAAGACTGGCAGTATCTCTGGGGATCTTCTGGCAGCCTGGATCTCCACAGGAGGAGGATGCGAGGCCAAGCCAATGGGTACCCCCAGTAGACATGTCCTATAGGCAAGAACAACAATGTACATTGTAAGCCATTGAGATTGGGGAGGACCTGCTCCTGCACCACAACATAGCCTAATTGATTAGGAGGTGAAGCATGTGGAGTGAGGCAGAGCAGCAGGATGCAAGGAGTCTTGGATTCCGATGACTTCTCAGAGGAGAGCTAACGCTCCAGTTTTCAACTTCTCTCCAAAAATGAGCTTCAGCTTTCTTTGTGCCATTATCTATATGGGATTTCTTTCAAAGCATCAGAATCAACATCCAAACCTATGCCAACCTACTCCTCAACTCCATTCATGCTAAACCAGGGTCCTGTTTTCCTTTTGTCTCTCACTCTAGGTAGTAAAATATCTTTGTCCATAATCAACTATCTCCGCCTCACTATTTCTTTTTCCTGTGGCTACAGAGTCTGCCCATGCTGCAGGCTGAGTACTCTGGAAACAAATGCTGAGATCGAGATTCATGTCCAAGATGTTTAAGACAGATGGGCAGGATGAAAAAAGCAGAAGGAAGCAGAATAGAGCAGAGAAAAAAGCTGAACTGTGATGCAGCTCTCATCACAATCTCAGCCAACTCGGCAGGATGTTGTAGTGTAAACTGTGCCCAACAGAGTTGTCTTGCATTGAGCTGCATGGCTGGGCCTTTATATTGTCACATATCTCATTTTCCAGGAGCCAGGTGAGAGTTGTGAGCCTAAGAGTTGCTCATGACCACAGGCAATGCAGCTCACCCCCAAGTGAGGCCAGTCCTCCAGGAGCTGGCATTTAGAGGCTGTGCTGATGGCCCTCTCAGAATCTGGGTACCAAGTCTTTCCTTGAAGGGGGGCTGCATGGTGCATCCCATGTCTACCACATCCTCATTGCTATGACCTCCCTGTTTTTCTCCCTTGTAGAAGGCTGTGCTGATCTCATCCCTTCTCATCTGTTTACCTGCCCATGGCATGGATCACATTTACAGTGTATTTCATGTAGTTCTGAAAGCCAGGATGAGATTTCCCTTCACACACTGGGGAATCTACCTGACCCCAAACTCCATAGCCTGGTTTTTACTCTCTTTTGCCTGTAGTTTTGACACAAGGTGAAGGGAAGGAGAGTCAATGTTTTTGGTTTATTGTCTTTTACATTGCAGCAGAAACAATTATTCTCAAGCTATGTATGTCACTGAGATTTTTCATGCCCAACTAAGATTGTATGAGCTCTCATTATGTGTAAATACAGATGGTTTGGTCTTTTATCCAGTTTCCTTCTGTTAAGATGTCTCAGAATGCTAGAAGTGCTTCCACATTCTACAGATCTCTTCTGGGAGTCTCCTGCCACTTTCTGCTCTGCACTGCTGTGCTAAGACCTCTGGGGGGACATCCTGGATTGACATGACACCTTTCCAAGGTCTGTCCCCTCCATGCACCTCTGTATCTTATGAAAAAAGGTGTCTTCTTTTATTTCCCAATATGTAACGAACATCAGGCTCTACTTATAGCAAAACTTGTAAAGGTTTGCACAGAGTGTAAGGCGAATATTTAAATTTAGATACTAGATGTCACACTGACCAAAGTCTGTAGAGTGTAGATTATCCTGATGGCCATCTCTCTCCTTGTCCCTGTGTACCCCCTTACTGCCAATTTTCCCCTGAAACATTCAAGAATGAATTGCAGACATGAGAGTCCTTCACCTCTAATATGTCAGCAGGTATTTCCTAAAACTAAGCACACTCACAGTACGATAATAAAACTCAGAGATTATGCTGATACATGCTGTTATGTAATCTGTAGACCTTATTTGAAGTTTATCTATTTTCCAGTAAATTCTGGATGGTGATAGAAAAAAATTCTGGTCTAGGATTCAATCTAGGATCTTTATGTTTAGTTTACTTGTTTTTAAATCTCCTTTAATCTGGAACAGTTCCCCAGACTTTGTGTTTGATGACCTTGCCACTGTTGAAGAGAATAGAGAAAACATTCCCTCACTAATTTTATGAAACTACTATAAAGTTAATACCCAATTGAAGAACTAAAGCATGAAAAAAACAATTGTTCATCATCAGCATCACATCTAAATGAGAAAATTCTAAACAAAAGGTTAGAAAACCAAATCCATCAGAATGTAAAATGATAATACCTGATGACCAGGATGGCTTAAATTAGGAATTCACTGTTGATTCAAGCATTTCTAACTCAATCAGTGTAATTCATGACAAATCAAAAGAGAAAAATCATATGATCATTTGCATGGATAATGAAAATTTTTGATAAAGTTCAGTACCCATTCATTAAACACAAGTGAATTTTCACCTACATTAACATTATGTCTTGGGCACCTGGTTCTGTTGGTTAAGTGTCAGACTTGGGCTCAGGTCATGATGTCACAGTTCATGAGTTTGAGCTCACATCAGGTACTCTGCTGTCAGCACAGAGCCTGCTTGGGATCCCCTTCCCCTCTTTCTCTCTCCTCCCTGCTCATTCTCTCTCTCTCTCTCTCTCTCTCTCTCTCTCTCTCTCTCTCTCTGCCTCAAAGTAAACATTTAGAGAAATCATTATGTCTTTGCAGCTTTATGTTTGTTTGATGCTTTCTTACATGCACAGCTATTAACTACAAATCCATTGTTTATTCGAGAGAGAAGTATACACACACACACACACACACACACACACACACACACACAAAGCATAAAGTCCTCAGCAAGGCTAGTTAATTGGATTTCCTGGACAACCATTAGCTTTTTGTAAGTTCTACATGTAAATTTTATTTTATCTCATTAAAAAGAATAGTTTCAAGAATGATTTTGACGCTAAATGATTTTCCTTTGTTAAACGTCTGTTTAATTTTGAGAGACAGAGACAGAGAGTGAAAAGGGGATTGGCAGAGAGAAAGAGGGAGACCCAGAATCAGACGCAGACTTCAGGCTCTGAGTTGTCAGTACACAGACTGAAGGAGGCAGGGCTCGAACCCATGGATTCTGAGGCCATGGTGACCTAACCAAGTTGGTCACTCAACCCACTGTGCCACCCTGCACCCCTTTGGAAACATAAAGGATACATATAGTTTACCATGTGCCTTTGTTTTACTAGGCGTGCAATGTGCTGACTGGTAAGTGATATCTAGTTGTATGGCTAACAACGTAATTTATGCTGATTCTACTTGTGTGCAAACCCATGCACATCAACCTATGCCTCTTTTCTGCCTAAAACTGTGCCTAGAAATGTCATGTCTCAGCAGAAATATATACTTCGTGCTGTTTATGCTCTAGTTTCTCTACTGTGGTTCTATATTTATTACTTTTAAATATGTGTCACGTTTGCTACTGGAATATGAATTTATGGTACTGTGTCAATGTTGTAACCATCCTTCGGGGAAACCCGCTTATCACTCCAGTGGCTTTGAGTTTGCTGTTTCTTGACTAGTTGTTCATTTCATGATTTTTGTAGCTGGTGTCAAGTTATCTATGTGGAAAAGAATTTTTAATGTTTTCCTGGAAAAAATCGTTTAAGACCCATTCCTGATAAAAATGCTTAGGAAATTAGAAATATTAACGAACTTTGGCAAATGCACAAAAAAGATTTACAACAAAGCACGTAGAAAACATGTTGCATAGTGGAAAAAACCCCAGTGATATCTGTTAATGTCAAGAATACAATTAAAGTGACTGCTGTCATCACTTGTGTTTTCTGTTGCCTTGGAGGTCATAGCTAATCCATTCGGGCAAGAATAAATTTTTAAAGAGCATAACGTTTTGAAAGGAAGGTGATTTGACTGGCTATGTTAAAAAGTGCAGAAATAATTACAACAATGAGAAAAATGTGTCCATTTGTTGGAACCAGAGATCTATGAGTGGGAAGAAAATGTAAATGTAAATAAATATGGAAATCTATATTATGTTGGTAAAGTGGAAATCATAATCTCATAGAGATGTCATTGTCTCCAAACTGATCTATAAATATTTGAAGCACATGTAACCAAAAAATTGTAAAAACTGTGATTGAAAGAAATGTAGAAGTCTAAGGATATCAAATTTGGAAAGTACTTAGGGAAAAAGGGTGTGTATACATTCTGTGACACAATTTGGACCTGGGAGAGGAGACTTGGATTCAAAACGTTAGGGTCATCTCCCTACTGAAGCCTATGAATCTCAGGAGCATAATGTTAATGGGAAAAGACAACCTCAAAAAGGGGTAAGAGAAAATATATGTGGTATTTTACCAATCACTATCGGTGCATAACAAATTTCCTTATATTCAAATTGCATAAATAACCATTCATTATACTCATCGGTCTGGAGGCTCTGGAATGTGGACAGGGCACAGGGGGAACGCTTGTCTCTGCTTCATTCACTTCCAGCTTGAAGTGGCTTCAAGGTTGGGATTGGCATCATCTGGAGGTGTGCCGTAGAGGGTAGGGAGACTTCACTAGTTGAGGGTTCCTCAGTCATCAGCTTATCTGTCCCTAACCCCCCATTCCTCTCTCCTTTTGTTCTGTCTCACTGATCCTGTTTTTTTAAATATGTATTTATGTTTCTTTCTTTATTTATTGAGAGAGAGAGAGAGAGAGAGTGAGAGACAGAGAGAGAGAGAGAGAGTGAGAGACAGAGAGAGAGAGAGAGAGAGAGAGAGAGAGAGAGAGAGAAGTGAGAACCCCAAGCAGTCTCTGCACTGTCACCACAGATTTCCACATGGGCTTGAACTCACCAACTGTGAGATCATGACCTGAGCCAAAATTAGTAGTCTGGAGCTTAATTGACTGAGCCACCCAGGTGCTCCTTGCAAATCTTGTTTTAAAAACTGACTTCCGTGCATTGCAAAGGCTCTGGGTTCTAGTGACAAGTCCTGGCTGGGTTGAGCTGCAGAAACCTGATTACCACAATACCACAAAAGGAAACCTGTGCACAAGCAAAGTGGCTGGAGTGCTGTATCTCCTGGGAGAAGCCACTGGAGTCAGGTCTGGACTAATCCTTTCAGATGGCCTCAAGGAGCTCCTTACCCCTGGAGGATGTGTGTGCCAGAATCTGCATTTGCGAAGCATCTCCTCCCTATCCACTTCCTCTTCTCTGTGTAGCTCTAGTACCATCTCCAGGGGCATGTGCGCTTTTAGAGGAAGGACTGTGAGGAGAGCTGGAAAAGTCCGAGTAGAATTCCCCTGCCAGGAGCCTAACACTTAGTCAGTTTCGTGGAATAACACTGGTGCTAAAGCTTAGGGTGGCTCACTTTGCTCATAAGGCTAACCTGTAAGGTCCATGGCTAACATACTGTAGGCTCTGCAAATTTCCACCAGCCGCCCAGGGGCTGGCGGGAAGGGCCGAACCCACCAGGCAAATGTGATCGCTCACCAGGACGTCTCCCAGCAGGTCATGAGTGGCACAGACAGGGATGCTGGTGCCAACCTTGTCAATGTTTTTCTTTCTTTTGTTTTTTACTGGCATTTTTTTTTACCATACACAATATAGAAAATACAGATACACAAATAGGAAAGGAGAAATCTTTCAGAGATAGTCACATGCATCTTTGTTTTTGTTATGTTTTGTTTTGTTTGTACTCTTTATATTCAACTGACAAACCCAAGTTCAAGATCATGACTGGAATGGTCATCTGACTGGGCCACCCAGTGCCCCGGAGTCACACACTTCTTTAAATAATTTGTTTCCTCGGGGCGCCTGGGTAGCTCAGTTGGTTAAGCCTCTGACTTCAGCTCAGATCACATCTCACGTTCCTGGTTTCAAGCCCCGCGTCAGGCTCTGTGCTGACAGCTAGCTCAGAGCCTGGAGCCTGGAGCCTGCTTCTGGTTTTGTGTCTCCTTCTCTCTCTGCCCCTCCCCCTCCCATGCTTTGTCTCTCTCTGTATCAAAAATAAATAAAAGATTTTAAAAAATTAAATAACTGCTTCCTCAACATGGTTGGAACTAGAGTGTATTATGCTAAGTGAAATAAGTCGGTAAGAAAAAGACATATACCATATGATTTCACTCCTATGTGAAATTTAGGAAACAAAACAGAAGGGGGAGGGAAGCAAAAATAAGATAAAAACAGAGGGAGGCAAACCATAAGAGACTCTAAAATACAGGGAACAAACTGGGTTCCCAGAGGAGAGGGGGGGCAGGGGACAAGCTAAACCAGATGTTGGGATGAGCACTGGGTGTTATACTGAAGTAATGAATCACTAAATTCCACTCCTGAAGTCATTGTTGCACTATATGTCAACTAACATGGAGTTAAATAAATAAATAAATAAATAAATAAATAAATAAATAAATAAATAATAACAGGGGTGGCTCAGTTGGTTAAGTGACATACTTTGGATCAGGTCATGATCTCATGGTTTATGGGTTCAGCCCTGTGTCAGGATCTGTATTGACAGCTCTTAGCCAGAGCCTGTGTAGGTTTCTGTGTCTCTCTCTTTCTGTGCCTTTCATCATTTCCACTCTGTCTGTTTCTATCTCTCAAAAGCAAATAAACATTTAAAATTTAAACAGCACAAAAGCAGACCCTGAGATCAATGGAGCAGAATAGAAAATTCAGAAACGGACCCACTAACATACGGCCCACTAATCTTTGACAAAGCAGGAAAGAATATCCAGTGGATTAAGACAGTCTCTTCAGCAAATGGTGCTGGGAAAACTGAACAGTGACATGCAGAAAAATGAACCTGGACCACTTTCTTATACCATACACAAAAATAAACTCAATATTGATAAAAGACCTAAGCGTAAGTAAAGAAGCCATCAAAATTCTAGAGGAGAAAGCAGGCAAAAATCTCTTTGACCTCAGCCATGGCAACTTCTTACTCAATAGGTCTCCAGAGGCAAGGGAAACAAAAGCAAAAATGAACTATTGGGACCTCATCAAAAGAAAAAGCTTCTCTGCACAGTGAAGGAATCTATCAGCAAAACTAAAAGGCAGCTAACTGAATGGGAGAAGATATTTGCAAAGACACACAGATAAAGGGTTAATATCCAAAATCTATACAGAACTTATCAAACTCAACACCCAAAAAGCAAATAATCCAGTGAAGAAATGGGCAAAAGACACGAATGGACACTTCTCCAAAGAAGACGTCCAGATGGTCATCCAGCACATGAAAAACTCATCAACATCACTCGTATTTGATTGAAACATCAATCAAAACCACAATGAGATACCACTTCACACTTGTCAGAATGGCTAACATTAACAACTCAGGCAACAGCAGATGTTGGTAAGGATGTGGAGAAAGAGGATGTCTTTCACACTGCTCGTGGGAATGCAAACTGGCGCAGCCACTCTGGAAAACCGAATGGAGGTTCTTTAAAGAATTAAAAGTAGACTACCCTGTAACCCAGCAATTGCAGTACTGGGTGTTTATCCAAGGGATACAGGTGTGCTGTTTCAAAGGGGTACACATACCCCAATGTTTATAGCACTGTTATCAGTAGCCAAAGTATGGAAAGAGCCCAAATGACCATCAACAGATGAAAAGATAAAGATGTGGTATATATATACACATACATACATACAATGGAGTATTACTTGGCAATCCGAAAGAATGAAATCTTGCCATTTGCAACTAGGTGGATGAAACTAGAGGGTATTATGCTAAGCGAAATTCATCAGTCAGAAAAAGACAAATATCATATGACTTCACTCATATGAGGACTTTAAGATACAAAACAGATGTACAAAAATAATATAAAAACAGGGAGGGAGACAAAACACAAGAGACTGTAAAATATAGAGAACAAACAAAGAGTTGCTGAGGGTTTGTGGGAGTGGGAATGGGCTAAATGGGTAATGACCTTAAGGAATCTACTCCTGAAATCATTGCTGCACTATATGCTAACTAACTTTGATGAAAAATTTTAAAAAATAAATAATTTTTTAAAACCTGGGTCTGAATAAATCCTATCGAATAGATGAAAGAGAAAACTATTGTATACTTTTTCTTCTTAGGGAAAAAAAACTCAACCAACTAGCCCCATCTCAAAGTTTTAAAAAGGGGCAGAGCAACACCGCCTTTAGGCAGCTCCCTCGCATTACAGCCTGTGGCCAGGCCCCCCTCTCTCTCAGTCCTCAAAGCCTTCCAACCTGTGGGGAGCAGCTCCCTCTGCTAAGTTTGCCCCCTCTTCCCTTGTCAGATATCAACTTCTTATCCCCCCAAGGCGGTCTAGTTGGCCGGTTACTGGAAGAGGTGAAGCACAGCGAGCACAAGCCTTTCATGGTCCCCCTCTCCATCCCTTCCCAGCTGGGTTTCTCAGTTCTGTGAACCTTGGCTCCAATTCTCAGGTCTTGGTACCAACACCTACCCAAAATCTGCCCGCCTTTAAGGGTTTGGGAGCAGAGCTTTGGAAGCCTGTGGTTGGGGCAGGATGTAAGTCCCTGCTTGGGCTAGGAAGTGCCTGAAAGAGCTGGGGAAGGGGCGCCTGGTGGCTCAGTTGGTTATTTGGCTCTGTTCATGATCTCACAGTGAATTCATATACCGCTTGGGTTCCAGAGCAAGTTAGAGCGCAGACTCGAGATCCAGAACTGGAGTGAGTGAAACGCTGGGGTGGGGGATGGGGGGCGTCCTGGGAGTTCCAGGACCTGATCACTCACCTGAGCAAATTCCATCCCAGGCATGAATTCCAGGGCCCCCCGCCCATGAGTTCAAAAGCCCGGCCCCAAGTTCTAGCATCTGGCGTGGTTTCACACCCTGAGTTTGAGCAAAAACAGGAGTTTTTAAAGTCTTTAAAACAGTTTGAAAAGATTTTAAAAACTTTTTTAAGGTCAGGTTCTGTGGTGTCTGGTTGTCTGTGCAGCAGGGGACCCTGAGGCAGGAAGACGTGAGAGCTCTAAGGACAACAGGTCGGGACAGTCAGGTCTCCAGGGCTCCTCGACAGTGCCCTGCACTTCTGCGATCCTGAGACGAGGGGAGTTTGGGACTACAGTCTGTAGGTAAAGGGACCTGACCAATCGCTGGTGAAGTGTCTTCTAGATGGAGGAATAGGAAGGAGATGGAGGAGGACAGGGGGAGAAGTTCCGGGGGACGGGTACAGGACAAGTACCACGACTTTCTAAACAAACAAGAAATGCCTTAGGAGGAAGTAGTCCTTGCCTTTCTAGGCAGTTCGCACCAGACTGCATTTGGGCATAACTCTAAGGAGATGGGAATGCCATCCCTTTTCTCAATAAAAATGGCTAACAACACAGCCTAAATCCTGAATCCAGGGCTAATAAAACTTTCCCCACAGTCAAAAGTAGGAAAGATTTCAGAGGAGACAAGGAATCTGTCACCTAGATCCAAGGTTCAAGGTCAATGATTTTTACATTATAAGGATTTGGGAGACCCCAGTTCCCAGCATAGTTTTTAAGGGCTGTGATTCAGATGTGTGCCTGTGGGAGTGGTTTAGAAAGGTTTACTTAGCTATGGAGTTGCCCTGGAGTGGCCAGGACCCCAAGCTGACCCAGGAGCTCCGGGTTCTCTGTAAGGTGGTTCAACTCCAGCTCCTTTGGGGTCCAAGTTTCCCAGAGGCTTGGGAAGGCATGCTCTTTAAGCCCTTTGAAGGTGAGATGTGCACGAGATGGGTGAGCTAGCAAGGCTCACTTACAGTCAGAGGGTGCTGGAAAGTAGGCTGGGCGGAAAGGTGATAGGACTGTAGTTGCAGAGGCTTCGAGAAAAAATGGGGAGCCGGGGCTGCCTGCAGGGCGTATATTACCAGGACATGGTGGAACTGGGGCTGTATTGCTGGGCTTAAATGGAACTGATTTTCCTGCAGCCTTTTGCAGAGAGATGGGAAGGGCCTCCTGTCGGGTCTGCAGGCAAGAGGGACCCATGTTTGAGGCATCCCTCCAACAGGCATAAGAAAATGTAGAGATTGAGTCTAATGGCATTTTGCCCCTGAGCCACCTGAGACGACCCTGGAATGAGCGGCCACAAGTAGCGAGTGGAGCTGGCTACCGGCGCGGGGGGGCGGGCGGGTACGACCTGGGCCAGGTGAGCTCAAGGAGGCGGGGCGGGGAGAGCGGGCGGGGGCGGGGTCCACGCGCAGCGCATCCGCGGGGCGAACCTGGGGGAATGAAAGGGGAGGCTTGGGGCAAACAGCCACCAGAGAATAGGGACTCCCCTGAGCGCCCTGAGGAGCGCAGCCGAGCCGCCACCTCCGCAGCAGCCTGGCCTCGAGGCCACCACAGCCACCACCCTGGATGCCGCCAACGACCCTACTTTTTCCCTCAGGGCATCTTGTTTAAGATAAGTCACCTGCACCAGCAAGAAGAATCGAACTGCCATGAATGGATTGAATGAAACAGGGAAACACACACACACACACACACACACACACACACACACACACACACAAAACCAGGACGTGTGGGACATGAGGATTTGGGATATGAACTCATTGGAAAAACCACTTTGGGGTTATGACCTGATAGCTGATGAAACGGGATTGGAATAATATTCACGATGTGTGTGTGTGTGTGTGTGTGTGTGTGTGTGTACACAAATATAAATTTTGCATTTGACTTAAGGTGCCATGAGAAAATTTGCATTTTGTAAGGTGGTCCTAGTCGCCTCCTTAATTCGGGTACCCTTGGAGATGTTCCTGCTGCTTTACTTCATTGAATGCAGGAAATGTGATGAAAAGAAGGAGCAAGGACTTTCTGCTGGGGATGTTCTAGACCCAGTACAAAAGCCTCACGAAGGTCCTGGAGAAATGCGGAAACCAGAAGTCATTCCTAAAGAAGATCAAGAAATGATGAAAGAGATGTTTAAAATCAATCAGTTCTTTATCCCTTGGGTAAATCCCTAGCAGTGCTATTGCTGGGTCATAGGGGAGTTCTAGCGATAGTTTTTTGAGGAGTCTCCACACTGTTTTCCAGAGCAGCTGCACCAGTTTACATTGGCACCAACAGTGTAGGAGGGTGCCCTTCTCTCCACACCCTCGCCAGCATCTATAGTCTTTTGATTTGTTCATTTTAGCGACTCTGACCGGTGTGAGGTGGTATCTCAGTGTGGTTTTGATTTGAATTTCCCTGATGATGAGTGACACTGAGCATCGTTTCATGTGCCTGTTGGCCATCTGGATGTCCTCTTTGGAGAGTGTCTATTCAGGTCTTCTGCCCATTTCTTCACTGAATCATTCATTTTTCGTGTATGTAGCTTAGTGAGCTCCTTGTAGACTTTGGATACTAGCCCTTTATCTGATATGCCATTTGCCACTATCTTTTCCCATTCTATTGGTTGCCTATTAGTTTTTTTTATTGTTT
>NC_043716.1:21622189-21632553 GCF_006229205.1 Suricata suricatta
ATTTTTCGTGTATGTAGTTTAGTGAGCTCCTTGTATATTTTGGATACTAGCCCTTTATCTGATATGCCATTTGCCACTACCTTTTCCCATTCTATTGGTTGCCTGTTAGTTTTTTTGATTGTTTCCTTTGCCTTGCAGAAGTTTTTTATAATGTTAATGTAGGTGAAAATTCACTTCTGTTTATTTTTTAAAAATTTAACATTTATTGATTATTGAAAAACAGAGAGAGAAAGAGCATGAGCATGGGAGGGACAGAGAGAAGGGGAGACACAGAATCTGAACCAGGCAGGCCCTGAGCTGTCAGCACAGACCCTGATGTGGGGCTCGAATCCACGAGTGGTGAGATCATGACCTGAGCTCAAGTCAAACACTCAACTGACTGAGCCCCTCAGGCACCCTTCACCTGTGTTTAATGAATGAGTACTAAATTTTATCAAAAACTTTTCATCATCTACTCAAATGATCATATGAATTTTCTCTTTTGATTTGTCATGAATTACACTGAGTTTCAAAAGCTAGAATCAACAGGGAATTCCTAATTTAAGCCATCCTGGTCATGATGTATTATCATTTTACACTCTGATGGATTTGGTTTGCTAAACTTTCGATTAGAATTTTCTCATTTAGACATGGGTGATGATGATCAACAATTGTTTTTTCATGCTTTACCTCTCCAATTGGTTATTAAGGTTATAGTAGCCTCATAAAATTAGGCTACTATATTTTCTTCAACAGTGGCAAGGTTATCAAAGACAAGTCTGGGGAACTGTTCCAGATTAAAGGAGATTTAAAAACAAATAAACTAAATATAATGTGTGATCCTAGATTGAATCCTAGACCAGACTAATATTTTTTCTATCGCCATGCAGCGTTCACCGGACAATGGATAAACTTCAAATAAGGTCTAGAGATTACATAACAGCATGTATTAGCATAATCTCTGAGTTTTATTATCGTACTGTGAGTGTGCTTAGTTTTAGGAAACACCTGCTGACATATTAGAGGTGAAGGACTCTCCTGTCTGCAATTCATTCTTGAATGTTTCAGGGGAAAATTGGCAGTAAGAGGGTACACAGGGACAAGGAGAGAGATGGTCATCAGGATAATCTACACTCTACAGACTTTGGTTAGTGTGACTTCTAGTATCTAAATTTAATATTCACCCTACACTCTGGTCAAACCTTTACAAGTTTTGCTATAAGTAGGGCCTGATGTTCCTTGCAAGTTGGGAAATAAAAGAAGACACCTTTTTTCGTGAGATACAGAAGTGCGTGGAGGGGACAGAACTTGGAAAGGTGTCATGTCAATCCAGGATGTCCTCCCGGAGGTCTTAGCACAACAGTGCAGAGCAGAAAGTGATAGGAACCTCCCAGAAGAGATCTGTAGAATGTGGAAGCATTTCTGGCATTCTCAGAAATCTTAACAGAGGGAAACTAGATAAAAGACAAAATCTTCTGTATTTATGCACAATGAGAGCTCATAAAATGTCAGTTGGGCATGAAAAATCTCAGTGACACTCATAGCGGGAGAATAATTGTTTCTGCTGCAATGTAAAAGACAATAAACCAAAAACATTGACTCTCTCTTCCTTCATCTTGTGTCAAATCTAGAGGCGAGAGAGAGACTAAAAACAGGCTCTATGGAGTTTGGGGTCAGGTAGATTCCCCAGTGTGTGAAGGGAAATCTCATCCCGGTTTTCAGAACTACATGAAATACATTGTAAACGTGATCCATGCCTTGAACAGAGAAACAGAGAAGGGATGAGATCATCACAGCCTTATACAAGGAAGAAAAAAAGGGAGGTTGTAGCAAGGAGGATGTGGTAGACATGGGATGCACCATGCAGCCCCCCTTCAAGGAAAGACTTGGTACCCAGATTCTGAGAGGGCCATCTGCACAGCCTCTAAATGCCAGCTCCTGGAGGACTGGCCTCATTTGGGGATGAGCTGCATTGCCTTTGGTCATGAGCAACTCCTAGGCTCACAACTCTCACCTGGCTCCTGGAAAATGAGGTATGTGACAACATAAAGGACCAGCCATTCAGCTCAACGCAAGACAACTCTGTTGGGCAGTTTACACTACAAAACCCTGCTGAGTTGGCTGAGATTGTATTGAGAGCTTCATCAAAGTTCAGCTTTTTTCTCTGCTCTATTCTGCTTCCTTCTGCTTTTTTTCATCCTGTCCATCTGTCCTAAACATCTTGGACCTGAAACTCGATCCATCATCTGTTTCCAGATAACTCAGTCTGAAGCATGGGCAGACTGTGTAGCCACAGGAAAAAGAAATGGTGTGGTGGAGATAGTTGATTATGGACAAAGATATTTTACTACCTAGAGTGAGAGAGACAAGGACAACAGGACACTGGTTTATCATGAAAGGAGGTGAGGAGTAAGTTGGCATAGGTTTGGATGTTGGTTCTGATGCTTTCAAGGAAATCCCAAATAGTCAATGGTGTAAAGAAAGTTGCATCTCACATCTTGTACAGAAGTTGAAAAAGGAGGGTTAGGGGCACCTGTGTGGCTTAGTCAGTTAAGCGTCGGACTTCGGCTCAGGTCATAATCTTGTGGTCTGTGGGTTTGAACCCTGCATCAGGCTCTGTGCCTGCTTCAAATTCTGTGTCTCCCTCTCTCTCTGCTCTTCCCCCATTCATCCTCTGTCTCTCTGTTTCTCAAAAATAAATTTAAAAAGTTAAAAAAAAGAAAAAGAAAGAAAAACGGAGGGTTAGCTCTCCTCTGATAAGTCATCGGAACCCAAGACTCCTTGCATCCTGTTGCTCTGCCTCACTCCACATGCTTCACCTTCTAATCAGTTAGGCTATGTTGTGGTGCAGGAGCAGATCCTCCCCAATCTCAATGGTTTACAACAAACATGTTGTTTCTCGCGTGTAGGGCATGTCCACTGGGGGTTCCCATTGGCATGGCCCCACATCCTCCTCATGTGGAGATACAGGCTGTTAGAAGATCAACTGAGATATTGACAGTATTCTGGCAGAATGCAACATGAGTGAGGAGAAAGGGCATTTAATTGGCCAAAGCAAATCCTATGACCATGCTTGATTTCAATGCAGCAATAAATGTAATCCTAACCCAGGGAGGGGCAGAAAATATTTTGGAAATATATACAAAATATCACTTATATTTGCCCACAAAATTGAATTCTCTCTTTTTCCTATTCAATATATACCTCCCCCCTCCCCACTACCTTTAAGGAAGCAACTCAAAAATTCCATCCTAATGGGATGTCCCATCATAGACAAAGTCCAGATCCTGTAATAGTCTTTCTCTGAGGTCTGGATAGGACTCCTTTTGGAGATCTATGAATTAGATATAAAGATTATGTCCCCCAATAACATATATACTCTATACAATTTGGAACAGTAATAGGATAACCTCAACTCCTCTTCCCAAATTTAGACAGGGGAGAAATGGGAAGGACAGAATAGTCACTGGTCCACAGAAATTCTTAAATCCTCCTTAGGTGACATTGTAAGGACCCCTTACCTGGGGTGGGGAGTGTTCCCTAATCAGTTTTACTCCCAGTAAGTGGTTCTTCCATCCATGTTTCCCGATGGTTCCTGGTTTCATCCTTATGGAGTTCCTTCTTTTCCATCACCTTCTTCAACCACATTTAAAGCGGAAATTTAAAAGCCATGCCCTCTTTGAATGTTGAGCAACTTTCTCAACATACCACTTGCCAACAGAATGGGTCTAATGGGTTCTTTTAAGTCTCAAAGAGTCAGAATTTTTATTTTTTCAGTCAACATTATGGCTTTTTGGAAATTTAGCTCTATCAAATATATTATTGTTGTTTGAATATATTTGGTTCCAATTTACTCCATGTGCCAATACCTATTCTGCTTTTTGAGTTATACTTTTCTCTGCAGATTTCATTACATATATTACCTTGAACTTTACAGCCTTCAATAGGAGAACATGTATTCAGGCTCTTATCTCTCAGCCATTTGGTACACTGACAGGATTTATTTGCTGTCAACCAAGTTGACTCAGAGGCTTCAGTCAGGGACTTAATGGCCATTTTATTAACTGCATCTTTACCGACAGGCAAGGTTTTAAGCAGTCTTTGTCACCTCAGGACCTTCTCAGATTTCTTTCTCTCTTACTGGAGATGAGACATTTTTGCAGATATCTGCCCTCAAATGTCCATAAATGTCTATACTCTCTATTATTTTCCTTTTTGCTTGCAAGGAATTAAAACAAGTAAATGCTTTCCCAAGCACAATAGTGCCCCCCCTTCTCTGTTACCTTATTGAAAAGCAATCAAGGTGAATTACTAACACCTGTTTCCTAATCTCCTACCCAAAGTCCAGAGGCTTACTTAACACATTATCTTTATTGCAAGGTATTAAAGAGGACCGCTCTGTCAAATATTTAACTGCTACATGACATAGGTTGCCATCTACCAGTCTGCAGTTACAGTTTTTCACTGCACACCGCTGCCTCTGGAAACAAAGCCACACATTTTAGTGTTTTGTTGTTGTTTTGCAGGATTTTCTGCATCAGTCTGAGCAAGCCAGTTTGGCTGTAGAAACAAATTATCCCAAAAGTCTCAGCGACTTAAAACACTGTTAATTTGTATGTATACTTCCTTTTTTTTTTTTTCCGTGCGAAAACTCATCAATCTGTATGCTTTAAACACGAGCCCTTTAACGGATGTTAATTGTGCCTCAACACAGCTGTTTCTAAAAAGCAAACATGAAGGAATGGACTGTGGGCTCACTGTGGGCGAACTCTCACTGAAGGTGCCATCTTCCCGCTGAGACTGGCGCACCCAGACCTCCAAAGTCAAGTACACCCCGATCCCCACCCAAAGCATCTCCCTGGGCGTCAGGGACCTGACACTCGCGCCACCGCAAGTCCTCTCCCTCCCGGCGCCCTGGCTGGGGAAGGGTGCCTACCCAGACCCCACCAGCTCCTGCGGCTGGCTGGGGCCCCGAGGGCTGGGACTCGCGCAGCCGCTGAGATTGGTGTCCGCCCACCCTTTTCGTGGAGGGGCAGAACCGCCCCCAGCACAGCCGCAAGTGGTTTTAAATTCCCCGAGGAGAAACTGAGGCGGGTCCGAGGTCCCACCCTTTGCTGGAAGGGCCGATCCCGCGGGGTGCAGTAGGCCTAGGTGGCCTCCCTCTCTGAGTCGCTGTCACCGCAGAGGAGGGGCGGCCACTGGAACTGCGGGTCAGTCCCTTTACCAGGAAAGAGACTGGGCGACATCACGTGTGGCCACCTATAGGGACATGAAGGTAAGAATGATACTTACAGGGGCACATGGGTAGCTCAGAGGTTAAGCAGTGGGCCTGTGCTCAGATCAAGAGCTCTAGGCTCAGGATCAGTGGGTTTCAGCCCAGCCTGGGGCTCTGTGCTGTCAGTGTGGAGCCTGCGTGGAGTCTGTCTCCCTTTTTCTCTGCCCCCGCCCCCGCCCCCGCCCCCGCTCCTGGTCTCTCTCTCTCAAAATAAATAAAGTTTTAAAAAAAATTTTAAAAGAATGATTCATTACATGTTTATTATGAAATATTTCAGTTGTGCAAAAAGGCTACACCCCACCCTAGAAAATAATACATTAGTGTAACTGAAGAGTCCCATACGTTCCCTCCCCTTCTCTTTTCCTCCTCCCCTCCCCTTCTGAACTCCATCTCCCCTCCTCTCACTCTTTTCTGCCTTCACATCCATCCTTATTTAGTGGAAGTAGTGTCTGACCTAGTAGCCAAAGGTAGTTATTTTGAAAGTTCCAATGCAATCCAAACGTTTTGCACATGACTTCCTTGTTCCTTAATTCAGACCACGGAAAATCACAAAGATACATAATCCTTTTGCATACCTTGACGCTATGAAACAATTTTAACAAAGGATATAACTTAGGGTACCTGGGTGGCTCAGTCGGTTAAGCATCAATCAGACTTCAGCTCAGGTCATGATTTCACAGTTGACAGGTTTCAGCCCCCGATTGGTCTTTTCGCTCAAAGTTCACAGCCTGGTGCCTGCGTGGTATTCTGTGTCTCCATCTCTCTCTGTTCCTCCCCACTCATGCTTTGTCTCTATGTATCTCTTGAAAATACATAAATGTTAAAAAATAAAAAATAAAAAACAAAAGGGGTACCTTAATTAAAAGCATTACATCAAATTTTCATGGTTTTTTTTTTACCAAATGATACCAAAGACCTCTAAATATCCACCAAAAGTATTAATAAGACAGAGTTGGAGGGTTTGGGTAAAAATGGTTGAATATTTAGCTTGAATATGTGGGGCTGAGAAGGGCCTGGCCAGTACTCCCAACTACACAGCAAACCAACTTTCAGCCTGCCCACAGTGCTGCTCAACCTGAATGGGAATCCACAGAACACAGCCCAAACCGCAGACCGACTGCACTGTCACAAGCGACGTGGAGGCATAAGAACACTAGGATGACTTCTTGGAGGAGGTGTTCCTGGAACTGCAGAAGAAGTAGGCTGAGACGGAAGAGATACATGTGTGCGACAACCTGGGGGCCTGGAGGAGAAGGGACTACCTCGCAGGCAAAGTCTAGGTCAAGTTTCACAACAAGAAGGAGGCAGCGCAGACCATGGCTGACCTGTATAACCTCTGGTTCAACTGGCAGGCCGTGCTTCATGCGGGGCTGTCTCCTGTCACCGACTTCCCAGGAGTCTTGCTGTGGGCAGTTTGAGGTGGGGGCATATACCCGCAGTGGCTTCTGCAACTTCAGGCACCTTCGGCCCACCCGGCTCCTGGAACCTGTATAGGAGGGGACCCAGGCACAGACTCGCCCTGAGCACCATCCCATGACCAAAACCTGAGTCTGAACCCCCAAATCAGCTGGAAGTCCAAACCCCCAAACCCAAAATCAATCTGAGTCTCCAATCGGGAGATCAGTCCCTGTGCACCTGTCCTGATACCACCCAGGAATTCTGGTTGCCCCCAAGATCCCATTCCCACCACTGTCCCTGAGAAAGAAACTAGTAACATTCCTCAGGCCAGTGGCAGGGCTGATTCTGAGACTCTGGCTGCCTTGATCCACCCCTAGCTGAACAAATGTTCCTGACCAGGACCCCGCCTGAAAGCTCCCTTAAGTACCCACCGCCACCCTCCCCAGGCTCCAGGTAATCTGTCCGACAAGGGACCTTCTCTTACCACCCCCTCCTAGTAAAGTTCTGTATTGAAGATTTAAAAAAAAAAAAAAAAGATTAGTAAAGAAGACATTCTAAAATTTTAAAAGTACTACTAATTTCTGGTCTAAAGTTAATTTAAATACATTGTTTCATTATCAGCAATAAGATCATACTTCCAAGATCATACCATTTCTCAGTTGTTAAGTGTTTAGAGAGAGAAATGTTTTACATTGTTTACATTTTATTTCTTGTTTCTACATTCATGTAGAAACATCTTGTTTCTGAGTCAGGCAAGATGCCGGAGAAATAGGAAGCTCTATTGCACTCTAATGACAGAAGATGTAACTATTGGAAGAAACTAAAAAGCAAACAAGTCCTCTCTCCTCTGTCTTTGAAACTTCCTGTGAATATGTAATTATTTTTAAATAAAACATTCTTTTAGAGACCAGTATGGGTTGAAAGGATACTTGCAACCAGAAATGACAGTATTAGCATCAAAATATACAAAAAAAATGCCTTCAAATAAAAACATTAAAACAAGCAATCCAGTAAAAGCATGGGAAAAGAATCGAACAGAACTGCAGAGGAAACACAACTGGCCAATAAATATAAGAGAAGATGCTCAGCCTCAGAGGAATTGGAGAAATGTAAAGTATTACTGATGAGTTGTAATTTCATTCCCTTCAGATTGGCAAACATTTGTAAACCTGGTAACCTGAAGTGTTGACCAAGATGTAGGAAAGTTGGAACCTGATTCATTATTGGTAGCAGTATAAAATGGTGCAACATTGTGGAGAGGTCGGTAGTAAACTGAACATGTACATAAGCTTTGACCCATTAATTCCACACTTTGGTTTATGTTTTTCCTGTTGGTTTATACCTTAATAAAACACACACACACACACACACACACACACACACACACAACATGTCAATAATGTAAACAAGATAAAATCAGTCATTTTAGCACTGTGTGGAACACCAAATTTTGGAAATACCTTAACTGTCCATCAATAATGGAATATGAAAATAATATACAATAATATTTATTAGAGGGAATATTAGGAATGACTTTAAGAGAATAAACTATAACACACATTGACCTAGATGTGAGAAAATGTTGAGTTCAATCAAATTACAGAAGTATACATATAAGATTATAGCTTTTTTAGTGGGAAGAGCGAGAATGGGGGAGAGGGGCAGAGGGAGAGAGAATCATAGGCAGGATCCATGCTCAGCTTGGGGTCAATACTCAACAGGGAGCCTGTTGAGGCACAGGGCTCACCAGGGAGTTAGATGCCACAACCCTGGGATCAAGACCTGAACCAAAATCAAGAGTTGGATGCACAACTGACGGAGCCACGCAGGCGCCCCGGATTATTCCATTTAACTCAGCCTGATATGCACATGCAACAATGTTTCACATCACTCCTGGATATGTGTATGCAAAACTGTGTGTGTTAAAAAGGCTATATTGACATACAGTAAACATAGAATATTGGTTACTTTTGAGAAAAGGAGAGAAACATGAAACTGGAGATGAAAGGCAAAAGGAACCTCAAATTTATCCACAATATTATATTTATTGAATTTTTTAAAGGGTTGAAGTAACTATGGTAAAATGTCAACAGCTGTCAATTTGGGCAAGAGGGTAACAAAAAGTGGGTAACGAAAGGAATGTTTGTATAGTATATTTGTACTTATCAAAGTTTATTTTCCTTGCTATTATGAAACATACATCACACAAACTCACTCAGTTTATCCCAGAATACAAGAGTGTACAAGAAAACCATTAATTAATATAAATAGCACATGAACAATTAATAGAAGTCAAAGTTGTCTCAAATACAAAAAAAATAAAAATCTGTTTGAAAATATTCACAAAGTGTTCTAGAGAAGCATTCTTTTAGAATAGTACCAGGAAGGTTTTTTTTAATTTGAGAAAGACTTCAGGCAACATCAGTCTACACACACATGTGTGCGCACACACACACACACACCTGTGCACCTGGTGACAAGGCCACAAGAGTGGCTTGGAGTGTGGCAGCCAGAGTGAGTGAGTGAGTGTGTGTGTGTGTGTGTGTGTGTGTGTGTGTGTGTGTGTGTGTGTGAAGGAGTGTGTGTAGTTGGAAATGGTGATGTGAGGAGTGGTCCATGGTGAGGGGAAGTAGGGTTATGAGAGATTCTGAGAAAATACAATCCACAGAGAAACAAAAACAGACACAGATCAAGGAGACCCACACCCTCAGACGTGGCTCTGCTCCCCAATGTTGTGCTATGCTCTTTTGTATTTCACAGCCTCAAGTAAGAAAAGTTATGGTCCAGGGCACCTGGGTTCCTACGTCAGCTAAATATACAACTTCAGCTCAGGACAAGATCTCAGGGTTCATGATTTCCAGGTCCCCATAAGAGCTCTCTGCTGTTAGCTCTGAGCCTGCTTTGGATCCTCTGTCTTCCTCTCTCTCTCTCTCTCTCTCTCTACCCATCCCCAATTCATTCTCTCTCTCCCCCTCCAAATAAAAAACAACTACTTAAATTTAAAAAAATGTTTATTGAGTTTTGAAAGAGAGAGAGACAGAGGGACAGAGCGGGAGCAGGGGAGGGGCAGAGGGAGAGGGAAAAACAGAATCTGAAGCAGGCTTCAGGCTTTGAGTTGTCAGC
The DNA here is from genome assembly GCF_006229205.1 of Suricata suricatta. Classification (NCBI taxonomy): domain Eukaryota; kingdom Metazoa; phylum Chordata; class Mammalia; order Carnivora; family Herpestidae; genus Suricata; species Suricata suricatta. The sequence goes on from NC_043716.1 coordinate 21,631,965, forward strand.
ACAGAACCCAATGTGGGGCTCAAACCCACAAACCGTGAGATCGACACCTGAGCTGGAGTCAGACACTAAACCAACTGAGCCATCCAGGTGCCCCCACACCAAACCTTTTTTTTAAATGTTTACTTAATTATTTTGGGGAAGGGGGAGAGCCTGTGCAAGCAGGGGAGGGACAGAGAGAGGGGGAGAATTGAGTGAATCCATGCTGTTAGCTCAGAGCCTGATATGAGGCTCAAATTCACAAGCGTGAGATTATGACCTGAGCCAAAATCAAGTGGTGGCAGCTTCACCAACTGAGCCACCCAGGCACCACCCCCTACATCAAACTAATATTCAGGAGGAAGCCCTGAGAAGTGGAGTTGGAGATCTAGAAGATAGGAGAGAGGGATTATTATTTTGTCAAATAAGCCTGAGTTCCTCAGGAAATGTTTCATGCAATAAAGGGAAGCAATGCTGGGGGCACCTGGGTGGCTCAGTTGGTTGAGCATCTGACTTTGGCTCAGGTCATGATCTCACAGTGAGTTCCAGCCCCGCATCTGGCTCTCTGCTGTCAGTGCAGAACTGGCTTCTGATCCTCTGTCCTCCTGTCTCT
>NC_043716.1:21632653-21637300 GCF_006229205.1 Suricata suricatta
CAATAGCACTGCTAGGGATTTACCCAAGGGATAAAGAAGTGCTAAGGCATAGGAGCACATGTACCCCAATGTTCATAGCGGCACTTTCTACAATAGCCAAATCATGGAAAGAGCCTAAATGCCCATCAACCGATGAATGGATCAAGAAGATGTGGTGTATATATATACAATGGAGTACTATATGGCAATGAGAAAGAATGAAGTATAGCCATTTGTAGGAAAGTGGATGGACCTTGAGGGTGTCATGCTAAGTGAAGTAAGTCAGTCAGAGAAGGATAGATACCATATGTTTGCATTCATAGGTCTAACAGGAGAGACCTGGCAGGGGACCATGGGGAGAGGAAGGGGGAAAGAGAGGGGAGAAGAGTGAGGGACACAGATCAAGGGAGACTACTGAATACTAAAGATGAACCATGGACTGAAAGGGGGAGGGGAGGGAGGGGGTGATGGTCATGGTGGGGGGCACTTGTGGGGAGAAGCACTGGGTGTTACATGGAAGCCAATTTGACAATAAACTATTATTAAAAAAAAAACACATTGTGTCTTGGGTGCCTGGGTAGCTCATTTGGTTAAGTGTCAGACTTGGGCTCCGGTCATGATCTCACAGTTCCTGAGTTTGAGCTCAGCATCAGGTACTTTGCTGTCAGCACAGAGCCTGCCTGGTATCCCATCTCCCTCTCTCTCTGCCCCTCTGCTGCTCATACTCTCTCTCTTTCACTCTCTCCCTTTCTCCCTCAGCAATAAACAATAAAAAATTATGTGTTGGCAGCTTTAAGTTTGTTTGATATTTTCTTACAAGAACAACAAATCCACTGTTTATTTGAGTGAGAGATATACATTTATACACGTAGAGCATAAAGTACTCAGCAGGGATAATTAATTAGATTCTTGAACCTTTAGTTCAACATGGAAATTCTTTTTTATCTTATTAAAAATTTTTTTTCAAGAACAATATTGATATTAAATTATTTTTTTACCATTATTTATTTTTGAAAGTCAGAGACAGCAGAGCATGAGTGGGGGAGAGGCAAAGAGAGTGGGAGACACAGAGTCTCCAGGCTCTGACCTGTCAGCACAGACCTCTAAGTGAGGCTGGAACCCATGGAACATGAGATCATGACCTGAGCAAAGTCAAGCTCCCCATTTGAAATATTCATGATACAAATGGATTTCCATGTACCTGTGTTTTATTAAACGTGCACTATACCGACTGTCAAGTGGCATCTAATTGTATGGCTATCAATGTAATTTATGCTGAATCTATTTTTGTGCAGACCTGTGTACACTAACCTATACCTCTGTGTCCTCTTTACTGCCTATGATTGTGCCTAAAATGTCATCTGTCTTAACAAATATATATACTTTGTGCTGTTTATGCTATAATTTCTCTACTGCTGTTCTATATTTATTAATTTTAAATGTGTGCCATGTTTACTACTGAAGTATGAATTCATGGTATTCTGGATCATAGTTCTAACAATCCTCTGGGGAAACCTGCTTATCACTCCAGTGGCTTTGAGTTTGCAGTTTCATGACTAGTTCTTCATTTCACAATTTTTGTAGCTGGCTTGAAGTTACCTATGTGAAAAAAATTTTTAATGCTTTCACTGAAAAAATGTTAATACCCATTCATGATAAAAAAAACTCTTAGCAAATTAGAAATATTAACAAACGTTTGGAAATGGACAAAGAAGATTTACATAATAAGCCTACAGCAAACATTTTGCATAGGGGAAAACACCCACAGATGTCCCCTTAAGGTCAAGAACATAATTAAGTGACTACTATCATCACTTCTATTTTCTGTTGCCTTTGAGATCATAGCTAATCATTGGGGCAAGAATAATTTTTAAAGGGCATAATGTTTTGAAAGGAAGGTGATTTGACTGGCTATGGCAAAAAGTGCAGAAATCATTAGAGCAGCGAGAAAAATGTGTCCATTTGTTAGAACCGGAGATCAATGAGTGGGAAGCAATTGTAGTTATATTATCAAACAGGTAGAAAAAGACTATTTTTTGAAGATGTCATTTAAAATAGTCTCAAAAATTAAGGATACAGGAATACCTAGCAAAAGATTGCAAACCTTACAGAAAATTGTATACAACTGCAATGTAAGACACGGCAGAAAATGTAAATAAATATGGAGATCCATATTATGTTGATGGATTAGAAATCATAATCTCATAGAGATGGCATTGCCTCTAAACTAATCTATAGATATTTGCAGCACAGGTAACCACAAAATTGTAAAAACCGTAATGATTGAAAGAAATGTGAAAGTCTAAAGATATCAAATTTTGGAAGTATTTAGAGAAGGAGAGTCTGTATACATTCTGTGACACAGTCTGGATCTGGGAGATGATACTTGGGTTCAAAACGTTAGGTGCACCTCCCTACTGAAGCCTATGAATCTCAGGAACATAATGTTGATAGGAAAAGACACCCTTAAAAAGGAGTCAGAGAAGAATATACATGGTATTGTACCAGTCACTATAGAGGGGCATAATGAATGATCCCAAAATTCAAGTTGCATAAATAACTATTTATTACACTCATGGATCTGGAAGGTCTGGAATGTGATCAGGGCAGAGTGCTTCATTCTGCTTTGAGCTTGGTATGGCTTGAAGGGTGGCATTGGCATCATCTGGAGATTCTCTCACGGGTCTGCAGTTGAGGGTAGGGAGACTTCACCAGTTCAGGATTCCTCAAGCATCTCTATCTGTCTGTCTATCCATCCCCATTCTACAGCCCTTTCCCTCTTTCTTTCTGTTTCACTGATTCTTTTTAAAAAATATAGTCTTATGTTTATCTACTTATTGAGAGAGGGGGGAGGGTAGAGAGAGAGTAGAGAGTCCCAAGCAGTCTCTGCACTGTCAGCACAGATCCCTACAAGGGGTTGGAACTCACCAACTGTGAGATCATGACCTGAGCCAAAATTAATAGTCTGGAGCTTAAATGACTGAGCCACCTAGGCGCTCCTTGCAGATCTTGTTTTAAAAACTGACTTCCATGTATTTCAAAGGCTGTTGGTTCTAGTGACAAGTCTTGGTTGGGTTGAGCTGAGGAAACTTGATTACCACAATACCACAAAAGGAAACCTGCGGACAAGCAAAGTGGCTGGAGTGTTGTATCTCCTGGGAGAAGCCATTGGAGTCAGGTCTAGACTAATCTTCTCAGATGGCCCCAAGGTGCTCCTTATACCCAGAGGATGTGTGTTCCCGAATCTTTCTCTAAGGAGCAGTCCCTTCCTCCTCCTTCCTCCTCTCTGCTCATTCAGAGCAGCTCTAGTCACCTCTCTGGAGGTTTGAAGGTTTTTATTTATTTTTGAGAGAGAGGAATAGAGCACAAGTGGGGAGGGGCAGAGAGAGAGGGAGTCACAGAATCTGAAGCAGGCTCCAGGCTCTGAGCTGTCAGCACGGAGCCCGAAGCGGGGATTAAACCCACAATCCTGGAGATCATGACCTGAGCGAAAGTCAGCCACTTAACCAACTGATCGACCCAGGCACCCCAAGGTCTTTTTGCAAAGGTAAAAATCAATAGAATTAATTCTAGGAATATTGAAAAAAAAAAAGAAGCAATCCCAGCAATCAGAAATATTCAAGGTTAACAATAAACCAGAGAGCTGATTTTTAATATATCAGATAAAGTATAAAAAGTGCTAGACAAAATTAAGTGGAATGATATTACACATACTATTTTAAAATTTTCGTTTCTATTTTATATGAACTTTATTGAGAAAGCAATTAATAAAATTGAAGCGCTGAATTACAGAATATCCTTATTCAATCAAGAACTCTTAGCGACTAAAAGATCCAATATTAAAATAACTAAATTGCAAAATAGCATTTAAAATGCTCAGGGGGTGCCTGGCTAGCTCAGTCAGTGGAGAGTGTGACTGTTGATCTTGGGATTGTGGGTTCAATTTATTTCCCCAATAACTTTATATGAATTGTTCATCTTCTTAGCTGATTCTCATCAAGATGGAGTAACAGAGATCATATTTAACCTCTCTTTTGAAACAACATGTCTAGAAACATTGGAAATCTGTCATGAAAGGATTAAGATCCTTCATGGGAAACTAATAAGATGACCTCTCTGACTGCCCCAGCTTACTGCCTTTAGAAAGCTTCTAAGCTGCTGTTCAAGAAGGGAAAACTTAGGTACAGTTTGGCAGTCTTTGTGAAGTGAATGGACAGAGTTGGGACTTCAGGGAGGCCAAGGAAACTAGACTTTGTAGGCACAATACCAAAGAGGGGAGAGCTTCACAGAGAACATTCTAAAATCTGCAAAGCATCCCCTTTGAGTACTCAGCTGGGTATTCATCAGCCCATGTCTATGAGAAAATATTTGAGGTTGGGGAAAGACTCACCCAAAAGAATTAGAGGAAACAATCTTTGGAGCTCACATAGGGCCTGGACTAGTGTGTGCTCCCACCAGCCAGAGTGAAAAACATCAAAATTCACAAGGGATTACGTAGAGAGTACTCAGAAGAGTTTTGCCTCAGTAGGTGTTAAAAGTTAACTCTGGATAAGTTAGGATCCCAAACGATCAAACTAATTCCGGGTCACTTAAGCATGTCTCAGAACAAAGTGCAAGAATACTTACAAGAATACAACAACATTCAGCATCCAACGTGTAAAAACACAC
>NC_043716.1:21637400-21645621 GCF_006229205.1 Suricata suricatta
ACAAACTGTGAGATCATGACCTGAGCGAAAGTTGGACACTTAACTGACTGAACCACCCAGGTGCCTTTTGAGCTCATTTTGTAATGGGGTTGTTTTCTCATTTTTGAGTTTTAAGAGCTCTTTGTATAGATTAAATAACAGTACTTTATCAGATGTGTCTTTTGCACACATTTTCTCCCAGTCTATGCCTTGTATTCTCATTCTCTTGACATCATCTTTTGCAGAGCAGTTTTTAATTTTAGTGAAATCAAGCTCCTCAAATCTTTATTTCATTGATCATGCCCTTGATGTTGTAGCTAAAATGTCATGACCATACCCAAGGTCATCTAAGTTTTTTCTTCAATTACTGTCTAGGAGTTCCATAGTTTTGAATTTTATATTTAGGTCTGTGAACCATTTTGAGTTAATTGTTATGATGTGGGTAAGGTCTGTGTCTAGATTCATTTTGGGGGAGGGGATGTGGATGTCCAGTAGTTCTGGCACCATTTGTTGAAAACAGTATCTTTCCTCCATTGGATTGCCTTGTTCATCTGTCAAAGATCAGTTGATCATATTTATGTGAGTCTCTGTTCCATTCTATTGAACTATTTCTATTCTTTGCCCACTACCATGCTGCCTTCATAGCTGTATCATTATTAAACCTACAATACTTTCTTAAAGTCAGGTAGCATCAGTCCTCCAACTTTATTCTTACCCTTTAATGCTGTGTTGGCCATTCTTATGGAGAGGCTAGGTCATTAGCCTCTCCACATAAACTTTAGAACAGTTTGTGGTCATCCACAAAATATTTTTCTGGAATTTTGACTGGGATTGCTTTGAATCTACATATCAAGATGGAAAGAACTGGGATGTTGATAATAATGAGTTTTTCTATCCAGGAACATGGAATATCTCCATTTTTAAAGCTTTTTGATTTCTTTCATCAGAGCTTTGTAGTGGTCTTTGTATATATCTTTTACATATTTTCATAGATTTGTACCTAAATATTTCACTTTGGGGAGGTGCTAATGTAAATGGTATTATGTTTTTTTATCTCAAATTCTACTTGTTCATTGCTCTATATAGGAAAGTGATTGATTTCTGCTTCTTAACCTTGTATTCTTCAATGTGACTCTATTGCTTATTAGTTCCAGAAGTTTGGGTTTTGTTTTATTTTCAATTCCTTTAGATTTTCTATATGGTGATTGTGTTGTTTATGGAGAAAGACATTTAATTTCTTCCTTCCCAATGTGTATACCTTTTATCCGCTTTTCCTATCTTATTACATTAGCGAAGACTTTCTGTACAAGGTTGAAAAGGAGTGGTGAGAGAGACATCTTTGCCTCATATTTGATCATATGATCCAATCATGGGAAAGCTTCAAAACTCATCATTAAATATGTAAATTGTAAGCTTTTGTGGATATTCCTTACCAAGTTGAGGAAGTGTCCCTCTGTCCCTAGTTTACTTTTTAACATAAATAGGTGTTGGGTTTTGCCAAATAGTTTTCCAGATCTCTTTGCTCTTTGCCCATTTTTCTCACCCTTAGCTCTTTGAATATATTTATGAGCTGTCTAAGGCCTTCATCTAGTATGCCTAATGTTTGGGCTTCTCAGGACAGGTTCTGCCATTTTTCATTCTTCTTTTGCATTGGCCATGACTCCCTGTTTCTTTTTATGTCTTTTGAGATTTTTTTTTTTTTGAAAATCAGGTATCTAAAAGAACAGCCACATCTCCCAGTCTTTGTAGACTTGTTCTATGCTAGGGAAGTCCTCTATTGATTAGCTGGGCATGCTCTGAACATAGGGAATCAGTCTCACATTGAAGCTTAAATTCTTTTCAGGTCTTTCCTGAACATGAGTCCTGTCTGTGCCTTACTTAATTCCTCCATATAAAATAGCTGCTTTTGAATGTCTTTATTTCCCGAAGAATCTCAACTCATGTCCTCCTCTGGGCTTCACATGGCTCTTGCATGTCTCTGGCTGTAATCTTTTTTTCTAAACATCTGCAAATCTGTAGTCTCCCTGAAGCTTCTATGAGCAGTGGCTACCACTTTTCTCCACATGAGAACTGGGCAGTACAGTGACAATCCCTATGCACCTAGACATATTAGATCATGACAAATAAGGTCTGTTCTGCCACCTCCAGTTCAAGGGAGGGAACAAAGCTGCTACTTCTTCCAGACCAAAATCTTGCCATCCTGCAGAGTGATTGAGTAAAGGCAAGTAAAAAAAATTCATATATTATTTTTGTTAAATAATGATTAGCTCTTCTTTAAAAACCTTAACGGATGCATAACCTCATATATAGTATTAATATACCATTATTTAACTACTCCCCTACAGATAGGAATTGATGTTGCCTCAATTGTTCATTTTAACTATACCAGCATTATGGGTCATTTATATAGAGGATTGGGTAGGCTCATTACATCTTCTATTTTCATTGAGTGTAAGAGTCCTTTGGCAAAGTACTTTAGCTTTGTATACACATATGGTTCAAACAGATGTCAGGACCTTTTGTGTTGGGGAATGGGGGCCACAACAAGCAGACAGAAAGAACCTTCACCTTGGCTTCTTTTTGGTAGGAATGGAACCCTTTAGGGAAAAATCATACTGTGAAGAATAAGTCTGGTTCTGTGGAAATAAAGGCTGAGCTAAAACATGAAGTTATACTTGATCTTAGGTACATATATAAGCATATAAAACAAGCACGCATGCACACACACACAAACACAAGTTTCTAAAAGTTGGGTTACTGGGTCAAGGGATGAAGTATTTAAAGATCTTGATACATATGGCCAAATAGTTTTGGGAAGAATTGCATACGATTTTTCTCTAGTAATTTTATCTTAAGAAGGATTACAGGGCTCAGCTCTGTAACTTTTGGGGATAGGAGGCTATACTTCCAAGTATATTAGAAGGCAGCACCATTTCTTCAGAGTTGCCTGAAACCTCAGAGCTAAGCCAAAAGGCAGCTTCCTTCTTAAGAAATCTGGGGACCCAGTCATTCATTCAAATAGGACCCCCTGGGCCTGGATGCCTAGAAGAAAGCTTTTATGCATGATCCTGAGAGGTCCTGGGAAGTCCATTCTAAAGAGAAACTGACAGAAGTCTCTACTCCTGGTTGATAAACAACAATGAATCCAGGTAAGCACAGTCATTTAAATTTAAAACTTAATAATAGTTCTGGGCACAGGGGTGGATCAGTCGGTTTAGCTTCCCACTCTTCATTTTAGTTCAGGTCATGATCTCATGGTTCATGAGATCTAGCCCCACGTTAGGCTCTGTGCTGACAGAATGGAGCCCGCTTGGGATTCTCTCTCTCCCTCTATCTATCCCCCTCCCCTACTCATGCTTGTTTTCCAAATATAAATAAAAACTTAAATAAATAAATAAATAAACCTTAATAATATCTTTCCTGTGGCCTAGTTATGCAAAAAAAGGATATTTAGGGGCGCTTGGGTGGCTCAGTCAGTTAAGTGTCCAAATTCGGATGAGGTCATGAGCTCACCGTTCATGGGTTCAAGTCCCGCCTCAGACTCTGTGCTGACAGTGCAGAGCCTGGGTCCTGCTTCAGATGCTGTGTCTACTTTTCTCTCTGCCCCTCCCCCACTCACAGTCTATCTCTCTCTTAAAAATGAATAAATGTTAAGAAATATCAGTTTTTAAAAAAGCAGATGTATATACCTTCCATGCTATCCTTTGTCCACAGTATTATACCACAATTAACGTTCTTTAGATCCAATTTCTTTTGTATTCAGGAATATTTATATTTTTAAAATATATAGAATTCTTTAGTTAGAAATATTAAGGCAATGGGATTATCTATCAGGTTCTAAAAGTACCCTTGAATTAAATCACTCACATCCTCCTCTTAAATAATAAAACAAAACCTTGAATCACATTGCTATTTCAGCTTTCTTACAATAAGGAATTAAGACCAAGCTACACCAGAGTACAAAAACCTGAAATTCTGAGCAGGAAAATAATTTCTTAGACATCTGTTTATTCAAACATTATGCTTACTGAAGACCGATTTAACAGACCTCATGGAGTAGGGGGGGGGGAAGTAAAAACAACCCACCCAGCACCTGCTTCACTGCAAATTTCCTGGGGACAAAATGTCTGCATTCTGTGCTACAGTCTCACCCTACAGCCTCCATATGTGTTTGATGCTGATTAACCTGAATAGGAGATGAGAACCTTTCTATACATCAATTTGGCATGTAGCATTGGTGATGCAACTTTCAGAAGCATTCTGAGGCACAAGAAATAGCACTGCCTGCAGTGAGAGTCTTTGATAATCAAAGAAAAGTATATCACTAAATACATTCTTACAAATAAGAAAGAAAATTCTAGCACGTTTGCCAATGAACTAATTTTCATATCAAGGAAATGTCACAATGAGATATTCTATGAGTTAAAACACTAATTGTTACACTCAACTTTTAATAGATTCTGAAGTTATATTGTGGTATTAAAATTAGAGAAAAACAATTTAATCTAAATGGAACTTAGGGAAGAAATGCAGGACTAATATAGAAGAGTAGCTGCACTTTTTTGGTTAACTCATTTTAAAAATGTCAAACATTTTCAGTCAAATTTTATTTAAAAAAAATCAGCAGATCACCATGACAAGTCAAGAACCCCATCTAAATATGCCCTTGAGTATAAAGCACATCTGAGTATGGAGTGAAAAAAACTTTCCAAAAAAGTCATCAAATGGATCCTCTCCAAATACCCAAATAATCACTTCTGCAGGCCTTTTGCTGCGTGGAATCATCAGGAACTGAAGATTTATTGCTGTGAAAGCAAATCTGTAACAGAGTGGTATGAATCTTGGCTATTAAACATCATCAGCTGAATCAAGTTAAGGAGTTCAAAATCTAATAGGAAATGTGTGTGTGTGAAAGTCGATAAGCCAGATGAACCAAGAGCAACTGAGAGATCTAAACTGTTCAGTGAGACCAGACATTATGTTAAATTTTTTTAAATGTTTTATTTATTTTTGATACAGAGAGAGACAGAGCATGAGAGGGGGAGGGGCAGAGAGAGAGAGGGAGACACAGAACCGGAAGCAGGCTCCAGGCTCTGAGCTAGCTGTCAGCACAGAGCCCGACGCGGGGCTCGAACCCACAAACGTGAGATCTGACCTGAGCCGAAGTCAGAGGCCTAACTGACTGAGCCACCCAGGCGCCCCAACATTATGTTAAATCTTCGTTTCTGAAGGCAATTAAAAATTAAAGTTTCAACAGCATATAGACCAAACTGAAAAAATTGAAGAAAGCAATTAAAATTATGTTCCAAGAGCAAAGCTTTTTCTCAGCTCAATTTCAGCACCCCAAGGAGGAAAAAACCCATCCATGACCATCACAGATGAAAACAAAATGTCATTGGAATCGGTTAATTTTCCCCAAGGAGGTATAAAGTTCATGTACAAATTTGAAACTATACTGTAAAAATTGTATTTCTCATAGTTCGAATGTAATTACCTTTCAACTCTGTTTAATATTGTTTTTCTTATATTGTAAAAGTGTTGTTTTTACATACTTCTGAAACTGGTTCTGGTTCTTCTTCACTTCTTTTTATATCAATATCTAATATATACTGGTTACCAGTCCTAATCAAAAAAGTCTTAGAAATCTCTTCATTAGGACAATTCATTCAGCAGAATTTACGAATGTGCAAGCAAACCATGAAAGACGCAGCTTCCCTGAAAACACATTTTTGTTTATTGCTTCATTGAATATTCTTTACAATGATTCTTGATGAATGACTCTTTCCATCCTGTAAACATAGTGTGCACAGTCTCGCTACTCTGTGTATTCACTTCCTTGGACAAGAAGCCTGGTTCACTGATAGTGACAAGCCACAGGAGTCTAATTTTTTTAAAATTTTTATGTTTTTATTTATTTTTGAGAGACAGTGCAAGCAGGGGAGAGTCAGAGAGAGAGAGAGGGAGACACAGAATCCAAAGCAGGCTCCAAGCTCTGAGCTAGCTGTCAGCACAGAGCCCGATGCGGGGCTAAAACCTAAGAACATTGAGATCATGACCTGAGTGGAGTGAAGCAGGTCACTTACCTGACTGAGCCACCCAGGACCCTGAGGAGTCTAAGTTTTAATGGCTGATAAACCTTACATCCCTGCAGGAGGAAAGCACTTGCTTGTTTTTGCTACTTCAGAAAGTGACAGAAAGTTATGTTGAGGTAGCCCAATCAATTTATATGTTTTTCTTTTTCCTTTTTTTGTAAATTTGGTCTCAGAATATTTCTGGAAGGGAGACCTTGTGAAGAAGTGACTGCCGGGACAGGTTTCCATTGCAGTCTCTTATGCAGGGCACCTTGGCTCTCCTCTTCTATGGCTTTATCCAGGCACTGATTATTGTTCACATGCTGCAGGGTTAATTTCACTGGGTCATACTCCCAAAGTTGGTTGCCTTTTAGGTAGTGCCATTTGAGCACTGTGACTGGGCCATTACATTTGGAGACATCCAAGCAAAGGTCATCTGTTCTCATTTCTTTGTTGGCAGTCTAAGAGAAAACCGGGTTAAGACCATTACCACGACAGGTAAAAAAATCCAACATTTTTGTTCTCTTTTCTAGCCATGTTATCTAGACACTGATTTGTTTCTACATTTCTTATCTCTCCCAAAGAGAAATAGTGATATGGAATCTGGGAATCAAGATAAATATTCTCTAGGTACCAAGAGAAAGGTTTGCATTGTATTTGTGTCTTAGTCCAAGACTTGATGATATCTCTCCATAGTCTCCCTTTGTAACACCTGAAGAAATTATATAGAAGAAATTCTTGAACTCATCCATCCACACTTCTGCAAGTTGCCTGTTGTTTTTATTGATAATCTGTCCTGTGCCTCCAAGAAACGTGTACGGTGTGGATTTCCAAAATACATGCCTGACATGTGAGCAGGTAACAATCTCCAACGTTCCTCCACACTGCCAAATCCTAAAGGAAATCTCTAGGTTTTCTCCTGCCCAAATATCCATTCCAGGATCATATGTTCCAATCTCCTGGAAGTAATCTCTGTCTGTTGAAGACAGGCCTCTTCCCATTGTAGGTGTTCTGATATTAGGAGTCTGATCACCTTTCCTTCTGTCCATTTCTCTTAGGGGAACAGGATACCAGCATAGATCATATCAGAGCCTGCCATGTACTCAAAAGTATCACTGCTGATCACATCAGTGATCGGACATACCACTGTTTTCCTGTCCTGTTTGATCCTGGCTGAGAGAGGCTCCAGCCATCCCACTGAACATTCACAGTGAGCATCTAAGAAGGTGATCACTGGGCCTTTAGACGCAGCAGCTCCTTTGAATCGAGCTCTGATCAATCCAGAACGTCGTTCCGTTTGAATTACATGACCTGGTACTTTTAGTTTTTTCACAGAAGTCTCTAGCGGTCTTTTCAAAAAGTCCCTGTCACTGGCATCATGTGCTAGAACACTTTCTTCTAGGATGTGTCTCGGTGAGTGATTAGTGACACTATGAAGAGTTTGCAGACGTGTGCTCCAAGTCTCATCGTGGAAAACACTCACCACACTTGTGGGAAGATCATCTGGGCACACCTTTGTTTCACACCCTTCTCAGCTAACATCTGTTGAGCACAATCATTTCAGTTGCCATGAAATTGAACTGATTGATTTTATTTTTTAAATAATACTTTATTGTTAAATTGGTTTCCATGTAACACCCAGTGCTTCTCCCCACAAGTGCCCCCCACCATGACCATCACCCCCTCCCTCCCTCCCCCTCCCCCTTTCAGTCCATGGTTCCTCTTAGTATTCAGTAGTCTCCCTTGATCTGTGTCCCTCACCCTTCTCCGCTCTCTCTCCCCCTTCCTCTCCCCATGGTCCTCTGCCAGGTCTCTCCTGTTAGACCTATGAATGCAAACATATGGTATCTATCCTTCTCTGCCTGACTTATTTCGCTTAGCATGACACCCTCAAATGTCATTATTACCCAAAACAATTTACACATTCAATGCAATCCCCATCAAAGTTGCACCAGCATTCTTCTCAAAGCTAGAACAAATTATCTTAAAATTCATATGGAACCACAAAAGACCCCGAATAGCCAAAGTAATATTGAAGAAGAAAACCAAAACAAGAGGCATCACAATCCCAGACTTTAGCCTCTACCACAAAGCTGTCATCATCAAGACAGTATGGTACTGGCACAAAAACAGACACATAGACCAATGGAATAGAATAGAGAACCCAGAAC
>NC_043716.1:21645721-21654314 GCF_006229205.1 Suricata suricatta
CAAAGGAGTTGAAATCTTATATTCACACAAATCCTTCTCATGGATGTTTTAGCAGCTCTATTCATAATTGCCAAAATTTGGAAGCAATCATGATGTCCTTCCAGAGGACTCTTAAATGCACATAAATGCATATTACTAAGTGAAAGCAACCAATTTAAAAAGACTATGTGCTGTGTGATTCCAAGTATATGACACTCTGGAAAAGGCAAAACTATGGAGATAGCAAAAATATCAGTAGTTGTCAGGGATGGGGAGTTGGAACAAGAAGAAGAAGCAGAGCACAGACGATATTTAGGGGCAGTGAAACCACTCTGTGTGATAGCATAATAATGGATATGTGTTATTCTACATTTGTCCAGACACTGAGAAAGTACAACAGTAAGAATGAATCCCAAGGTAAATTACGGGGAAAGTTAGATAAACACAAAGGAAGGCAGTAAGGGAGGAAATGAGGGATTAAAAATAAAAAAGCTAGAACACAGACAACACAACAAAATGGCAGTAGTAAGTCCTTCACTATCTGTAACTACTTTCAGTGTAAATTACCCTGGGCAAGCAAAAGACATAGATTAACAGAACTGATTTTAAAAACCGGATTCATCGATGTGCTGTTTAAAAAAGACTCTATTTATTTTATACTATTGTCATTAAAATTTTTTTATTTGAGGCTAATTGACATGCATAGTACACTTGTTTCTGGTATACAACAACATAGTGATTTGACAAGTCTCTACACTATGCTTTGCTCACGGCACGTTTAGCTACTCTCTGTAACATACATACCATTGGTTGTACTCCTTATGATGTGCCTTTTATTTCCTTGACTTATTCATTCCATACTGGAAACCTTTATCTCCCACTCCCCTTTACCCATTTTACCAATTCTCCCAACTCCCTTCCTTCTGGCAACCATCAGCTTGTTTTCTGTATTTACAGGTATGGTTTTGCTCACTCTTTTCCTTCCTTCCTTCTTTCCTTCCTTCCTTCCTTCCTTCCTTCCTTCCTTCCTTCCTTCCTTCCTTCTAGATTCTACATAAAAATTAAATAATACAGTATTTCTCTTTCCCAGTCTTATTTCACTTAATAAAATAACTTCTAGATCCATCCATGTTACCGCAAATTACTCAAACTCATCCTTTTGATACTTTAGTAATATTACAGTGAGAACATGCGTGTGGGTGTGCGTGTGTGTGTGTGTGTGTATACACCACATCTTCTTTATTCTTTTTTCTCTCAGTGGTTGCTGAGGTTATGTTCATATCTCAGCTATTATAAATAAAACTGCAATAAACATAATAGTGTATATCTTTTCAAATTGGTGTTTTTGCTTTCTTTAGGTAGATACCCAGGAGAGGAATTACTGTGTCATATGGTATTCTTATTTTTAACTTTTTGAGGAACTTCTCTACTGTTTTCCACAGTGGCTGCACCAATTCACATTCTGACCAATGATGCACACAGGTTCTTTTTTCTCCTCATCCTTGACAACACTTGCTTTTCTTATCTTTTTAATTTTAGCCATTCTGATAGATGTGAAATGACCACTCATTGTCGTTTTGATTTGCATTTTTCTGATGATGAGTGATGTTGAGCATTTTTAACATGATTGTTAGCTATCTCTATCAAGACTCACTTTAGATCTAAGGACATGCATCAGTTTAAATGGAAGATGGAAAAAGGTCTTCTTGCAACTAGTAACCGAAAGAGAACAGAGGTTGCTACAGTAATATTAGACAAATTTGACTTTAAGTCAAAGGTGGTTATAAGGGATGAAGACACTATATGATGAGAAAAGAATGAGTTCACCAAGAAGGTATAATACCTGTAAACACATGTGCATCAAACATCAGAGCTCCTAAATATATAAAGCAAATATTTGATAGAATTCTGGGAAAAATAAACAGCTCTACAATAAGAGTTGGAATCTTAATTAGGGTTAGATGAATTGTGGACACAAACATTCAATTCATACCTGTTGTTTGTATAGAGGAATGTTGACATTCACAGCATATAAGCTGAGCCTCTGCAGGACCCTGGCCCAGCAGCAGGAGACAAGAATACTATGACCCCTTCATGACCTTTCCTAGTCTAGCGTAGTGATTCTTGCCTGGGCCGGACTTGCTCTCAACAATCTCTAAGCCATCTATAGCAAATTGTGACCCAAGTAGACTTTAAAGGGACAGAACTAATGGTTTGGGGATACTTATACTAGAGCAGACATCTGGAATAGAAGAATTTTACTTCACTGAAAATATTGATTTCTGGTAGGAAGAGGGTGCAGTAACTTGGCCCACCTTGCTTAAGATCAACTGGCCAAAATGTGTGAATCTAATTCATCCTTGCAAGATGGAAAAATTTACATGGCACAGTGCTGGATGTCTTTAGACCCTAACTGTGATTTTTTCCTAAATGATTCCCCACTAAAAGGAGGAAATTAAGGTAAAAGCTATAATGAATTAAAAAGAAAAGTATAAGTAATATATATAATTTGTTTCACTGAGAATATAAAAAACATGAATAAGCTCCCCACAGGGGCTTATTGGAGGGAAGGAGAAAGAAAATAAGGGGTTTGAAAAGATATATAAACCCAGATGAAGATGAGATGAAAACAATTAAAAGCGAGTCATATAAAACTATGGCAAAAAATGGAAAATTCTAGGCATCTGACTGGTTCAATTGGTGGTCCATGTGTCTCTTGATCTCGAAGCTGTGAGTTTAAACCTCACATAGGGTGTAGAGATCATTTTAAAAAATGGTATCTTCAAAAAATATTGAAAATTTTGCAGGAGTAGAAGTTATTATACTCTTAGCTCAAAATCTATCTACACACACAAAAGTTTTCACCCTATTCTTTTCCATGGCGTCTAGTGGAATATATACAGCAAAAGACTGTACTGGGTTAACCTTACCCTAAAAATTTTGCTGTCACTCCTGTTCAGATTTTACACTCATGCCTGTTTCTGTTTTACAGGAAAGGATTTCTATTTGGAAATTGAATGACTACTGGGAAATGAACAGTAGTGTTTATTTAAAATTAACTCTGCTGGGCTAGTTTTAAATGTGGGTAGAGTCACTCTTGGGGCGAAGAATAGAAACAAAATGAAAGATTGTCGACTATGCTAAAATGAACAAATCAAAAGACTATAGATGCTGGCGAGGGTGTGGAGAGAAGGGCACCCTCCTACACTGTTGGTGCCAATGTAAACTGGTGCAGCCGCTCTGGAAAACAGTGTGGAGGCTCCTCAAAAAAACTATCCATAGGACTCCCTTATGACCCAGCAATAGCACTGCTAGGGATTTACCTAAGGGATAAAGAAGTGCTGAGGCATAGGAGCACATGTACCCCAATGTTCATAGCGGCACTTTCTACAATAGCCAAATCATGGAAAGAGCCTAAATGTCCATCAACCGATGAATGGATCAAGAAGATGTGGTGTATATATATACAATGGAGTACTATATGGCAATGAGAAAGAATGAAGTATAGCCATTTGTAGGAAAGTGGATGGACCTTGAGGGTGTCATGCTAAGCGAAATAAGTCAGTCAGAGAAGGATAGATACCATATGTTTGCATTCATAGGTCTAACAGGAGAGACCTGGCAGGGGACCATGGGGAGAGAAGGGGGAAAGAGAGCGGGGAAGAGTGAGGAACACAGATCAAGGGAGACTACTGAATACTGGACGAACCATGGACTGAAAGGGGAGGGGGGAGGGGGTGATGGTCATGGTGGGGGCACTTGTGGGGAGAAGCACTGGGTGTTATATGGAAACTAATTTGACAATAAACTATTATTAAAAAATAAAATAAACAAACAAATAAATAAACATTAAAAATTAAAAAAAGAAAGATTGTCGACTATGAAAAAAGCAGAATAAAAACATCTTATAAGATGTGATTACTTTGCTGAATTCTGGAGGGGGAATGATCAAGGCTGAAATTGAGAATGAAAACTATAGTTACCAAAAAGATGGAATAGGACAAGATTTGGAAAAATTTTTTGGAAATAGTCTTCAATCTGTTCCTAAATACTTAACCTTTATGCAGCAAGGTCAATATTTTCAAACTTTTGTCAAGTCATGGAGCTCAGAAACCTCTGGTTTACGGATTGTCACCTTGAGGACCAATTTGTACAAAAGGGATGTCACATGTACAATTGTGATGAGTGCCACTGATATCCTGGATAGCCTCAAAGCCAAGAGCAAAGCTGGAAGGAGATGTTCTGGACCGAAATTGCCTCCACAGCTGGATGTACAAAAAGAGTGACACAAAAGACTTGGCTGGTGCATTTTTTAACAGGACACAGCTTAAGTACAGAGAAAAAGTGCCCTTTACTGAATCCACACATGTTGAAATGAAAGCCTTCTCAACAGGAAAGTGGTTGCAACGCATTAAAGAGATCCTCCCTCATTATGTTTCTGCTTTTGCAAATACTGATGGGGCATATTTGTTTATTGGGTTATGTGAAGAAAAAGAAGTAGTTGGTTTTAAAGCAAAGATGTATGACGTTAACGAGATAGAAACAGAGATTTAAAAATCCATTAGGAAGTTGCCTATCTATCACTTCTGTAGGCAGAAGGAGCAGATAAATTACTCATGCAAATTTCTTGCAGTATATGATGAAGGAAGTCTTTGTGGATGTGTCTGCACTCAAAATAGAGCCATTCTGCTGTGTGGTGTTTGCTAAGGAGCCGGAATCCTGACACGTGAAAGACAACCAAGTGAGGCAGTTCACCGCTGAGGAATGGATTTCTGCCATGTTGCCTGCTAAGCCAGGTGAGGAAGGGAGATTAGGAATGAAGATACATTTGGCTAGGATGGCAGACAGGTTTTATTTGGGATATGGAGTGAGATCATAGTATTCACAATTCAGTACCTAATTTACCTATGTCTGGTAGGTACAATCAATCGTTCACTTCTTTTCTTCTACTTTCTTAGAAGATTGCTATTGCATACAAAATATGGAATGTTCTTCTCTTAGTAGCACAGTCTTGTACAAAGATCTAATTAACCCTGTTTTTCCTCCTTGCCACCTCTTACTCACTCTCAATGAAAAAAGCCTGTTGAATCCCTTTTTTTCTGAGCTCACTTTCAATAACTGGCCATTTCTTTCTGTGAGGAACACTTGCCTCTTTTATTTACCCATTCCTTCATTTTTTGGACACTTCTCTATTTATTTCCCTTAAAACCTCTTCCCTCTTTCTCCCCTTCTGTCTTTCCATTTGTGAGTCAAAATGTAACCCTAAAGTGGAGTGATTTTTTTAAGTAATAATGCCAGTAGTTTACATGATTCTAGAAAAGGGATGTCCCAAATGAAGTGATATCACACTAGCAACCTTAAAATCCCTGAAAATGTAGGTTCTCCCTTGGAATCTGCACCACACTCAGCTGTCCTTCACTAGTCGTCTCATTTTTGCATTTCCCTTGCCTTTAAAATGAATCCCATTTCATAGTTATGCATTCAATGACTTAATTGATGTTTCCTATTTATTTTCATTCCGGTACAGTGTGTTCCAGCAATATCAAGGATGAAATGGGTTAGACTTGCACTCTGTATCTGACCTAGGAATCTAATCACAACATCTTACAATATTTCTGTTGGGAAAATGGGGTTAATTCTAAGCAGACTTTTGATATACTATGCATTAGTTAGTTGGGAAGATGGTTTCTTTTGTGACCAATTGAGAATATGATTCTTATCTTTTCAGATTTTTCTTGTTTAAAAGACAGACTTTTCTCATATATTCCTGGTATTTGGGCTGTTGGGAATTTGGTAAGTGAGCAACAGAGATATGTCCTTTCAGCTTGTTTAATTCTAGCTTCTTTGCAATTGTGGGTGAGTATGTTCAAGCCTCCTTCATATCAGTGTCACCTTGAAATTTGTCATCAAAGCATGCAAGGTATTGATGGGAATACTTTGATATTTTTAGTCATTGAGTATGTTAAAGTCTAATGTTTTAGATTTTGAGTATACAATCCTTAATGTAATAGAAGCTGGTTTAACTGAAAGTAAGAGAACCATTTTAGTTTAAACAAGAAAGGAAGTGGATCATGTCACTGGGAAGTCTAGACTGAGACCCAGACTCCTGCAGGACTATGTTCAGTGACTGGAGAAATGCCATCTGTATTCAGCATCTCTGATTTGTCTGTTTTTATTGTTTTTGTTTGGAGGCAACATGTTATTTTCTGCTATTTGGACTGTGTTACCTTGAATATTCATTTTCAGTCTTCTGGTGTGTATTTGTAAGAGAATCTCTTGGATGCACAACTAAGAATTGCTGAGTCAGGATGTATGCAAGTGTGCAAATACTGATATAATCTCAGAATGTTTTCAGAGTAGGTGGCTCACTTCAGTCCCATCACCCACATACTAGAAAAGCTTCTATCTTCTCCAATTGTCAAACTTCATCTTTGTCCTCTTCTTTCTCATCCTCCTTCTTCTCACTCACATAGGCACAACAGAGTATCTCTTTATGGTATGCATTTCCCTGGTTGTTGTCTTGGCAAAGCCTCTCTCTTAACACTTATTGGCCATAAGTTGTCTTTAGTCTTCTAAAAATACTCTTTGTGTCTTGTGCCCATTTTTCTATAGGGCTTTTGTCTTTTTTTATTGAGTTGTCATAGTAACTTACAGATTGTTGAATCCAATTCCTCTTTTGCTCACAGGTATTACAGATGACAGATGTCTTCTCCAAGTCTGTGGTTGCATATTCTCTTTTCTGAACATATAGTATGATAATCATTAGCTGTAAATTTTAAGGTTGTCAAACTTATTTTAATTTTGTAGTCCAGGGCTCTTTGTACCTTGAGTAAGATATTCTTCTCTACTCTAAAGGTACAAAGAGATTTCCCTTCATTTTCTTCTAAAAGCTTTAAAGTTCTGCACGTTGTATTGAACACTGAAATCCTCAATCCATCTCAATAGACACTGATGTAAGGCCGCTATTAAATTTTACTCCATGTGGTTAACTGCATTCCCAGCTTTAAGTACTGAATAGCTCCATGTTCACCCATTGATTTGCCATGCCACCACCACCATATTAATAAGTATATTTATATACAACTGCATTTCTAGAAACTCTTTATATGTCCTTGGTCAATTACGTGGTCCTTACTTATGCTATGCTTTGTTAGTATTAAAATGTTATACTGAGGAGCCAAGATGGCGGAGAGGAAGGGAGCTCTGTGAACTCCGTCCACACCATTTATCAAACTGAGAAGGATATTACGCTCATCTGCGAGAGCAGAAGGAGAAAATACGAACTCCAGAAGGAATAGAACCTCAAGGATACCTGAATGAGTGGGGACGAATGGGGGAGATCCGAAAACGGGCCAGTCCAGGATGGGCAGGGGAGGTAAGATTCCCCAGCCCAACGTGGCGCAAGCACGCAGCGCCCGAGAGACAAAGGGACGAGACAGAGTCGGAACACGCTCATAGAACTGTCTCTGGGGAAGAGGTATAGAACGCTTGGCTGCGCTTGGAGACAGAAACCCACTCCATAGATAACTGCTGGGTAGCCAGAATCCCGAAATGGGGTGGCGCAAGAGAAGGAACAGCTTCCAACCCTAAGCCATCTTGGCGGGGAATCAGAGGAGTCTGTGGCTGTGAGAAGCGGCTGTGCTGGGGAGGCGCACTCCCCGGCGGGAAGCGGCCGGAGCTGCGACTGCGCCAGGCGTGAGCAATTCGAACTTGGTTTTGGGAACCGGACCACGGACCGCATTTCCACGGCACACCTCGCCCCCTGCACGGACTGGGCGAATCCCGGGTCCCCACAGGGAAAAAATAGGGCGCACACCGACGGGACCCCCAACAAAGAGTCGGTGGCGGGTGGAGGCCCGGGCGCGCGCTTAGACTGTAGGAGTTCCCAGCTCATTTCCACCAGCGCACAGCGTCTTGAGCAAAGCTATCGGAAACTAAGAGAGACTCGGTTTTTTGCTTTTTGTTTTTGTTTTTTTTGTTGTTGTTGTTTGTTTGGTTTTTTTTTTAGAGAAATACTGATTTTAATTCAACATAAGGTAAACTCTAGGCATCTGTCATCTTTCAGCCTAAAAATTAGCAAGACTGTTGAAACAGGGCACAATTTTCCCCCATACTTGTTACGTGGCTCCAATTACAAAAAAAAAAATTTTATGCAAATGTTAAAACATAAAAATAGAAGTCTGTGATTTTAAAAAAAAGTGTATAAAAAATTCCCACAAAACCTGTCAACGTTGTTCCTTAGTCTACAAAATAGCACCAGTAAGAAGAGTAAAAGGTGTTAAAAACCATTACGACAGCATTTCTGAAATGCAGTTTCCTGACCTCCCATTCCCCCTAAAAATGACTTCTCATGGAATACAAAAGGACTTTAAAATCTCTGGAGGGAGGGTCGAGGTTTTATTGCAGTTTCCCCCGGCAATCTCTTAGATGAGGGGAGAGTGCGGGCCGTGTGCTTGTGAGCCGGCTGTCACTGCTTCTCAGTTTTAGAAAAAGGCTGAGGAATTGGGGTATCCTACTTCTAATGTGGGGACCTGTGCCTGCAGAGTAGTCTGGAAGGGTGCATTATGGGGCGGGTGAGGATGTCCTACCTAAGCCTACTCCTTTGCTCCCTTCC
>NC_043716.1:21654414-21656860 GCF_006229205.1 Suricata suricatta
TGACCCTACCCTACTTGCCCTCTCTCTCAAGAAAATTAATAAACATTAAAAAAAGAAGAAAGAGAAAGAAAGGAAGGAAGGAAGGAAGAAAGAGGGAGGGAAGGAGGGAGAGAGGGAAGGAAGGAAGAGAGAAAGAGAAAAATAGAGAGAAAGAGAGAGAGAGAAAGAAAGGAAGGAAGGAAGGAAGGAAGGAAGGAAGGAAGGAAGGAAGGAAGGAAGGAAGGAAGGAAGGAAGGGCAATGCTAGAGCCAGTTAGGGAATTAAGCAGTGCATCTCCCTGACTTTCTCACTTAATTTTCCTAGTAGGTTGTATAATTCCAACAGTTGTAGTTAAGCCCCATTGAACTTTCACCTGATTTCCTTTTCTTGACTGAGCTGCTCATGTTGCTGTTATTAATAGTTTTGAATATGTTTTTTTCTACACTCTGATCAGCAACTTCCTTCCACAGCCCACACAAGTTATAGTTCCTTTGAGTTCTGGTTTGCTTGGTTTCTTTTGGGTATCCATTTTAGAGATTGCACGAAAATTACAACAGGGAGTTAGCAATAATTATTTTATTATTTTATGATGTTATGCCCAAGTTTCCAATATCACCCCAAAGGAAATCAGAGACTACCAGGGAGACTGAGTCAGGCATGCAAAAGTAAAGGGCTTTATTATGGGATTAAGCTCGGGCTCACAGACTCCATCAACCGCTGGCCATGTGGAGAGAGCGCGAACATGGCAGCATAGGGGCTTTTTTTAGGAAGGGGGCATTACAAGAAAGAAAGACACAGGTACAGCGATCCATTCCCTACCCCCCTATCAATACTGACAGTAGTGGGAGCCAATCACAACATTTAGAGTATCGACCAATCACAGAGCAGGCCCAGGACTCTCACGTAGGGAGTGACTAAGACCCTCACGTAGGGCAGGGCATGACTAGCCTACATGTTTAGGCCCGCCCCTAGAAAGGTCAAAGGTGTTAGCTGGCCTCTCCTGACTGGGTGCCACAAGAGTTATCCCTCTTTCTCTGGGCAATGTGCACCCTTCCATTGGCCAATGATATGAAGAAGCTGGCAGCTTCCCCTTTAAGTACAGGGGAAGCCTGAATCAGACCTGTGTCCTTTCAATGAGAAAAGGTATTGTGCATGAGAGGAAATTGAGTTTGAGATGTCACAAACCAGATAATTAATTCCCAATCCTAGCAGTTCATGGGAACCTTTCACAATCTTTTTTAAAACTGCAGATTCCAGGGCTCCTCCCCCAGACATATGGAATCCAACAATGATTCAATAGTACTTTATTAAAAATTTTTTTAACATTTATTCATTTTTGAGAGACAGAGAGAGACAGAGCATGAGCAAGTGAGGGGCAGAGAGAGAGGGAGACACAAAATCCGAAGCAGGCTCCAGGCTCTGAGCTGTTAGCACAGAGCCCGATGCAGGACTCAAAATCATGGACCACGAGATAGTGACCTGAGCTAAAAAAAAGTTGGACACTTTCTGACCTATCCACCCAGGCGCTGCTCAATAGTACTTTAAAGATGCCCAAGTGATGTTATGGTCAGCCAGGTTCCCCCCTTTTTAAATAAAACTTTCTTTTACTAATGTTTATTTATTTGAGAGAGAGAGAGAGAAGAGAGAGAGAGAGAGAGGATAAGTTAGGGAGGGTCAGAGAGAGGGAAACACAGAATCTGAAGCAGACTCTAGGCTCTTAGCTGTCCACACAGAACCTGATGCAGGGCTTGAATTTAAGAACTGAGAGATCATGACCTGAGTCAAAGTCAGACACTTACACGACAGAGCCATCCAGGCATCCCAAAAAATAAATGTTTCATAAAAATTGGAAAAAAAGTTATGGCCTGCTTAGAATTAGACCTCTGATTTTTCTCTCCCTATCTCAGTGCTCTAGTTACCGTCTCCAGGGGTTTGTGGTTCACATATATACTGAAACAGTTCATTTAATTTGGGTCTAAACATATCTGAGGTTGATGGCTTGAGTAATAAAGGCATATTTGTGTTGTGAAAATGAGTATGTCAATTGATGTCTAGAGAAAACATCCAGAATACATGTAAGTGTTGTCTGTCTCTAGTGAAATGACAATCTATCATTACAGATGACTGTTTTCCGGTGACAGAGGAAATATTTCTCAACTGTCTACCTACTGAATTATTCACAATTATATATTCATTTGTGCTCCATCTCCAAAAGGATTTGAAGAAGGAACTTTTTAAAGGCAGGCAAGTTCACTTTCCAGTGTGTTTAATTAATGGGTGAACAAAATAGCCAAATGTATTTGTGACGCACTTGAAAATAATCTGGAAAAAATCCACCTGGTCAGAGTCTCCCAGCTCAGTATGGTTTAAGTTTTTCCTGAAAGTGAAACAGTGTATATACCTCAGGATAAAAAAGGAATCCTTTTGCAGAGAGATAAGACAGTTGCATAACCCAGCCCTCCCCGCC
>NC_043716.1:21656960-21667283 GCF_006229205.1 Suricata suricatta
CCCCCCCCCCCCCCCCCCCCCCCCCCCGCCATGTCAGCTCAGAAAGCCTGTTCCCCAGATCTCTGATCAGTCTGCTCAGTCAGTCTGTCCTCTACACCACCGTCTGTCTCAGACCTCTGCCAGATTGTCTGCGCTGGAATCTTGCATCCTGTACCTGTGGCCTCAGCTGGAAGGTGAGTCCCAGTTCTTCCCCACAGTCTGTTTCACACACTCAAGAGAAGAGTGGCCTTAACATGTCCACCTCAGCCTCTCTTGCCTAAAGTAGATATGTCTGAAAAGGTCGGTAGCCACAAGGTGGATTTGCATCTTAAAGTTCTGTGGTCTTTGAGACCATTCTCTCTGTGGAACAGGCATGGCCTGGGTCTCGCCAGGCAGACTGTTCTTACCTAGGTCATTAAAGGGTGTTGGGTCTGGGTCAGGGTGTTGACGAGAAAGCTCCTGGACACATGCCTGTTCTGGGGTCTGCAGCTTGACAACACCCATAGTGACTGTTGGAGCAAAGAAACGGGCAGCAAACCTGAGCCCGAGGACAAAAATAAGTCCAGGAGGAATGCCTAGTTTTGGTTTTTCTGAAAAACAAAACTAGAGTGTTCCTGCCTTTTTGAAGCTGATTTCTTGGAAACTAGGTTAGATGTATTCCTGTCTTTTAGATTTCATTTTCCCAAACAAAACAAAATTAGAATGTTCTCATCTCTTAATGCCTGCTTTCCCTACCTCAAGGGGAAAAAAAAACAGTTTTCTGCCTATTACTAGAAATTCACCATTTTAATAAATGAATGAAGACTAGTTAGTTTTGGTTTGACTCAAAAGGAACTATTTGTCACAAGAAGAATGATGCCATAGAAAAACCTGTTAGGATTCACTCCAAAGTCAACTAGTTTCTCAAAGGCTATTGCTATAGAAGAGTTTGGGAAGTCCATAAATTCAATAAAACAAGCTTGAAAGAAAAAGTGAGAAAGGATCCAACAGAGATGAAGATGGATCTTGTTAAGGTAGCAGACTGTGAAACAATATGGAACAAAAATTAAATTAGAAGCAACAAGAAATTGAAAACTCAGTTCCTGCCATAGAGGAAGTCTTGAGATAATCCCAGAAAAGGAGAGGAATTAGACAAATATGATGGTAGTTATACAGAAGATCTGTCTAGATAACAAGGATCCACTAAGAATGAATGTGTTGTGGGGCGCCTGGATGGCTCAATCATCTGACTTCAGCTCAGGTCATGATCTCATGGTTCGTGGGTTCGAGCCCCGCATCAGGCTCTGTGCTGACAGCTCAGAGCCTGGAGTCTGCTTCAGATTCTGTGTCTCCCCCTCTCTCTGCCCCGTTCCTCTCATGCTCTGTTACTCTCTATCTCAATGATAAATAAACATTTAAAAAATTAAAAATCCTATCAATAATGGATGTGGAGTAGAGAAATCAATAAGTGGAACAGCAAAAATGTTCTAAGACGTAATATGGGAAAATTTTTCCAAAAATACGCCCCCAGATTGAACAAGTTTTTAACATTCAGGGCAAAAAAATCCAATTGTCTGTGTGAATGGTCATTTTACTTCTGATTTCTCTGGAGCAATGTTTGGAGCAACAGGATAATGGGTATGCTAAATTTTTATTTTCATTCAGTTGTTTTTAAATCAGATCTGACAATCTTTGCCTTTTAATTGAGATGCTTAAATTAACT
The DNA here is from genome assembly GCF_006229205.1 of Suricata suricatta. Taxonomy (NCBI): domain Eukaryota; kingdom Metazoa; phylum Chordata; class Mammalia; order Carnivora; family Herpestidae; genus Suricata; species Suricata suricatta. Next base: position 21,658,642 of record NC_043716.1, read on the forward strand.
TTTTTAAACTCTTTAAAACTTTTTATTTTCAAATACTTAGAGATTCATAAAAGTTGCAAAGGAAGTGCAGAAAAGTATAGAAGAATTCTCTATATCCTTCACTGCTTTCTAGATGATTTTTAATGTGATTATTGTTTTTTCTATTGCTATTTTTTAATTTTCCCATCTATTCTCTGCCCCCCTTTCCCTCTTTTTTGCATCGTTTAGACTTACACTTACATTTTTCTTTTTTAAATTGAATTTAATTCCAGTGTAGTTAACATACAATTTTACATCAGTTTCAGGTGTGCAGTATAGTGATTCAGCACGTCCATTCAACACACGCTTGCATCATGACAGGCGCACTCCTTAGTCCCCATCGCCTGTTTCACCCATGCTCCTCCCCACTTCCCCTCTGGTAACTCTTAACTCCATAGTTAAGAGTCTATTTCTTGCTTTCTCTCTCGCTCTCTCTTTTCCTTTGCTTGTCTGTTTACTTTCTTAAATTCTACATATGAGTAAAATCATACAGAATTTGTCTGATTTCACTTAGCATTCACTGATTTCACTTAGCATTATGCTCTCTAGCTCCATGCAGGTCATTGCAAATGGCAAGATTTCATTCCTCTTCATGGTTGAAAAATATTCCATTGTATGTATACCACATCTTCTTTATCCACTCATCTATTGATGGACACTTGAGTTGCTTCCATCAGTTGGCTGCTGTAAATAATACTGCTATAAAAATAGGGGTGTATGTACCCTTTTGGCTTAGTGTTTATGTATTCTTTGGGCAAACACGCTGCAGAGCAATTACTGGATCATTGGATAGTTGTATTTTTAACTTTTTGAGGAACCGCACACTGTTTCCCACAGTGGCTGCACCAGTTTGCATTCCCACCAATAGTGCATGAGTATTCCTTTCTCTCCACAACTTCACCCACACTTGGTTCTTGTCTTCCTCATTTCAGCCATTCCAACAAGTGTGAAGTAATATCTCATTGTGGTTTGATTTGCATTTCCCTGATGATGAGTGATACTGAGCATCTTTTCATGTGTCTATTGGCCAGCTGGATGTCTTCTTTAGAGAAATGTGTGCTTGTTACCTTATGCTCACTTTTAAATGGGGTTGTTTGTTTTTTAGGTGTTGAGTTGTAAAAGTTCTTCATGTATTTTGGATACTAGCCCTGTATCAGATATGTCATTTGCAGATATCTTGTCCCATTCAGTAGGTTGCCTTTTATTTTCTTGATTGTTTCCTGGCTGTGAGAAACTTTTCATTTTGATGCAGTCCCAATAGTTTACATTTGCTTTTACTCCCCTTGCCTCATGAGACATGTCTAGGAAAATGTTGGTATGGTTAATGTCTGAGACATTGTTGCCTAAGTTATTCTCTAGGATCTTTATGGTTTCAGGCTGACATTTAGGTCTTTAATCCATTTTATTTTTGTTTGTGCTGTAAGAAAGTGGTCCATTTTCTTTCTTTTGCATGTAGCTGTCCAGTTTTCCCAACATCATTTGTTGAAGAGACTTTTTCCTGTTGGATATTCCTTCCTACCTACTTGTGCATTTTCAAATAATTACATTTTATTTCCTTTATTGTTTTTTAGTTATAAGTCTTTTTCTTGTTATTTAGTGGTAGCTTTAGGATGTATAGTATATATACTTAACTTACCACATTCTTCTTTTAAGTGATATGATACCATTTCATGTACTGTATAAGAATAATATCCTTCCATTTCTCCTTCCCAGGCTTTGTGCTTTGTCTGGATATGTTGTACTTCTATAAAAAACTGTAACATGTTGATATTCTCTTTGCTTTAAACAGCCACTTGTCCTTTGAAGAAGTTTAAATAATATGAAAAAGTCCCTTACCCTTACCCATGCTGTTATCTTTCCTGGTGGTGTTCATTCCTGTGTGTGAATGCAGATATCTATCTTGCATCATATTCCTTCTGCTCAAGGAATTTCTTTAACATTTTTTATAGTGTAAGTTTGTTGATGATAAATTTGTTCAAATTGTGTATGCATGAAAAAAGTACTTCACCTCTGCTTTTGAAACATAGCTTTGTTGGATAAAGGCCTAGGTTTGTTGTTTGTCTTTCAATAATTTATATATATTCCTTCATTGTCTCTTATCTTGCATCACTTCCCCAAATAAATGTGCTGTCACCCTCATCTTTGTTCCTTAGGACACAATGTGTCATTTTTCTCTGACTGCTCTTAAGATGTTCTCTTCATTCTTGCTCTAAGCAGTTTAATTATAATAATCTTTGGTAATTAAAAAAATTTCTTGTGCTTCATTTTTGAGAACTCCTTAGGTCTGATGACAAAGTTTCACTAACTTTGGAAATTTTTCAGGTATTCTCTCAATTCTTTCTCTTTCTTTTTACATGATTTGTCTTTATTGGGGTAAGCTTACTTTGTTTCAAAGATCAATCATCAGTTATTTTTGGCAATATATTTTTATACCCCTTCTTATCCTCAGATACTTCAGTTACATATTGATCAGGCCACTTGACTATGTTCCGTCATTCACTGATGTTCTGTGCTTTAAAGTTTTGTGTTTTATATCAGCTTCTCTCTGCTGCTATGTCTTCAAGTTCACTAATTTTTTTCTTCTGTGTATAATATTTAATATGCCATTAATACTATTCAGTATTATTTTCACCATAGACATTTTCTCATCTTCTGGTCCCTCTCTAGAAGCTTAATTTGGATCCCTTATTTTTAATATTTTTCTTGTTTCTATTTAATATGTTCAGTCTTCTGGTTTCTTGAACATATGGAATACAGTTTTAATGTCTATTTCAACCTTAATTATATTGGCTGTGTTCATTCTGAGTCAATTTCAAATGATTTTTTTTCCTCTTTATGGTTGTTATTTTCCAGCTTCTTTGCATACATGGTAATGTTTTATTCAATGCCAGACATTGTGTGTTTTAACACGTTGGATGCTGGATGTTTTTATATTCTTGTAAGTACTCTTGCACTTTGTTCTGAGACATGGCTAAGTGACCCGGAATTAGTTCGATCTTTTGAGATCTTATTTAGAAGGTTTCTTAACAGGGCCAGAGCAGCACTTAATCTAGGGTTAACTTTTTACCTCTCTGAAGCAAAACTCTTCTGGGTACTCTCTACTTAGTCCCTTGTGAATTTTGATGCTTTTCACTGTGGTTAGTGGGACCGTACACCATTTCTGGCCCTATGTGGGCTCCAAGGATTGTTCCCTCTAATACTTTTGAGTGTGTCTTTCTCCATACTCAAATATTCCCTCATAGATAAGAGCTGGTAAGTACCCAGCTGAATACTCAAAGGGGATGTTTTGCAGATTTTAGAATGTTGTCTCTGAAGCTCTCCCCTCTTTGGTATTCTGCCCTACAAACTCGTTTCCTTGACCTCCCCAAAGTCACTTCACAGAGACTGCCAAACTACCTAAGCCTTCCCTCCCTGAATGGCAGCCTAGAAGCTTTCTACGGGCAGCAAGCTGGGGCAATCATAGAGGTCACCTCATTTGTTTCCTATAAAGGATCTTAATCCTTTACTGACTGATTTCCAATGTCTTGAGACCTGTTGTTTCAAAAACAAGGGTAAATATGGTCTCTGTTACTTCATCTTGATGGAAATCAGCTAAGAAGATGAGGTAATTCATATAAAGTTACTGGTGAAATAAATTGAATCCACAAACCCAAGACCAATAGTCATACTCTCCACTGACTGAGCTAGCCAAGCACCCCCTGAGCATTTTAACTGCTTTTTGCAACTTAGTTATTTTAATATTGGATCTTTTTGAGCTAAAATTTCTCACATTAAAGAAATATATTCTGTAGTTCACCTCTTCAATTTTATTAGTTGCTTTTTCTTCCACTAAAGTTCAAGTAAAATAAATTAGAAAATAATTTTTAAATAGTATGTATAATATAATTCCACTTAATTTTGTCTATCTCTTCTTATAGTTTATCTAGCATATGAAAACACAGCTTTCTGACTTATTGTTAACCTTGAAGGTTTCTGATTGCTGGGATTATGGGTGATTTTTTACTTCTTTTTTTTCTTTCAGTATTTCTAGAATTAATGTTACTGACTTATACCTTTGTAAAAAGACCTTGAAGGTCACATGTTGATAACTTCCACTCAAAACAGAATTCATCGAAATAATAGAAAGGATATCTTAAAACATGACTCTACAGTCACACTCGAAAATAAGAAATGCATCTTTCTCTGGACAAAAAAAACTATAAGGCATTTGGAGAAGGAAGAAAGAGTTGAGTAAACTATAGTAATGAACAGAGGCTGACGTTACCACAAGGCCAGGACAGCCATTGCTGCAAAGTCAGGGTTGAATCTCCCAGCCAGAAATTGTTGCTGTGAGGTGAGGCCAATTCTGTGTGACCCCCACTTGGCCAGACCTTGGCCTAGAACTAACATACTTGTACCCCAGTGCTTTCTTACTGTTGGCTCTATTTGGGCTGGATAATTCTTTGTTGTGGGGGGATTTTCTGGGGATTATTACATGTTTATGTTTATCAGCAACCCTTCCTCCCTTGTTATGATAACCAAAAACATCATTAGACATCGCCAAGTGTCTGTTTGTGGGGCAAAAGCACCGCCACCATACCTCTTTAGACTAAAATAGTTTCCCAAAGAGTGGGCAGAGTATGCAAGTCAAACATGTAACATACTACAGTCAAGATTCGGAACATTAAAGGTCTTTTTAATCCTTAATAGAAAAGACTTTGGATTATTTACTAAAAGAAGAATGCATTTGATAGTACTTATGTCATTAGCAAGACTGGATGCAAAAAGAATATGGACAGTAGGTTCAAACTGTTATGGAACAACAACTTTGAACCTAGACTTCAGTCCCCCAACTATCATTCAAGGTTGAAGGCACAATAAACACATCATCAGGCTTGCAACAACTGGGGATTTTTTTTCAATCAGTCATGGTCCATATCCAAAAGGAACACTGAAGAATTTACCCAGCATGAGAAAAATGAACTGAGAAAAAAGTTGTGGTTTTAAGAAACAAGTGTGATCAAATAAATCAGTAAAACAGGAAGTTAATCTGTGTGTATTATTTTCTAATTGCCAAATAATTCAATAGCCTTTATATATGCAAACTACATCAACTTAGAATATATAATGAAAGAAAAAACATCCTATAGTATTTTCACAAAAGGAGCAATTAAAAATAACTGCAAAAAGAAATATACAAACTCCATATGAGAAAAACTATCGTATGAAATTGAAGAACCCAAAAAGAGAAATTGAACTGATGAAATGCAGACTGCCTTGGATAAGAAAACTCAAAATCATAAAAATATCCATTTTCACCAAGTAATCTATATATTCAATGTCATCCTAATAAAATACCAATAGATCTTTCTTTGAAATCTCCAAATGATTTTACAGTCATTGAAAGAGAAAAAGCAAGAATATCCAGGAAAAACCTAAAATGGAAGAAATCTGAGGGTAATTAGCATTACCAAATATTAAAGCATATTATAAAGCTACAATGATAAAACAGTGTGGTTCTCTTGTGTGGCAGGTCAATGGAGTAGACTAGAATGTCCAAAAATGAATTCAAATACGTGTGGGAATGTAGAAAATGTTAAAGGTGTTGTTAAGATGAGCTGGGAAAGAATGGATTATTCAATGAATGATGTTAAATGACTTGGGGACCTATCTGAAAAAAATCAAGGTTATGTCATACTTGACACCAAAATAAATTCCTAATGTATCCCTTACTTGGGTATGGAATATGAAATCACAGACGTACATGGAGAAAAAATAAAACATTTATCTTTATCATCTTAGTATAGGGAAGGACTAACTAGGGCCATCAATCAGAAATCATCAAAGAAAATATTTGACTATTTTTTTTAATATTGGTTATTTTAGAGGTGCCTGGCTGGCTCAGTCAGAAGAGCATGCGACTCTTGATCTTGGGGTCATGAATTCGAGCGCCACATTGCACATAGAGATAGAGATTTAAATACACTTTAAACAAATATATTGACTATTTTAAACAAAATTATCTTTTTTAAATATTTTATTTTTATTTTTCATGATACAGTATACAAATTATTTTTTAAAAAAATAAGCCATTCCAGGACTTCTGGTGTTTACAAAGCACAATTGGAGAAAGGGTGGCAGTGTTTACTCATCTTATAGAGGAGGGGGAAAAAAGTATCACCTTTAAATGCAAAATCTCTGACTACATTGGTATATCACAAAGAATTAATAAAGACTAACAGTATCAGGTTACAAACTAATTTCTGAATAAACTTAAATAGTTGACAACTGGAAGTAGAAAAAAAATACAGTGCAATAGCAAGGTCCTCAGATCACCTCTGACTTGAAAGAAATACAGAGTCAGGAAGAAAATTATCTTTGTAGAAAAAACATAATAAGAAACAAACAACACACTGGAAGGATATATGCAATGAAATTCAAAGACAAATAGTTTACTCCATATTTTTTTAAAAGCTTCTACACACTAAAGAGAAAAATAAATTCTAAGCTCCTAAAAGGAAAACAGACAAAGGATGTGAATGCAGTTCAGAAACATATGGGAACTTGAGTCATGATATAAAAGTATCAGTTAATATTAAAAAAAAAAAACCCATGACAGAGAAATAGGGAGCTCTGTACTTCCCACCCTCATCTCTCAAACAAAGAAGGGCTGAAGCCAAAGGACCCCTTGAGTCTGGGAGGAAAGAAGATGGAGTCTGCTAGGAAATCAGCCTCATAGGTGCATGATTGACAACTGGGGGAGATGAAAACAGGCTGGGACACAGAGTCACAGAGAGGAGGGATCCCCTTCTGCGGAGAGGCAAAGGGAAGAGAAAGAGTGACTGGGAAAACATAGGACTGTAATTAGACAAGAGAGAAATCTCGGACCCGGACAGGGAAGGATCCTATCATCCCATCTCTAATTGCAGGGCTTTCAGAGAGAGATCCCATCTCTAGCTACAAGGGTTTCTTTGGACTGGGGCTGGTTGCCCTGTTCCCATGCCAGGAAGACAAGAGGAGTTCCCTCTGGGTTTAGTGGTACCTCAAGGGTGCAGTCAGCATCAGGAGGAACTGGACCCCTGCTTTGAAGTGCTGAGGCTCAGGGGATTACATTTTGGGCAGCACCATTAATCCGCATGGAGTGAGAGCTTGGAACGTGACTGGATGTGGGGCATAGGAGATGGCCCACCTCGTCTGCACCCATGGCACAGTGAAGATGGATCCAAAGAAGTGATTTGGGACACTTGGTCCAAGGAGAAGGGACCTGGGGGATCACCATTTTTCTCCCCACAACAACCAGCACAGGGCCTCAAGGATTGGTCCTTGATGCCCACAGGGGAAGTGGGACCCACCTAGAACAAATCACACCCATCTGTGCTGGGCATCTGCTTATCTGTGGGAGTGGAATAGATTCTTCAGAAACCATCGGCCCCCTCCCACAAGACCAGACTAGAACTGATCCGCAAAATCAGCAAAGTCTCAGGATACAAAATCAACATAAAAAATCGGTTACATTTTTATGCACCAATCACAAAACAACAGAAAGAAAAATCAAGTAACTGATCCCATTCACAATTACGTGTGTGTGCGTGCACACACACACACACAACCACAAAATACCTTGGAATAAACCTAACCAAAGATGTAAAAGATCTGTATGCTGAAAACTACAGAAAAGTTATGAAGGAAATTGAAGAAGACATGAAGAAATGAAAAAACATTCCATGCTTACAGATCAGAAGAATAAACGTTATTAAAATGTTATTATTGCTTCGGGGGGGGGGGTGGAGCCAAGATGGCGGAGAAGAAGGGAGCTCTGTAAACTCCCTCCGCACCGTTTTTCGAACTGAGAGGGATATTACGTTCAACTGAGAGAGCGGAAGGAGAAAATACGAACTCCAGAGGGAATAGAACCTCAAGGATACCTGAGTGAGTGGGGGCGAACGGGGGAGATCCGAGGACGGGCCAGCCCGGGATGGGCAGGGGAGGTAAGATCCCCAGCCCAACGTGGCACAAGCGCGCAGCGTCCGAGAGACAAAGGGAAGAGACAGAGTGGGAACGCGCTCATAGAACTGTCTCTGGGGAAGAGGTATAGAACGCTAGGCTGCGCGTGGAGACAGAAACCCACTCCATAGATAACTGCTGGGCAGCCGGAATCCCGAACCGGGGTGGCGCGACAGAAGGAACAGCTTCCAGCCCTAAGCCATCTCGGCAGGGAATCAGGCCCCTGTGGCGGCGAGAAGCGGCTGCGCTGGGGAGGCGCGCACCACGGCGGAAGCGACCCGAGCAGCGACTACTCCGGGCGCGAGCAATTCGAACCGGGTTTTGGGAACGGGACCACGGACCGCATTTCCACGGCACACCCCGCCCCCTGCACTGCACGGACTGAGCGAATTCCGGGTCCCCACATGGAAGAAATAAGACGCGCACCGACGGGACCCTCAGCCAGGAGTCGGTGGCGCGTGGAGGCCCGGGCGCGCGCGGGAGCTCCCAGCAGATTTCCAGGAGCGCACGGCTTCCTGAGCTGAGCTATCGGAAACTGAGAGAGTCTCGGTTTTTTGCTTTTTGTTTTCTTTCCTTTCCCCCATTGCAATCGCGATCCTGACTGGGGGTGGGGACGCCGCAATTGAGTCTGTGAAGGTGCG
>NC_043716.1:21667383-21680161 GCF_006229205.1 Suricata suricatta
AGGAAAACAAGAGAGACCTAATGGAGAACCAGGGGGAGCGGAGGAGGGAGAGAGAGTTGGGGAGAGAGAGGGATGCAGAACTTGAGAGACTATTGAAAGCTGAGAATGAACTGAGGGTTGGGGGGGAGGGGAGAGGGGGGAAGACAGGTGGTGGTGATGGTGGAGGGCACTTGAGGGGAAGAGCACTGGGTGTTGTATGGAAAACAATTTGACAATAAAATATTATGGAAAAAAAATAAAATAAAATAAAATAAAATAAAATAAAATGTTATTATTACCCAAAGCAATCTACACATTCAATGCAATCCCAATCTAAATTGCACCAGCATTCTTTGCAACGCTAGAACAAACAATCCTCAAATTTGTATGGAACCACAAAAGACCCCGAATAGCCAAAGTAATATTGAAGAAGAAAACCAAAACGAGAGGCATCACAATGCCAGACTTTAGCCTCTACTACAAAGCTGTCATCATCAAGACAGTATGGTATTGGCACAAAAACAGACACATAGACCAATAGAATAGATTAGAGAACACAGAATTTGACCCACAAATATATGGCCAATTAATCTTTGACAAAGCAGGACAGAATATCCCATGGAAAAATCCAGCCTCTTTAACAGGTTGTTCTGGGAGAAGTGGACAGAAACATGCAGAAGAATGAAACTAGACCACTCTCTTACATCACACACAAAAATAAACTCAAAATGGCTGAAGAACCTGAATGTAAGACAGGAAACCATCAAAACCTTAGAGGAGAAAGCAGGAAACAAACTCCTTGACCTCAACGGCAGTAATTTCTTACTCATTTTACACATCTCCAATGGCAAGGGAATCAAAAGAAAAAATGAACTATTGGGACCTCATCAAGATAAAGGGTTTCTGCACTGTAAAGGAAACAATCAACAAAACTAATAGGCAACTGACAGAATGGGAAAAGATAGCTGCAAATGACATATCGGATAAAGGGTTGGTATCCAAAATCTGCAAGGAACTCACAAAACTCCACACCCGAAAAACAAATAATCCAGTGAAGACGTGGTCAGAATACATGAACAGACACATCTCCAGAGAGGACATCCAGATGGCAAACAGACACATGAAACGATGCTCAAGATCACTCATCATCAGGGAAATACAAATTAAAACCACACTGAGATATCACCTCACACTGGTCAGAGTGGCTAAAATGAACAAATTAGGAGAATATAGATCCTGGCAAGGATGTGGAGAAACGGCACCCTCTTACACTGTTGGTGGGAATATAAACTGGTGCAGCCACTCTAGAAAACAGGGTGGAGGTTCCTCAAAAAACTATCAGTAGAACTCCCCTATGACCCAAAGGATACAGGAGTGCTGATGCATAGGGGCACATGCACCCCAATGTTCATAGCAGCACTTTCAACAATAGCCAAATCATGGAAAGAGCCAAATTGTCCATCAACCGATGAATGGGTCAGGAAGATGTGGTTTATATATACAATGGAATATTACATGGCAATGAGAAAGAATAAAGTCTGGCCATTTGTAGCAACGTGAATGGAACTCGAGGCTAAGTGAAATAAGCCAGGCTGAGAAAGACAGATACCATATGTTTTCACTCATATGTGGATCGGGAGAAACTTAACAAAAGACCATGGGGGAGGAAAAGGGAAAAAAATAGTTAAGGAGAGAGAGAGAGGCAAACCATAAGAGACTCTTAAATACTGAGAACAAACTGAGAGTTGATGGGGGATGGGGAAGACGGGAAAATGAGTGATGGGCATGGAGAAAGGCACTTGTTGGGATGAGCACTGGGTATTATATGGAAACCAACTTGACAATAAACTATATTTTTTAAAAAACTATCAGTTAAAAACTACAAACTACAAGACAGGAGCACCTGGGTGGGCTCAGTTGATTGAACACCCAATTCTTTGAGTTCAGCTCGGGTCATGATCTCATGGTTCATGAGCCCCCACAGGGCTTTGTGCTGAGAGGGCAGAACCTACTTGGGATTAACTCTCTCTTCCTCTCTCTCTGCCCCTCCCCAACTGGCACTCGTGCGTGCGTGTGTGTGTGTGTGTGTGTGTGTGTGTGTGTGTTAGTGCGTGTGTATTTGTGTGTGAGTGTTAATTTTTGATGTAACAGTTTTATGCCTTTCTTAGTTTTGTGTGGAGAGTGAGGAGAAATAAATTTTGAAAAAATACAAAAAGTTAAAAAATAATAAATAAACCTTTGCCTACTAGGATTTGTAAGTATTAACTTTTTTAGATAATTGCTTCAATCTTTTTGTAAATAAAAGAATTAAAATGCCTTTGAAAAATTTGAATTGCTCTTTCTTCTTTTTTCCATCCAATTTCTCTCCTCTTTCCCCTACAGCAAAAGCCACCATGATTTTGGTGGACATTTTTTCAAGCTATCTGTTAATAGTCCTACATACACACATGGTGCCGCCATTAGGTCAGGAGTGGTGGAGTATGAAGGCAGGTGGAGGGCAAGGCTCAGGGAAATCATGTGATGTGGCATACAGGTTCTGTGGGAATAATAATATTTATAAAAAATTGAAGGGTGAAGTGGCTTTTCCAGTTTTTATCTCTATTTTTTATTTTATTAATTTCTCTATTTTTTATTTTTAATTAATTGATTTTTTTAAAAGTTAATATTTAGTTAAACAGAGTACGAGCATGGGAGGGTCAGAGAGAGGAGATACAGAATTCTAAGCAGGCTCCAGGCTCTGAGCTGTCAGCACAGAGCCGAACACAGAGTTGTAACTCACAAACTGTGAGAGCATGACTTGAGCTGAGGTCAGCTGCTTAACCAACTAAGCCACACAGGCGCCCTAAATTAATTAATTTTTAAATTTTACATCCCAGTTAGTTACCATATAGTGCAATAATGATTTCAGGAGTAGATTCCTTAATGCCCCTTAGCCATTTAGCCCATCCCCCTCCCACAAACCCTCCAGCAATTCTCTGTTCTCTATATTTAATAGTCTCTTATGTTTTCTCCCCCTCCTTATTTTATTAGTTTTGCTTCCCTTCCCATATGTTCACCTGTATTGTATCTTGAAGTCCTCAAAAGAGTGAAGTCATATATTTGTCTTTCACTGACTAATTTCGCTTAGCATAATACCCTCTAGTTCCATCCACATAGTTGCAAAGGGCAAGATTTCATTCTTTTGGATTGCTGAAAAATACTCCATTGTATATACATATACCACATCTTCTTTGTCAATTCATCTCTGATGGACATTTGGGCTCTTTCCATACTTTAGCTATTGTTGATAGCACGACTATACACGTTGGGGTGCATGTGCCCCTTCGGAACAGCACACCTGTATCTCTTGGATAAATACCTAGTAGTCCAATTGCTGGGTCGTAGGGTAGTTCTATTTTTCACTTTTTGAGGAACCTCCATACTGTTTTCCAGAGTGGCTGAACCTGTTTGCATTCCCCCCAGCAGTGCAAAAGAGATCCTCTTTCTCTGCATGCTCGTCGATATCTGTGGTTGCCTGAGTTGTTAATGTTAGCCATTCTGACAGGTGTGAGGTGGTATCCCATTGTGGTTTTGATTTGTATTTCCCTGATGATGAGTGATATTGAGCATTTTTTCATGTATCTCTTAGTCATCTGGATGACTTCTTGGAGAAGTGTCTAATCGTGTATTTTCTTCACTGAATTATTTGTTTCTTGGGTGTTGAGTTTGATAAATTTCTCATAGATTTCGGGTACTAACCCTTGATCTAATGTGCCATTTTCAAATATCTTCTCCCATTCCATTGGTTGCCTTTTAGTTTTGCTTAAAATTTATTTTTTAGAACAATTTAAGATTCATAAAAAAATAGAGAGGAAGGTACACAGATTTCCCATATACCTCCTGTTGTCACACATGCAGAGCCTCCTCCGTTATCTGTGTCCCCTACCAGAGTAGTACATTTGTTATAATTAATGAACCTATGTTCGTATTATAATCACCCAAAGGCTATGGTTTACCCATGGCTAATTCATGGTACTGTATAGGCTATAGATTTGGGAAAATGTATACTGACATTGATCGACCCTTACAGTATTACACAGAGTATTTTCACTGTCCTGCAAAATTCACTATGCTCTGCCTATTCATCCCTCCCTCCTCTCCAACATCTGGCAACTGTTCTGGAATCTGGTCTGAATCATCTGGGAGAAAAACCAAGCGGCACTCAGAGATCTTGGAAGGCTTCCAAGACACTTGGGAAAATCTTGGAGGTTAATTTTACACCAAGGAGTTTAGAGGACATCATTCTCCAGAGATCTGAGACCTGAACATAAGGAGAGAGGACAATTTATAGTTTGTTGGCACGTGGCAAGCAGGTTGGGAAGAAAAACCAGAGGCAGTCTTTGGGCAGGGACTGGAATTCCCTTGTCAGTTCCGTCATCTTATAACAGATTTTTCCCTATCATTCCACTCTTTGACACCCCTTTAAACAGAGCTAGGCTGTATTAGAGGACATCATCTTTATTTATTTTGGGCTGGTACTTTCCCTTAGTTCCCTGACTTCGTTTGTGACTATTCCCAGCTGGTTTATAAAGTAACAGCATTCTTCTCTGAGGAGGATACAAGTGCCCCTTTTCTCAGCAGTGCGGAGGTCAGATGCATGTCTGTTCTGCAGGGCAACGCCTGCCAGAAAACTTACTTGGTTCTGCGGGGACCCTAGAGAGTCAGCACTCATTAGTCCCACAGAAGAACCTATGCCTCCTATGCCAGTCTGTATCCCCATAGCTAATCCTAGGAGGCCGGGTAGCAACACCGCTCCTTTAGCCTAAACCTTCGAACAGGCAGGTGAACCAGTAGACTGAAAAAGGTTACAGCACATTTAAGCTTTTAAACCCCTCAGATTCTTCCACTGAAGGTGCCCTGTGTCTGGTTCAGTCCATCTGAAAACAAAAAAGGGTTGACGGGGGCGGGGGGGAACACTAAGAGGAGCAAACTAAGGCATCCTTTCAAGGCTGAGGAGGGTTTACAGGTTTGGGACCACTGGGTGCAAGGAGCTTGAACTGGTCGGTACCATCCTACTGGGGTCTTGAATGGCAAGAGTGGGGTGTTCCAGGGTGATTGGCATTTGACCAGAATGTTTGCTTTCTTGAATGCCTGCATTTGCCTCTTGTGGAAGCCAGAATCTTCACTGCGATGGAGCCCCTGGGATTAGCTCTATAATAACAGGGGGCCGGTTGTGGGCAAGTCCCTAGGTGTGGGGTTGTCCTCAGCCCATACAGTGGGGAAGGCAGTCCTGAATCAAGCAGGCCACTCCATTGGACCTTGGCACAGAATAGCTTCCATTTATTCTTATTTTTTTAATTTATTTTTTTAAAATTTATGTTTGAGAGACAAAGAGAAACAGCGAGAGCAGGGGAGGGTCAGAGAGAGAGGAACATACAGAATCCGAAGACAGTCTCCAAGCTCTGAACAAGCTGTTACCACAGAACCCAACATGAGGCATGAACCCATGAACCATGAGATCATGACCTGAGCTGCAGTGGGATGCTTAACTGAAATGGGATGCTTAACTGACTGAGCCATTCAGGCACCCCATCTACTTTTTCTTAATTGGAGGCTGGTGAGTCTTGCTGGCTCAAAGGTTATTTGGGCCCCCAGCTTTGAGAGTATATTCCAGTCAAAGAGAGGAACAGGGCACTCAGGTAGGTAGAGGAACTCACGCCATCCCATGTGGCCCCTAAGTTCACATAAAAGTCATAGTTCAGCCCCCTACTTTTGTTTTGATTGTGGTTCATGAGAGCCAAGAAGAAGGGGGCCTGGTCCCCTTCAATCTGAATCTATTCCTGCCAGGCCTATGGGGTCTTTTTTTTTTTTTTTTCAGGGATCTTGTGCTTTTAGGCTGGGTTTCTGGGACTTTCCCCAGTTGGGACGTGTATTCTTTTAATACCCTTACTCCTTCAGTAGGTGCATTGATACCTTGCTTAGAAGGTTTTGAGCCTCCCCCGTTCTGGCAGCTGGACTTTCCCTGGCCTTTTGCCATGGCTCTCTTGTGCCTCAGGGTCAAATGGGGTGTGAGCCTTGCATAGCCTCTCATAATAATCCTAGGGGATTTTCCTTGTTGCTGGGCATATTCATGGGCTCTTAGCCCTTGCTCAGATCCCCCAGAAGAGAGCCTTTTGGTACCATGGTTGTGGATCTGCATCGGAGAGTGCCTGCACCTGGCAGAGGGCACAATCTGGCTGTTGGTCAAGGGGAGAGAGAACCTGTCAGGTCCAGAGGTGCTGGGGAGACCAAATGTGGCAGGGTATTGAGAGCCGGGGGATTTATATGGTGGGGGCAAGATTGGGTCTTCCTCCAGATCACCCGTGAGAATTTGTGGAGGTTCGGACCTCTGTTGACCTTTCTGGGGCCACTTTGTCAAGGTGACTAAGACTCTCACCTGTCCCTGTTTGTTGCAGGTAAACTGCATCCGAGGGGGAAGGGTATGGGCAATATCTAACCAGGAATCGATATACAGGAACTGATCAGGGTACTCTGGGTCTCTAGCAACAACATGCCAGATGTGGCGGATGGTTGGGACACCTAAGGTTCCCTCCAAGGGCCATCCTACCCCAAAAGTGGGCCATTCTAACTCACATGGGGATCCTTAATTTGCTGGGGGTCATCTTAATTCCATAGTCTCCTGAAAACCCCTTCTTTGCTCTGTCCCGACCCCATAATGTTTCCGTGAAACAGAGTCACAAAGATAAACAGAGGGGTAGGGGGCCCCTCTAATGAGGCGACCAGTCAGATGCCCGACTGACTGTGTCCCGAAGGAACTTAGGTGATGCTTAGCCATAGCAGTCTCAGCTTTCTGGCTTACACTCGGAAACTATTCTAATGCCACCATAGACTGTAGCCCGTTCACCACAGAATCGCAGATGGGCCCACTCAGACTCCATGGGCTTTTGGGGACCTTAAGGGTGACTGCCCGTTGTGCCACAGAATCGAACTCACCAGGCAAACCCGACCAAGTTGCACATTAACACATGCACACCAAAGATTATTATATTCCCTGCCACAGAATTTCTGCCTATGAGACCACCGAGATCTCCAGGGAGTGCTCAGATCCCCCTTCCACCACTATGGGTGGGCCAGACAGGACAGAATTGGAGCCTCAGGCATTACCTGGTATCTGACATCAAGTCCAGGTTCTCACCTGCCAAGACTCCTAGAGTCCGGTGAGTCTGGTGGGAACGGCAGAGCGGGAGGGGCCTGAGGCAACTGAGCAAGAGACTCCTGAAATTCAGGCAGGGTTCACCTTCTCCCTTTGCAATTCCTTGTTTGGTCACTGCCTCACTGTTTTCCCAAACCGGTGGCAACAATGGACCAGAGCAGTTGGGTTTCCTGGTCAGGGTACCAAATGTTATGGAATCTGGTCTGGATCACCGGGCAAAAGACCCAAGCAGCATTCGGAGATCTTGGAAGGCAGGAGGTTAATTTTACATTAGTGGGCTCAGGAGATCATTCTCCAGAGGCCTGAGACCTGCGCATAAGCAAAGGGGACAATTTATAGTCTGTTGGCATGTGGCAAGTAGGGTGGGAAGAAAAACCCAGAATGGGAGTCTTCAGGCAGGGACTGGAATTCCATTATCAGCCCTGTCAGCCATCTTCAAACAGATTTTCCACTATCACCACTACTGATCTTTTTACTGTCTCTAGAGTGTGACTTTTTCCAGAATGTCATATAGTTGAAATCATACAACGAAGTCTTTCAAATGGTTTCTTTTACTTACTAACATGCATTGAAGATTCCTCTGTATCTTTTTGTGGCTTGTGAGCTCATTTATTTAAAGTGCTAAATAATGTTCCATTATCTGGATATATCATAGATTATTTGTCCACTCATCTGTGGAAGGACATTTTGGTTGCTTCTAAATTTTGGCAGTTATGAATAAAGCTGCTCTAAACATCTATGTATCTGAAAGGAAAGAGTGGATAAATTAGAAAATCCTCAGAGAAGGTGATGATCATCATTATATATAATAATTCAGTCAGTATGAGAGAGCTTATCCTATATCAGGTCCTGGGCTTGATGCTGGTAACATAAATATAACATAAATATAACACTGTTCTTGGTTTTAAGGGTATTGTAATCTTCTAACATAATCAGAGACAAAAAGATAATTGTGATTCTATGAAATGAAAAGAGAGAAGAATGTATGGGCCACATGGAAACACCAAGGAGGACTACATTTAAAGTCATCGAAGATTGGATTTATTCCCAACTGAGGTGACACTTATGACTTATTACTAATTTTTATACTGAAATTCTCTCCAACATCCAGCAAGGTGCACATATAGTACAAATAACTTTTTTTTCTATTTGACAGGAAGATGCCAACATTATGCCCATCATCCCATAATACTTTAGTGTGTTTTACCTACCAATAAGGACATTCTCTTAAATAATCAAAATACAACCATCAAAATCAGGACAGTAACATGTATATATGATTACTATCTAATCCTTAGACCTCATTAAAGTTAATTGTCCCAGTAATGTCCTTCATAACAAAATATCCAGTTCCAACTCATTATTTGAATTGAATATTTATGTATCTCTAGTCTCCTTAAACATGGAAGAGAGGAAGAAAAACAGTTCATTTAGGGATTTGGGGGGTACCTACAGTAGATTAAGATGGCTAGCAAGTAATTGTACATGAGAAAAATATTTTGAGCACAGACAAAACTTATACCTCTCTTTGGGGCCCCTGTACTGGCTAAGTTGGTCAGATGTCTGACTGTGGTTTAGGTCATGATCTCATGGTTCACGAGTTTGAGCCCTGAGTGGGCTCTGTACAGATATCTTGGAGCCTGGAGCCTGCTTTGGATTCTGTGTCTCCCTCTTTCTCTGGCCCTCCTCTGCTCAGGTTCTGTCTCTCTCTCTCCCTCTCAAAAATAAAAAAAATTTTTTAAAGTATTTAATTATTTATTCCCATTCTTTAATTTTTACTGATGGAAGTATCTAGTACTATGAATCGTCCTCTGGGCACTACTTTAAATGTATCCATAGCTTCCATGAGCTATTAAGTCTTTAAGCTGTAGTCTGTGCTTGATCTACCCTGATACTTTTAAAAACTATTTTCAGATTTAGGGTTCACTAAGTCTTTTTGTTGATGGTCTTAGATCAGCATTATATTTGTCATTAGCTTCCTTCTTCTGTGTAGCTTTCCTCATTCTGTCTTGGATTGGGGCAGAATGGGGTAGGGACATAAGGAATCACACTCTGGTTTTGGGTGTTTTTACTTGTATTTTGAATATGTCTACTGAAGGCCAGAGATGCAAAGGCTTGAACTGCGGTCAATCTGAATCTTGACTGAAGGCTTTGTGACCATCCCAGAGCACAGAAGGATGGGAGGTGTTGCTAGAAGGCCAGGTCCCACTGGTCCCTTTCTCTCCCATGGCAGGCTGTCACAGGGACAGTTTCTCTTTAGCTCACAAGTTTTGATGATATCTATGGCTTTCTCCCCTAACCCCCACAGCTGCAGACTATAAAACCACTTCACTACCCTCTAGAATAGGCTCCTGAGCAACAAGGCATCTCACAACTCTCACTAAAGTCATCAGCCTCTTTTACTTCAGTGTTTTTACTGGTTTGCGGAACAAGGTTATATCCCTTACCTCACAGGTACCCAAAAGATAAATCAAAGTAATCAGAATAGAGTAAGGCCAAATATGAAATCTGGCCAGAACACTTCTTATTCTCCTCCAAGCTATGGACTTTACTGGTATTAACCAATGCACATATTTCTCTTGGAAAAAATTCACAAGCTGAGCTCTTGAAGGAGGCATTCAGGAGAACTTTAATGTTCCTAGTAGGACCCAAAGAGCCTGTTTAATTGAGAGACAATGGTCTCCTCAAATAATTCCTTTTAAATTTCCAGTCTGCTGAATGTGTCTTTATCTTGCCCCAGGATTTCACCTGTCTTTATGAATTTTCAATCTTGCTCCATCCCATAAAGGCTGAGGGCAAATGGGGTGCCTGGGTGGCTCAGTCGGTTAAGTGTCCAACTTCGGCTCAGGTCATGATCTCGTGGTTTGTGAGTTTGAGCCCCATGTCGGACTCTGTGCTGACAGCTCAGAGCCTGGAGCCTGCTTTGGATTCTGTGTCTCTCCCTCTCTCTGTCCCTCGCTTTATCATTCTCTGTCTCTCTCTATCTCTCAATGATAAATAAATGTTTAAAAAACGTTTTAAAGGTTGAAGGCGAAATCAAAGATTAACAGTTTCCTGGGACCAATTAACATTGATTGTCTCATGGCCAGGAAGAAGTTCACCTGATATGGAACTCGTTTGAGCCTAGAATCCCACCACAAAACAAACAAGCAAATAAGGAAAACAAAATCCCTAGCAATGCAGCTGTACACCTGCACATCTGATGTCTGTTGGTCTTATTACCACAGGTTGAGTGCTTTCTTTGCTTTACAATCCAGAGGCTCACACCCTCCAAACAGCTCATTGTTTCAAGCAAATATAGCAAATGCTGAGACCTACATCAACTCAAGTGGGTATCTGCTTTAAAAAAAAACACACCAAACCGAAACAAAGCCCTGTTCACAATTCCTAGATGACAGGATATTGTCATCTCATGGATGGAGATGACAACCAGGAACTCATGGTTGGAGATGACATTGCCTCAGACAACATCATTCCAGCCCAAGACCTTGTCATGGGAGACAACTACACCCCCTGGGCTGAAGAACCACTTCAGCCTCAAATACTAAAACCTCTGCCTCAGCAACATCCATGTGCTGTTTCCTAAGGGACACATTGAACACAGGACATTTTGCTTTTTCTTCCTTTGATATTACTGACTCTATTATGTTTTTTGAGCTGACTCTCTGTGCCCATGATCCTGGTACACTGCTTCCTTTCTGCCAAATCATATAACCCTGCACTCCCATGACAAAAGAGAAATCTGATAGAGGTTACTACCATCTACACCATTCTAAAAATCAATGGAGATTATTGCTTTCCCCAGGAGGCATCTGCCTTACATTAGTCAACCTTGTGATCCCCTGGGGAAAGGACCATTCACCCTCAGTGCCTTCTCCTACTAATCCCTCCAGCTGTGACAACCTATCTTGTCCTGCATCTCTGACCATGACAACTCAATCCCCTTGGTCACATACACATGCTACTAGTGTGTGGGTGTGGGTGAGTAGATTCAAGATTCAATTCAATTCCATGACATTATACTTCATTTCCATTTCAACTTTTTATTAAGTATGACATACATGTTAAAATACATAAATCACAAGTGTATGGCCCAATACATTTTTACAAAGTAAATACACTTGAAAGACTGCCAATAAAAACAAGACATTAAATATTCCCATTAGGATAGAAGCCCTCCTCATATGTCTTCTAGAAACATTTCCCCCTGTCACCTCCATAAATTAAATTAAAATACATTAAAATCTCAGGTATATTTTGATATAGTGTTTCTGCAGGCATCTGGTGGCTTCATCAGTATTTATAGTTTCCTTGCAAATGTTTCAAATCATCCTATAATATCCTGTACCATGAACTGGTCCATTGTTCACAAGCACATCCTTTCCAAGGTCACATTGTTTTGACCAGTAGAACCACTAAAACTGGCTTACCCTTAGTTAACTTTGAATCTAAATTGGATTTTTCCCCAGTTTTTCTGTTTCAGATATGGTTGCCTGCTGATATTGAAGACAATAACCAATTCATAGATTCCAGGTAATAGATCCTTGTCATTTTTCCAAATCTTTCTTGACCTAAAATGTGCCAGATATACCAAGTTCTGAAAGGTCCTTGAATGGAAAGTTCGTGTCAATGGTAGCTTGGTAGTGTGAGGAATTCTAGTGCACATAATGCTTGATGATACTGGTTTTGTCTGTGTCACATTACTGATGACTAGCAGCTTGTATAAATGCTCTTGTGCAAGGTCTGCATCCTGGCTGCTGGCCTGCTGTGCTGGGCAGGACTGGAAAAACCCATGTGGGGTTTGGCACTGGAGAGCCTCAGGGAGTACATGTATGCTTATGTTCACTTTTTTTTGGTATATTTTCTATTTTGGTTCATATATTCATCAGCTGGATTTCACTACAAGGTAATTTTTCAAGAACATATTTGAGAGGTATGTTCCCTAAGTTCTTTGATAAATGTTTGTTTAGTTTAGAGTCAAATGACATCTAGGTTTGATAAAATATGCCTATGTAATACATA
This sequence comes from Suricata suricatta, assembly GCF_006229205.1. Lineage (NCBI taxonomy): Eukaryota > Metazoa > Chordata > Mammalia > Carnivora > Herpestidae > Suricata > Suricata suricatta. Next base: position 21,679,577 of record NC_043716.1, read on the forward strand.
AACTTAATTGTCTTCAGAATTCCGTATGCATTCCTTTACTTCGTTTTTTTCCATAATATTTTATTGTCAAATTGTTTTCCATACAACACCCAGTGCTCTTCCCCTTAAGTGCCCTCCACCATCACCACCACCTCTTTTCCCCCCTCCCCCTTCCCCCCAACCCTCAGTTCATTCTGAGCATTCAATAGTCTCTCAAGTTTTGCATCCCTCTCTCTCCCCAACTCTCTCTCCCTCCTCCGCTCCCCCTGGTTCTCCATTAGGTCTCTCCTGTTTTCCTGCTAGACCTATGCTCAACATCACTCATCATCAGGGAAACACAAATCAAAACCACACTGAGATACCACCTCACACCAGTCAGAGTGGCTAAAATGAACAAAGCAAGAGACTATAGATGTTGGAGAGGGTGTGGAGAGATGGGCACCCTCTTACACTGTTGGTGGCAATGTAAACTGGTGCAGCCGCTCTGAAATACAGTGTGGAGGTTCCTCAAAAGACTATCGATAGAACTCCTTTACTTCTTCTGGCATTGAACACAACAATAGAGAAGGCTGAGGGCTTGCTGGTGAATCTCGGTTCCATTCTCTG
>NC_043716.1:21680261-21689652 GCF_006229205.1 Suricata suricatta
CTTCTGCTTCTGCTTCTTCTGCTTCTGCTTCTTCTAGTTCTTCTTCTGCTTCTTCAGTTCTGCTTCTGCTTCTGCTTCTCCTCCTTCTCCTTCTTTCTTCTCCTCCTCCTCCTCCTTTTTCTTCTTCTTCTTTTTTAAAAATTATTAAAGTTGATTTATTTTTGAGAGAGGAAGAGACAGAGCAGGAGTGGGGGAGGGAACAGAGAGAAAGGGAGACACAGATTCCATGGCAGGTTCCAGACTCTGAGCATCACCACAGAGCCTGGCTCAGGGCTCAAACTGCTGGACCGTGGGATGATGTCCTGTGTGGAAGATAGATGCCTAACCAACTGAGCTCCCCAGGCACTAGTCTATCCCCTTACTTTTAATCTGCATGTGTCTTTAGGTCTAAAATGAATCTCTTATAGGCAGCATATAGATGGGTCTTATTTTCTTATCATTCTGATGCCTGTCTTTGGATGGGAGAATTTAGTCCACTTACATTTAAAAGGATAATTGAAAAATACAAATCAGTGCCATTGGACCACCGGTAGAGCTGGTTTCTGGTGATGTTTCTGGTCCTTCCTAGTCTTTGGTTTTTGGTAATTTTTTGTTTTGCTTTGTTTTTTCTCCACTAAAAGGGTTCACCTTAAAATGTCTTGCAGAGCTGGTTTCGTAGTCACAAACTCCTTTTGTCCGGGAAACTCTTCATCTCTCCTTCTATTTTGAACACAAGCCTTGGCTGCATATTTTTTTAATTCAGCACATTGAATATATTCTGCCATTCCCTTCTGGCCTGCAAAGTTTCTGTGGACAGATTTGCTGTGAATCTGATCTGTCTTGCCTTGTAAGTTAAGGACATTTTTTCCCTTGCTGCTTTCAGGATTCTTTCCTTGTCAGTGTATTTTGTGAATTTGACTATGATATTACTTGGTGATGCCCAGTTTTGTTGTATCTATCAGGAGTTCTCTGTGCTTCTTGGATTTTGATGTCTGTGTCCTTTTCCAGATTAGGAAAGTTTTCACCTATAATTTGTTCACATGAACCTTTTGCCCCCTTTTCTCTCTGTTCATCTTCTGGGACACTTAAAATTCAATTGTTATTTTTCTTTAATAAGTCATTGGGTTCTCTAAGTCTTTTATCAAGCTCTTTTTCCATTGTTTTTCTCTTTTTTCTGCTTCATGATTTACCATAATTTTACCTTCTATCTCAATAATTTGCTGCACTGCTTCATCCATCCTTGCTGTCACAGCACCCATTTGAGATTATATCTCAGTTATAACATTTTTAATTTTGGCCTGACTAGATCTCAGTTCTTTTATCTCCACAGAAAAGGATTCTCTGGTGTCTTCCATACTTGTTTTCTAACCTAGTTAGTATTCTTTTTTTTTTCCAGTTAGTATTCTTATTATCACGATTTTAAATCCCTGTTCAGACATCTGTGTTGATTAAGTCCCTGGCCATCATTTCTTCCTGTTCCCTATCGGCGTGAAATCTTCCATCTGGTCTATATGGAGGAAGAAAAAAAATTAAATTAAAATTAAAAAGATAAAAGAAAAACAATATAAAAGAAAGGAAGCTATATCCTAGGTGGGTTTCAGTCTACTTGTTGAAAGAAGCTTGCTAGAATAGAGAAAAAAGAGAAAGAAATGAAAAAATAAAATTAGAAGAATTTTCAATTAAAAAATTTAAACAGCTAACTAAAATAAAATTAAATATATAAAATAAAATAGAATAAAACATTTTAACTTTTTAACAACTAGAAAAGAATATGCTCTCTCTGTGAAATTTTGTGGCTCTGGGTATGCAGATTGTTGTGTTGATCCTCAGACCAATTTCCTAGGTGTCAAAATTTATAAGAACTTAAAGACATGAAAGAATATATAAATGAATGGAGAGACTTCTTATGTTAAAGAGTACAAAGATGAACTGATATAAATACGGCATTTCTTCCCAAATATATCTATACATCTGTGTAACCACAATCAAAATCCTGAAAGTGTTTTTTGGTGGCAGTGAAGTAGATCCTAAAATTTCTATAAGACAGTAAATGACTAAAATTACCAAACACTCTCAAAGAGAAAGAAGGAACATAAGAAGGTTTACCCTGCCAGATAGTGACACTTAGTATAACATTATAATACTAACACAGCACAGCATAAGTAAGGAGCATGTAATTGACCACGGACATATAAAGAGTTTCCAAAAATGCAGTTGTATATGGATATATTCAATAATATGATGGTGGTGGCATGGCAGATCAATGGGCGAAAGTGGAGCTATTCGGTAGTTAAAGCTGGAAACGCAGTTAACCACATGGAGTAAAATTTAATAGCAGCCTTACATCAGTGTTATTGAGATGGATTGAGGATTTCAAAGATCAATAAAACGTGCAAAACTTTAAAGCTTTTAGAAGAAAATGAAAGGAAATCTCTTTGTAACTTTAAATTTTTTTCATTGAGACAGAGCGAGACAGTGTATGAGCAGGGGAGGGACAGAGAGAGAGGGACACAGAATCTGAAGCAGGCTCCAGGCTCTGAGCTGTCAGCACAGAGCCCAACATGGGTTGAACTCACAAACTATGAGATCAATATCTGAGCCAAAGTCGGATGCTTAACCAACTGAGCCACCCAGGAGCCTCTCTTTGTAATTTTAGCATAGAGAAGAATATCTTACTCAAGGTCCAAAGAGCACTGGACTACAAAATTAAAATAAGTTTGACAATCTTAAAATTTACAGCTAATGATTATCATACTATATGTTCAGAAAAGAGAATATGCAAGCCACAGACTTGGAGAAGACATCTGTCATCTGTAATACCTGTGAGCAAAAGAGGAATTGAATTCTACAGTCTGTAAGTTACTATGACAAATCAATAAGAAAAAGACAAAAGCCCTATAGAAAAATGGGCACAAGACACAATGAGTATTTTTAGAAGACTAAAGACAACTTATGGCCAATAAGTATGAGGTGAGAGGCTTTGCCAAGACAACAACCAGGGAAATGCATACCATAAAAAGATACCCCACTGTGCCTATTTGAGTGAGAAGAAGGAGGATGAGAAAGAAGAGGACAAAGATGAAGTTTGACAATTGGAGAAGATAGAGGCATTTCTAGTATATGGGTGATGGGACTGAAGTGAGCCATCTACTCTGAAAACATTCTGAGATTCTATAGTACTTGGACACTCACATTCATCCTGACTCAGCAATTCTACTTCTAGTTGTGCACCCAAGAGATTCTCTTACAAATACACACCAGAAGACTGAAAAATGAATATTCAAGGTAACACAGTCCAAATAGCAGAAAATAACATGTTGCCTCCAAACAAAAACAGACAAATCAGAGATGCTGAGTGCAGATGGCATTTCTCCAGTCACTGAACATAGTCCTGCAGGAGTCCCGGTCTCAGTCTAGACTTCCCAGTGACATGATCCACTTCCTTTCTTGTTTAAACTAAAATGGTTCTCTTACTTTCAGTTAAACCAGCTTCTATTACATCAAGGATTGTCTACTCAAAATCTAAAACATATTAACATACTCAATGACTAAAAATATCAAAGTATTCCCATCAATACCTTACATGCTTTGATGACAAATTTCAAGGTGGCACTGATATGAAGGAAGCTTGAACATACTCACCCACAATTGCAAAGAAGCTAGGATTAAACGACCTGAAAGGTCATATCTCTGTTGCACACTTACCCAATTCCAAACAGCCCAAATACCGGGAATATATGAGAAAAGTCTGTCTTTTAACCAGGATAAATCTGAAAAGATAAAAATCACATTCTTAATTTGTCTTAATTTGACCATCTCCCCAACTAACTAATGCATAGTATATCAAAAGTCTGCTTAGAATAAACCCAATTTTCCCAACAGAAATATTGTAAGATGCTGTGATTAGATTCCTAGGTCAGATACAGAGTGCAAGTCTAACCCATTTCATCCTTGATGCTGCTGGAACACACTGTACCAGAATTAAAATTAATAGGAAAAATCAGTTGAGTCATTGACTGCATGACCATGAAATGGGGTTCATTTTAAAGGCAAGGGAAATGCAAGAATTAGATGAATAGTGAAGGACAGCTAAGTTTTTTTAAATTTCCAAGGGAGAACCTTGCATTTTCAAGGATTTTAACGTTGCTAGTGTGATCTCACTTCATTTGGGACATCCCTTTTCTAGAATCATGTAAACTACCGGCATTATTAATTTTTTTAAAAAAATCACTCCACTTTGGGGTTACATTTAGACTCACAAATGGAAAGACAGAAGGGGAGAAAGAGGGAAGAGGTTTTAAGGGAAATAAATAGAGAAGTGTCCAAAAAATGAAGGAACAGGTAAATAAAAGAGGCAAGTGTTCCTCACAGAAAAAAATGGCCAATTATTGAAAGTGAGCTCAGAAAAAAAAAGGGATTCAACAGGCTTTTTCATTAAGAGTGAGTAAAGAGGTGGTATGGAGGAAAAATAGGGTTAATTGGGTCTTTGTGCAGGACCGTGCTACTAAGAGAAGAACATTCCATATTCTGTACGGAATAGCGATCTTCTAAGTAGGTAGAAGAAAAGAAGAAAGTGAACGATTTATTGTACCCACAAGACATTAGTAAATTAGGTGCTGAATTGTGAAGACTATGATCTCACTCTAAATCCCAAATAAAAACCTGTCTGCCATCCTAGCCAAATGTATCTTCATTCCTTTTTTTTTTTTTTTGCTTTTTATTTTATTTTTTCTCCATAATATTTTATTGTCAAATTGGTTTCCATACAACACCCAGTGCTCTTCCCCTTAAGTGCCCTCCACCATCACCACCACCTCTTTTCCCCCCTCCCCCTTCCCCTTCAACTCTCAGTTCATTTTCAGCATTCAATAGTCTCTCAAGTTTTGCATCCCTCTCTGTCCCCAACTCTCTCTCCCTCCTCCGCTCCCCCTGGTTCTCCATTAGGTCTCTCCTGTTTTCCTGCTAGACCTATGAGTGCAAACATATGGTTTCTGTCCTTCTCTGCCTGGCTTACTTCACTCAGCATGACACCCTCAAATGTATCTTCATTCCTAACCTCCCTTCCTCACCTGGCTTAGCAGGCAACATGGTGGAAATCCATTCCTCCGTGGTAAACTGCCACACTTGGTTGTCTTTCACATGCCAGGATTCTGGCTCTTTAGCAAACACCACACAGCTGAATGGCTCTATTTTGAGTGCACAGACATATCCACAAAGATTTCCTTCATCATATACTTCAAGGACTTTGCATGAGTAATTTATCTGCTCCTTCTCCCTACAGAAGTGATAGATAGGTAACTTCCAAATGGATTTGTTAATCTCTGTTTCTAACTCATTAATATCATCCATCTTTGCTGTAAAGCCAATTACTTCTTTTTCTTCATTTAACCCAATAAACAAATATCCCCCATCAGTATTCGCAAAAGCAGAAACATACTGAGGGAGAATTTCTTTAAGGCGTTGTAACCACTTTCCTGTTGAAAAGGCTTTCATTTCAACATGTGTGGATTCAGTAAAGGGCACTTTTTCTCTGTACCTGAGCTGTGTCTTGTTAAAAAAGTCATCAGCTAAGTCCTTTATGTCACTCTCTTTTTGTACACCCGGCTGTGGAGACAATTTAGGTCCAGACCATGTCCCTCCAGTTTTCCTCTTGGCTTTGAGGAACTCCAGTGTATCAGTGGCACTCATCATAATTGTACATGTCACATCCCTTCTGTACAAATTAGTCCTCAAGGTGACAATCCGTAAACCAGAGGTTTCTGAGCTCCATGACTTGACAATAATTTGAAAATATTGACCTTGCTGCATAAAGGTTAAGTATTTAGGAACAGATGGAAGAATATTTCCAAAGGATTTTTCCAAATCTTCTCCTATTCCATCTCTTTGATAACTATAGCTTTCATTCTCAATTTCAGCCTTGATCATTCCCCCTCCAGAATTCAGCAAAGTAATCACAGCTTGTAAGATGTTTTCATTCTGCTTTTTTCGTAGTTGGCAATCTTTCATTTTGTTTCTATTCTTTGTCCCAAGAGTGACTCTTCCCACATTTAAAATTGGTTCATCAAAGTTAATTTCCAAATAAACACTACTGTTCATTTTCCCAGTAGCCATTCAATTTCCAAGCAGAAATCCTTTCCTGTAAAACAGAAAAAGTCATGAGTGTAAAATCTAAACACGAGAGACAGCAAAATTTTTATGGTGAGATTAACCCAGTGCAATCTTTTGCTGTATATATTCCACTAGATGCCATGGAAAAGAATAGGGTGAAAACTTTCACGTGTGTGGACAGATTTTGAGCTAATAGTATAATAACTTCTACTCCTGTGAAATTTTCAATATTTTTTTGAGATACGACTTTTTAAAAATAATTTCTACACGCTATATGAGGTTTAAACTCACAGCCTCGAGATCAAGAGACACATCGTCCACCAAGTGAACCAGTCAGATGCCTAGAATTTTCAACTTTTTTGCAATAGTTTTATATGACCCTCTTCTAATTGTTTTCATCTCATCTTCATCTGTATTTATATCCCTTTTCAAACCCCTTACTTTCTTTCTCCTTCCCTCCAATAAGCCCCTGTGGGGGGGGGGGCATATTTATGTGTTTTATCTTCTCAGTGAAACAAATTTTATATATTACTTATACTTTTCTTTTTAATTCATTCCAACTTTTACCTTAATTACCTCCTTTTAGTGGGGAATCCTTTAGGAAAGTTCACAGTTAGGGTCTAAAAACATCCAGCATTTTGCCATGTGAATTTTTTCTTCTTGCAAGGATGAATTAGATTCACAAATTTTGGCCAGTTGATCTTAAGCACGTGGGCCAAGTTACTGTACTCTCTTCCTATCAGATTTCCATATTTTCAGTGAGGTAAAATTCTTCTATACCAGATTTCTGCTTTAGTATAAATATCCCCAATCCATTAGTTCTGTCCCTTTAAAGTCTACTGAGGTCACAATTCACTATAGATGGCTTAGAGATCGTTGAGAGCAAGTCCATCCCAGGCAAGAATCACTACACTCGACTAGGAAAGGTCATGAAGAGGTCAGAACATATTCTTTTCTCCCGGTGCTGGGCTAGTATCCTGCAGAGGCTCAGCTTATATGCTGTGAATGTCAACTCTGCCTCTATAAATTCCTGGTCCTATACAAACAACAGGTATGAATTGAATATTTGTGTCCACAATTCATCTAACCCTAATTAGGATTCCGAATCTTATTGTAGAGCTGTCTATGTTTCCCATAATTCTATCAAATATTTGCTTTATATGTGTAGGAGCTCTGATGTTTGATGCACACATGTCTACAGGTACTACATCTTACTGGCGAACTCATTATTTTCTCATCATATAGAGTCTTCATCCCTTATAACCACTTTTGATTTAAAGTCTAATTTGTCTGATATTACTGTAGCAACCTCTGTTCTCTTTTGGTTACTAGTTGCAAGAAGACCTTTTTCCATCTTCCACTGATGCATGTCCTTAGATCTAAAGTGAGTCTTGATAGAGATAGCCAACAGTCATGTAAAAAAATGCTCAACATCACTAATCATCAGAGAAATGCAAATCAAAATGACAGTGAGAGGCCACCTCACATCTGTCAGAATGGCTAAAATTAAAAAGACAAGAAATAAAAAGTGTTGACAAGGATGAGGAGAAAAAAGAACGTGTGTGCACCATTGGTCGGAATATAAATTGGTGCAGCCACTGTGGGAAAAAAACAGTAGAGAAGTTTCTCAAAAAGTTAAAAATAAAAATACAATGTGACCCAGTAATTCCACCACTGGGTAATTACCTAAAGAAAACAAAAACACTAATTTGAAAAGACATATGCACTTTTATGTTATTGCCGTGTTATTTATAATAGTCAAGACATGGACATAATGTAAATGTACATTGAGAGAAAAAAGGATAAAAAAGATGTGGTTCACACCCCCCACACATACTGGAATATTACCAACCATAAGAAGGATGAGACTGAGTAATTTTTGATAATGTAAATTGGTGCAGCCACTGTGGAAAACAGTAGAGAAGTTCCTCAAAAAGTTAAAAATAAAAATACCATATGACACAGTAATTCTGCTCCTGAGTATCTACCTAAAGAAAGCAAAAACACCAATTTGAAAAGATATATACACTCTTATGTTTATTGCAGTTTTATTTATAATAGCTGAGATATGGATGTAACCTAAGCAACCACTGAGGGAAAAAAAGAATAAAGAAGATGCGGTACACACACACACACACACACACACACACACACGCACAGGCACACGCATTCACACACTGTAATATTACTAAGCCATCAAAAGGATGATATTGAGTAATTTGCAATAACATGGATGGACCTAGAAGTTATTTCATTAAGTGAAATAAGTCAGACTGGGAAAGAGAAATACTGTATTATTTAATTTTTATGTAGAATGTAGAAGGAAGAAGGGAAGGAAGGAAAAGAGTGTGCAGAACCATACCTGAAAATACAGAAAACAAGCTCATGGTTGCCAGAAGGAAGGGAGTTGGGAGAATTGGTAAAATGGGTGAAGTTGAGTGGGAGATAAAGGTTTCCAGTACGGAATGAATAAGTCATGGGAATAAAAGACACATCATAAAGAATACAGCCAATGGTATGTATGTTACAGATGGTAGCTAAACATGCAGCGAGCCAAGCATAATGTAGAGACTTGTCAAATCACTATGTTGTTGTATACCTGAAACAAATGTACTATGCATGTCAATTAGCCTCAAATAAAAAAAATTAATGACAATAGTATAAAATAAATAAAGTGAATCTTTTGTAAACAGCACATCGATGGATCCGGTTTTTAAAATCAATTCTGTTAATCTATGTCTTTTGTTTGCGCAGGGTAATTTACATTGAAAGGATTTACAGATAGTGAAGGACTTACTACTGCCATTTTGTTGTGTTGTCTGTTTGTGTTCTAGCTTTTTTTTTTTAATCCCTCATTTCCTCTCTTACTGCCTTCCTTTGTGTTTATCTAATTTCCCCCATAATTTACCTTAGGGTTCATTCTTACTGTTGTACTTTCTCAGTGTCTGGACAAATGTAGAATAACACATATCCATTATTATGCTATCACACAGAGTGGTTTCACTGCCCCTAAATATCGTCTGTGCTCTGCTTCTTCTTCTTGTTCCAACTCCCCATCCCTGACAACTACTGATATTTTTGCTATCTCCATAGTTTTGCCTTTTCCAGAGTGTCATATACTTGGAATCACACAGCACATAGCCTTTTTAAAGTGGCTGCTTTCACTTAGTAATATGCATTTATGTGCATTTAAGAGTCCTCTGGAAGGACATCATGATTGCTTCCAAATTTTGGCAATTATGAATAGAGCTGCTAAAACATCCATGAGAAGGATTTGTGTGAATATAAGATTTCAACTCCTTTG
>NC_043716.1:21689752-21690804 GCF_006229205.1 Suricata suricatta
ATAAGAGTTCCTGTTGCTCCATATCCTTGTCAACACTTGATGTTGTCAGTGTTCTGGATTTGAGCCATTCTAATGGTATGTAGTGTTATCCCATTGCATTAATTTACATTTCACAGATGACATATGATGTAGAACCGACTTCCATGCTTATTTGCCATCTGTATCTTCTTTTAGTGAGATATCTTCTTTAAGATATCTTCTTTAAGAAGAAGATACCTCCTTGAGTGAGATATCTGTTAATGTCTTCAGTTCATTTTTTAAAATAATTTTTACTGTTTATTTATTTTCAACAGAGAGACGGGGAAGGAGTAGAAAGAGAAAGAGGGGGACACAGAATCTGAAACAGGCTCCAGGCTCTGAGCTGGCAGCATGGGTCCCAACCAGGGCTTCAACTCACAAAGTGCGGGATCATGACCTGAGGTGAAGTTGGACACAACTGACTGAACCACCCAGGTGCCTCTTGAGCCTATTTTATTTAAATTTTTTTAATTAATTTTGAGAGACCAAGAGAGACAACACGAGCAGGGGAGGGTCAGATTGAGAGGGAGAAACAGAATCTGAAGCAGGTTCCAGGCTCTGAGCTGTCAGCACAGAGCCTGACGTGGAGCTCGAACTCACAAACCTTAAGATCCATGACCTGAGCCTAAGTCAGATGCTTAACTGACTGAGCCACCCAGGCACCCCATTCTTGAGCTCATTTTTTTTTACAAGTGCAATGCTTGTTTTTTTTTCCATAATATTTTATTGTCAAATTGTTTTCCATACAACACCCAGTGCTCTTCCCCTCAAGTGCCCTCCACCATCACCACCACCTGTCTTCCCCCCTGCCCCCTCCCCCCCAACCCTCAGTTCATTTCAATAGTCTCTCAAGTTCTGCATCCCTCTCTCTCCCCAACTCTCTCTCCCTCCTCCGTTCCCCCTGGTTCTCCATTAGGTCTCTCTTGTTTTCCTGCTAGACCTATGAGTGCAAACATATGGTTTCTGTCCTTCTCTGCCTGGCTTACTTCACTCAGCATGACACCCTCAAGGTCCATCCACTTTCCTACGAAGGG
>NC_043716.1:21690904-21693580 GCF_006229205.1 Suricata suricatta
TCAAAATGGCTGAAGGACTTGAATGTGAGACAGGAAACCATCAAAACCCTCGAGGAGAAAGTAGGGAAAAACCTCCTAGACCTCCACCGCAGCAATCTCCTACTTGACACATCCTCCAAGGCAAGGGAAATTAAAGCAAAACTGAACCCTTGGGATTTCATCAAGATAAAAAGCTTCTGCAAGGCAAAGGAAACAATCATTTTTTTTATTTTTTTTAATTTTTTTAAATGTTTTATTTATTTTTTGATACAGAGAGAGACAGAGCATGAGAGGGGGAGGGGCAGAGAGAGAGGAGACACAGAACCAGAAGCATGCTCCAGGCTCTGAGCCAGCTGTCAGCACAGAGCCTGATGCAGGGCTTGAACCCACGAACATGAGATCTGACCTGAGCCGAAGTCGGAGGCTTAACCGACTGAGCCACCCAGGCGCCCCCTTGAGCTCATTTTTAATGGGGTTGTTTATTTTCTAATTTTTGAGTGTTAAGAGTTCTTTGTGTAGTTTAAATAACAGTACTTTATCAGATGTGTCTTTTGCACACATTTTCTCCCAGTCTATGCCTTGTTTTGTCATTCTCTTGACATCTTTTGCAGAGTAGTTTTTAATTTTAATGAGGTCAAGCTCCTCAAATCTTTATTTCATTGATCATGTCCTTGATATTGTAGCTAAAATGTCATGACCATACCCAAAGTCATCTAAGTTTTCTCTTCAATTACTGTCTAGAAGTCCATAGTTTTGAATTTTATATTTAGGTCTGTGAACCATTTTGAGTTAATTTTTATGATGTGTGTAAGGTCTGTGTCTAGATTCATTTTGGGGGAGGGGATGGGGATATCCAGTAGTTCTGGCACCATTTGTTGAAAATAGTTATCTTTGATCCATTGGTTTGCCTTGTTCATCTGTCAAAGATCTGTTGATCATATTTATGTGAGTCTCTGTTCCATTCCATTGATCTATTTCTATTCTTTTCCCACTACCATGCTGCCTTCATAGCTGTATCTTTATTAAACCTGCAATAATACTTTTCTTGAAGTCAGGTAGCATCAGTCCTCCAACTTTGTTCTTACCCTTTAATGCTGTGTTGGCCATCCATTCTTATGGAGAGGCCTCTCCATATAAACTTTAGGAACAGTTTGTGGTCATCCACAAAATATTTTTCTGGGATTTTGATTGGGATTGCATTGAATCTACATATCAAGTTGGGAGGAACTGGGATTTTGACAATAGTGAGTTTTTCTATCCATGAACATGGAATATCTCCATTTTTTAAGCTTTTTTATTTCTTTCATCAGAGCTTTGTAGTGGTCTTTGTAGAAATCTTTAACATATTTTCATAGATTTATACCTAAATATTTCATTTTGAGGAGGTGCTAATGTAAATGGTATTATGTTGTTTTATTTCAGATTCTACTTGTTCACTGCTTTATATAGGAAAGTGATTGATTTTTGCATCTTAACCATGTATCCTTCAATGTTACTCTACTGCTGATTAGTTCCAGACGTTTGGGCTTTGTTTTATTTCCAATTCCTTTAGATTTTCTATATAGGTGATTGTGTTGTCTATGGACAATGACAATGTAATTCTTCCTTCCCAATGTGTATACCTTTTGTCCGCTTTTCCTATCTTAATACATTAGCGAATACTTCCTGCACAAGGTTGAAAAGGAGTGGTGAGAGAGACATCTGTGCCTTATATTTGATCGTAGTGGAAAAGCTTCAAAATTCTCATCATTAAATATGATGTTAATTGTAAGCTTTTTGTAGATATTCCTTACCAAGTTGTGGAAGTGTCCCTTTCTTCCTAGTTTACTTTTTATCATAAATAGGTGTTGGGTTTTGCCAAATGTTTCTCCAGATCTCTTTGCTCTTTGTCCATTTTTCTCACCCTTAGCTCTCTGAGTATATATATGAGCTGACCAAGGCCTTCATCTTATATGTCTAATGTCTGGGCTTCTCAGAAACAGGTTCTGCCATTTTTCATTCTTCTTTTGCATTGGCCATGACTCCCTGTGTCTTTTTATGTCTATTGAGATTTTTTTTTTGGAAAATCAGGCATCTAAAAAAAACAGCCACATCTCTCAGTCTTTGCAGACTTGTTCTATGCTAGGGAAATCCTTTATTGATTAGCTGGTCATGTGCTCACTTCGGCAGCACATATACTAAAATTGATTAGCTGGGCATGCTCTGAACATAAGGAATCAGTCTCACATTGAAGCTTAAGTCCTTTGCAGGTCTTTCCTGAACATGAGTCCTGTCTGTGCCTTACTCAATTCTTCCATATGCAATAGCTGCTTGTGAATGCCTTTATTTCCCAAGGAATCTCAACTCAGGTCAAATCAAGAGACTAATGATGCTGGCGAGGATGTGGAGAAACGGGCACCCTCCTACACTGTTGGTGGGAATGTAAGCTGGTGCAGCCGCTCTGGAAAACAGTGTGGAAGTTCCTCAAAAAACTATCCGTAGAACTCCCTATTGACCGAGCAATAGCACAGCTAGGGATTTACCTAACGGATACAGAAGTGCTGATGCATAGGAGCACATGTACCCCAATGTTCATAGCAGCAGTGTCAACAATAGCCAAAACATGGAAAGAGCCTAAATGTCCATCACCTGATAAATGGATCAAGAAGATGTAGTATATATATACAATGGAATACTACATGGCAATGAGAAAGAATG
>NC_043716.1:21693680-21739482 GCF_006229205.1 Suricata suricatta
ATATATATATATATATATATACACACACACACACACACACACACACAATTGAATATTATATGGCAATGAGAAAGAAATAAATATGGCCATTTGTAGAAAAGTGGATGGACTTCGAGGGTGTCATGCTAAGCGAAATAAGTCAGGTGGAGAAGGACAGATACCATATGTTTGCACTCATAGGTCTAACAGGAGAACAGGAGAAATTTAATGGAGGACCGGGGGGAGGGGAAGAGGGAAAGAGAGTTGGGGAGAGAGAGGGAAGCAAAACTTGAGAGACTATTGAATACTGAAAACTGAACTGAGGGTTGAAGGGGAAGGGGGAGGGGGGAAAGCTGTGGTGGTGATGGAGGAGGGCACTTGTGGGGAAGAGCCCTGGGTATTGTATGGAAACCAATTTGACAATAAACTATTTTAAAAAATAGCTTGGGTGGCTCAGTGGGTTAAGCCTCCAACTTCGGATGAGGTCATGAGCTCACCATTCATGGGATCCAGCCCGCCTCAGACTCTGTGCTGACAGCGCAGAGCCTGGGTCCTGCTTCAGATTCTGTTTCTACTTCTCTCTCTGCCCCTCCCCCACTCACGGTCTATCTCTCTCTCAAAAATGAATAAATGTTAAGAAATATAAGTTTTTTTAAAGGCAGATATATATACCTGCCATGCTCTGCTTTGTCCACAGTTTTATAGCACAATTAATGTTTTTTAGATCTAATTTCTTTTTTATTTAGAAATATTTATATTTTTAAAGTACTTAGAATTCTTCAATTAAAAATATAAAGGCAAGAGAATTACCTATCAGGTTCTAAAAGTACCCATGAATTAAATCACTCACATCCCCCTCTTAAAAAACAAAACAACCTTGAATCGCATTGCTATTTAAGCTTTCTTACAATAAGGAATTAAGACCAAGCTATACCAGAGTACAAAAACCTGAAATTCTGAGCATGAAAATAATATCTTAAACATCTGTTTATTCAAACATTATGTCTACTGAAGACAGATTTAACAGACTCATGGAGTAGGAGAAAAAATAAAAAACAACCCACCCAGCACCTGCTTCACTGCAAATTTCCTGGGGACAAAATGTCTGCATTCTGTACTACAGTCTCACCCTACAGCCTCCATATGTGTTAGATGCTGACTAACCTGAATAGGAGATGAGAACCTTTCTATACGTCAATTTGGCACGTAGCATTAGTGACGCAACTTTCAGAAGCATTCTGAGGCACAAGAAATAGCACTGCCTGCAGTGAGAGTCTTTGATAATCAAAGAAAATTATATCACTAACTACATTCTTACAAATAAGAAAGAAAATTCTAGCACGTTTGCCAATGAACTAATTTTCATATCAAGGAAATGTCACAATGAGATATTCTATGAGTTAAAACACTAATTGTTACACTCAACTTTTAATAGATTCTGAAGTTATACTGTGGTATTAAAACTGGAGAAAAACATTTTATTCTAAATGGAATTTAGGGAAGAAATGCAGGAGTAATACAGAAGAGTAGCTGCACCATTTTGGTTAACTCGTTTAAAAACTGTTAAACATTTTCAGTCAAATTTTTTTTTAAAAAATCAGCAGATCACCATGACAAGTCAAGAACCGCATCTAAATACGCACCTGAGAATAAAGCACATCTGAGTATGGGGTGAAAAAAGTTTTCCAGAACCATCAAATAGGTCCTCTCCAAATACCCAGATACTCACTTCTGCAGGCCTTTTGCTGCGTGGAATCAGGAGGAACTGAAGATTTATTGCCGTGAAAGCAAATCTGTAACAGAGTAGTATGAATCTTGAGTATTAAACATCATCAGCTGAATCAAGTTAAGGAGTTCAAAATCTAATAGGAAATTTGTGTGTGTGAAAGTTGATAAGCCAGATGAACCAAGAGCAACTGAGAGATCTAGCCTGTTCAATGAGACCAGACATTATGTTAGATCTTTGTTTTTGAAGGCAATTAAAAATTACAGTTTCAACAGCATATAGACCAAATGAAAAAACTGAAGAAAGCAAATAAAATTATGTTCAAAGAGCAATGTTTTTTTTCAGCTCAATTTCAGCACCCCAAGGGGAAAAAACCCATCCATGACCATCATAGATGAAAACAAAATGTTATTGGAATCCATTAATTTTCCCCAAAAAAGGTATAAAATCTACATACAAATTGGATACTACACTATAACAAATTGTATTTCTCATAGTTCTAATGTAATTACCTTTCAACTCTGTTTAATATAGTTTTTCTTAAATTGTAAAAATGTTGTTTTTACAGACTTCTGAAACTGGTTCCGGTTCTTCTTCACTTCTTTTTATATCAATATCTAATATATACTGGTCACCAGTCCTAAAAAAAAAAAAAAAAAAAAAGTCTTACAAATCTCTTCATTAGGACAACCCATTGAGCAGAAGTTATGAATCTGCAAGCAAACCATGAAAGGCACAGCTCCCCTGAAAACACATTTTTGTTGACTGCTTCATTGAATATTCTTAACAATGATTCTTGATGAATGACTCTTTCCATCCTGTAAACATAGTGTGCACAGTCTCGCTACTCTGTGGATTCACTTCCTTGGACAAGAAGCCTGGTTCAAAGATAGTGACAAGCCAGAGGAGTCTATGTTTCAATGGCTGATAAACCTTACATCTTGGCAGGAGGAAAGCACTTGTCCATTTTTGCTGCTTAAGAATGTGACAGAAATGTACGCTGAGGTAGCCCAACCAATTCGTATGTTTTTCTTTTTCCTTTTTTTGTAAATTTGGTCTCAGAATATTTCTGGAAGGGTGACACTGTGAAGTGCCACTGCTGGGACAGGTTTCCATTGCAGTCTCTTATGCAGGGCACCTTGGCTCTCCTCTTCTGTGGCTTTATCCAGTTACTGATTGCTGTTCACAAGCTGCAGGGTTAATTTCACTGGATCATATTCCCAAAGCTGGTTGCCTTTTAGGTGGTGCCAGTTGAGCACTGTGACTGGGTCATTGCATTTAGAGACATCCAAGCAACGGTCATCTGTTCTAATTTCTTTGTTGGCAGTCTAAGAGAAAACCTGGTTCCATCCATTACCATCACAGTTTAAAAATCCAACATTTTTGTTCTCTTTTCTAGCCATGTCATCTAGACACTGATTTGTCTCTACATATCTTATCTCTCCCAAAGAGAAATAGCGATGTGGAATCTGGGAATTAGGATAAAAATTCTCTATGTACCAATAGAAAGGTTTACATTGTATTTGTGTCTTAGTCCAAGTCTTGATGATATCTCTCCATAGTCTCCCTTTGTAACACTTGAAGAAATTATAAAGAAGTTCTTGAACTCATCCATCCACGCTTCTGCAAGTTGCCTGTTGTTTTTATTGATAATCTGTCCTGTACCTCCGAGAAACGTGTATGGTGTGGATTTCCAAAATATATGCCCGACATGTGAGCAGGTAACAGTCTCCAACGTTCCTCCACACTGCCAAATCCTAAAGGAAATCTCTAGGTTTTCTCCTGCCCAAATATCCATTCCAGCATGATATGTTCCAGTCTCCTGGAGTAATCTCTGTCTGTTGAAAACAGCCCTCTTAGCATGGTAGGTGTTCTGATAGGAAGAGTCAGATCACCTTTCCTTCTGTCCATTTCTCTTAGGGGAACAGGAGACCAGTGAAAAGTGAGTTTCCAGTTGAAGCCACCATAGGTCATATCAGAGCCTGCCATGTACTCAAAAGTATCATTGCTGATCACATCAGTGATAGGACATACCACTGTTTTCCTGTCCTGTTTGATCCTGGCTGAGAGAGGCTCCAGCCATCCCACCGAACATTCACAGTGAGCATCTAAGAAGGTGATCACTGGGCCTTTAGACGCAGCAGCTCCTTTGAATCGAGCTCTGATCAATCCAGAACATCGTTCCGTTCGAATTACATGAACTGGTACTTTTAGTTTTTTCACAGAACTCTCTAGTGGTCTTTTGAAAAAGTCCCTTTCACTGGCATCATGTGCTAGAACACTTTCTTCTGGCATGTGTCCCGGTGAGCGATTCGTGACACTGAACAGTTCCCAGACGTGTGCTCCAAGTCTCATCGTGGAAAACAATCATCACACTTGTCGTGGGAAGATCATCTGGACACACCTTTGTTTCACACCCTTCTGAGCTAACATCTGGTAAAGGTCTGTTGAGCACAGTCATCTCAGTTGCCATAAAATTGAACTGATTGATTTTAAACATCTATTTCATCGTTTTTTGATCCTCTTTGGGAATGAGGTCTGGTTTCCGCATTTCTCCAGGACCTTCATGTGGCTTTTATACTTGCTCTGGAACATCCCCAGCAGAACGTTCCGCTCCTTCTTTTCATCACATTAGCTGCATTCACTGAAGTAAAGCAGCAGGAACATCTCCAAGGGTACCCGAATTAAGGGTACTTCCAATGTGCCAATTTCCTCATGGCACTTTAAGTCGAATGCAAAATTTATACACACACACACACACACACACACAGATCATGAATATTATTCCAATCCTGTTTCATCAGCTATCAGGTTCATAACCCCAAAGTGGTTTTTCAAATGAGTTCATATCCCAAATCCACATGTCCCACACGTCCTTTTTTTTTTTTTTTCTTGTTTCATTCAAGCCAGTCATGGCTGTTCTATTCCTCTTGTTGGTGCAGGTGACTAATCTCAAACAAGAGACCCTGAGGAAAAATCTCTGTTCGCTAGCGGCAGCCTGGGTGGTGGCGACTGCTGTGGCGGTGGCGGCGGCAGTGGCGGCAGGGGCTGCGGTGGCGGCGCTCCTCAGGGAAGGGTTGCAATTCTCTGGTAACAGTTGGCGGCGCAGCCTCCCCTTTCAAGCTAGGCGGTTCGCCCGGAGGAGGCGCCGCAGTGGACTCCGCCCGCCCGCTCTCCCCGCCCCGCCTCCTTGAGCTCACCTGACCCCGCCCCGCCCCCGCGCCCGCCCCTCCCCCGCGCCCGGCAAGCCGGCTCCGCTCGCTACTAGCGCCAGCTCTCGTCCAGGTCGCCTCACGAGGGTTAGGGCCAAAATGCCTTTAAATCCAATCTCTTCATATTTCTTATGCATGTTCCCGGGATGCCTCAAACATCGGTCCCTCTTGCCTGCCGACCTGACAGGAGGCCCTTCCCATCTCCTTGCCAAAAGGCTGCAGGAAAATCAGTTCCATTTAAGCCCAGCAATACAGCCCCACTTCCACCATCTCCTGGCAATATACGCCCTGCAGGCAGCCTCGCTCTCCATTTCTTCTCGAAGCCTCTGCAACTACAGTCCTGTCACCTTTCCTCCCAGCCTACTTTCCAGCACCCTCTGACATAGGCGAACCTTGCTGGCTCACCCATCTCTGCACATCTCACCCTCAAAGGGCTTAAAGAGCATGCCTTCCCAAGCCTCTGGGAAACTTGGACCCCGAAGGAGCTGGAGTTGAACCACCTTACAGAGAACCCGCAGCTCCTGGGTCAGCGTGGGGTCCTGGCCACTCCAGGGCAACTCCATAGCTAAGTAAACCTCCCTAAACCACTCCCACAGGCACACCTCTGAATCACAGTCCTTAAAAACTATGCTGGGAACTGGGGTCTCCCAAATTCCTACGATGTAAAAATCATTGACCTTGAACCTTGGATCTAGATGACAGATTCCTTGTCTCCTTTGAAATCTTTCCTATTTTTGAGTGTGGGGAAAGTTTTATTAGCCCCGGATTCAGGATTTAGGCTGTGTTGTTAGGTATTTTTATTGAGAAAAGGGATGGCATGCCCATCTCCTTAGAGTTATGCCCAAATGCAGCCTGGTGCGAACTGCCTAGAAAGGCAAGGACTACTTCCTCCTAAGGCATTTCTTGTTTCGTTTAGAAAGTCGTGGTAGGTGTTCTATCTCCCCCTCCGGACTTCTCCCCCTGTCCTCCTCCATCTCCTTCCTATTCCTCCATCTAGAAGACACTTCATCAGCGATTGGTCAGGTCCCTTTACCTACAGACTGTAGTCCCAAACTCCCCTCGTCTCAGGATCGCAGAAGTGCAGGGCACTGTCGAGGAGCCTTGGAGACCTGACTGTCCCGACCTGTTGTCCTTAGAGCTCTCACGTCTTCCTGCCTCAGGGTCCCCTGCTGCACAGACAACCGGACACCGCAGAACCCGACCTTTAAAAACGCTTTGAAAATCTTTTCAAACTCTTTAAAAGACTTTAAAAACTCTTTAAAAGATTTTTGCTCGAACACGGAGCTCGAAACCACCGGAAAGTGCTAGAACTCGCGCCTCCGTTTATATTCGCGATGGGCACTGCATTTCCCGCCAGCGCTGGATTTCGTGCCGCTTGCTTGATCAGGTCCCTGAACTCGCTCCCCCCCGCCCAGCTCCCTCCCCCTCAGGCGCTTCACTCACTCCAGTTCTGGATCTCCAGTCGGGGCTCTAACTTGCTCTGAAACTCAGGCGGTAAATGAATTCACTGTGAGATCACGACCAGAGCTGAGCCACCAGGCGCCCCTTCCCCGAGCTCTTTCAGGCACTTCTAGCCCACGAAGGGACCTACGTCCTGCCCCAACCGCAGGGTCCCAAGAGCTCTGCTCCCAAATCCTTAACCGGAGGCAGATACTTGGTTGGAGATGGTACAAGACCAGAGAATTGGAGCCAAGAGTCCTCAGAAGGAGAAAAAAATCCAGCCGGGAAGAGGGGGCGGGAGGACAGCGACAGGCTTCTGCTGGCTGCGCCTCACCTCTTCCGAGAGCCAGCTGCCTAGACCCTAGGGGGATAAGAAGTTGACATTTGAATATTTGACAAGGGAAGAGGGGGCAAACTTACCAGCTGGAGCAGCTCCGAACAGGTTGGAAGGCTTGGAGGACTGCGAGAGATGGGGGCCAGGAGCCGCAGGCTATTATGCGAGGGAGCCGCCCAGTGGCGGTGTCGCTCCACCCCTTAAAAAGTTTTTAAAAACTTCGAGATGAGGAAGTTGGTCGCTTTTTTTTTTCCCTAAGAAGAAAAAATATACAATAGTTTTCTCTTTCGTCTATTCAATAGGATTTATTCAGACCCAGGTTTTTAAATTTTATTTATTTTTTAAATTTTTTCATCAAAGTTAGATAGCATATAGCACAACAATGATTTCAGGAGTAGATTCCTTAAGGTCATTACACATTTAGCCCATTCCCACTCCCACAAACCCTCAGCAACTCTCTGTTTTGTTCTCTATATTTTAGAATCTCTTTTGTTTTGTCCCCCTCCCTGTTTTTATATTATTTTTGTTTCCCTTTCCTTAAGTCCTTCTGTTTTGTATTTTAAGTCCTCATATGAGTGAAGTCATATGATTTTTGTCTTTTTCTGACTGACAAATTTCACTCAGCATAATACCCTCTAGTTCCATCCACATAGTTGCAAACGACAAGATTTCATTCTTTTGGATTGCCAAGTAACACTCCATTGTACATATATACCACATCTTCTTTATCTTTTCATCTGTTGATGGTCATTTGGGCTCTTTCCATACTTTGGCTATTGATAGCGGTGCTATACACATTGGGGTGCATGTACCCCTTTGAAACAGCACACCTGTATCCCTTGGATAAACACCTAGTACTGCAATTGCTGGGTTATAGGATAGTCTACTTTTAATTATTTGAAGAACCTCCATTCAGTTTTCCAGAATGGCTGTGCCAGTTTGCATTCCACCAGCAGTGTGAAAGACATCCTCTTTCTGCACATCCTTGCCAACATCTGCTATTGCCTGAGTTGCTAATGTTAGCCATTCTGACAAGTGTGAGGTGGTATCTCATTGTGATTTTGATTGGTATTTCAATCAAATATGAGTGATATTGATGAGTTTTTCATGTGCTGGTTGACCATCTGGACGTCTTCTTTGGAGAAGTGTCCATTCATGTCTTTTGCCCATTTCTTCACTGGATTATTTGCTTTTTGGGTGTTGAGTTTGATACGTTCTGTATAGATTTTGGATACTAACCCTTTATCTGTGTGTCTTTGCAAATGTCTTCTCCCATTCAGTTAGCTGCCTTTTAGTTTTCCTGATAGTTTCCTTCACTGTGCAGAAGCCTTTTATTTTGATGAGGTCCCAATAGTTCATTTTTGCTTTTGTTTCCCTTGCCTCAAGCTGTGTTGAGTAAGAAGTTGCTGTGGCTGAGGTCAAAGAGGTTTTTGCTTGCTTTCTCCTCTAGGGTTTTGATGGCTTCCTCACTTACATTTAGGTCTTTTATCAATATTGAGTATTTTTGTGTATGATGTAAGAAAGTGGTCCAGGTTCATTTTTCAGCTGTTCAGTTTTCCCAGCACCATTTGCTGAAGAGACCCTCTTAATCCATTGGATATTCTTTCCTGCTTCGTCAAACATTAGTTGGCCATATGTTAGTGGGTCTGTTTCTGAATTCTCTGTTCTGCTCCATTGATCTTGAAGTCTGCTTTTGTACCATTGAAATGTTAAATGTTTATTTATTTTTAAGAGAGAAACAGAGTGCAAATGATGAAAGGCAAAGAAGCAGGGAGACACAGAAACCTAAGCAGGCTCTGGCTCTAAGCTGTCAATACAGAGCCCATTCTTGGGTTGAACCCATGAACCATGAGATCATGACCTGATCCGAAGTTTGTCACTTAACCAACAGAGCAACCCAGCCACCCCTGTTATTTATTTGTTTGTTTGTTTAACTCCACGTTAGTTGACATATAGTGCAACAATGGTTTCAGGAGTGGAATTTAGTAATTCATTACTTCAGTATAACACCCAATCCTCATCCCAACATCCAATTTAGCTTATCCCCTGGCTCCCCTCTCCTCAGGGAATCCACAGTTTGTTCCCTGTATTTTAGAGTCTCTCATGGTTTGCCTCCCTCTGTTTCTATCTTATTTTTGCTTCCCTTCCTTTTCTGTTTTATTTCCTAAATTTCTCATAGGAGTGAAATCATATGGTATTTGTCTTTTTCTTACTGACTTATTTCACTTAGCATAATACACTCTAGTTCCAACCAGATTAAGGAAGCAGAGTTATTTAAAGAGGTGTGACTCCGGGGCACTGGGTGGCCCAGTCAGATGACCATTCCACTCTTGATCGTGGACTTGGGTTTGTTAGTTGAATATAAAGAGTACAAACAAAACAAAACAAAACAAAAACAAAGATGTGTGTGACTATCTCTGAGAGAAAGCAGATTTCTCCTTTCCTATCTGCTTATCTGTATTTTCTATATTGTGTATGGTAAAAATAAATGCCAGTAAAAAAAAAACAAAAGAAAGAAAAACATTGGCAAGGTTGGCACTACCGTCCCTGCCTGTGCCACTCATGACCTGCTGGGAGACGTCCTGGTGAGCAATCACATTTGCCTGGTGGGTTCGGCCCTTCCCGCACAAAGGTGGCTGGTGGAAATTTGCAGAGCCTACAGTCTGTTAGCCATGGACCCTACAGGTTTGCCTTGTGAGCCAAGTGAGCCACTCTAAGCTTTAGCACCAGTGTTATTTCATGAGACTGACTAAGTGTCAGGCTCCTGGCAGGCGAATTCTACTCGGTCCTTTCCAGCTCTCCTCACAGTCTCTCCTCTAAAAGCACACATGCCCCTGGAGATGGTATTAAAGCTGCCCTGAATGCACAGAGAGGAGGAAGTGGATAGGGAGGAGATGCTTCACAAACGCATATTCTGGCACACACATCCCCCAGGGAGTAAGGAGTTCCTCTCGGCCATTTGAGAGGATTAGACCAGACCTGACTCCAATGGCTTCTCCCAGGAGATACAGCACTCCAGCCACTTTGCTTGTCCACAGGTCTCCTTTTGTGGTATTGCGGTCATCAGGTTTCCGCAGCTCAACCCAGCCAAGACTTGTCACTAGAACCAACAGCCTTTGCAATGCACGGAATTTTTCTCATTTAGACATGGTGATGATGACCAACAATTGTTTTTTTTTTTTTCATGCTTTACCTCTTCAACTGGGTATTAAGTTTATAGTAGCTTCATAAAATTAGTGAGGGAATGTTTTATCTATTCTCTTCAACAGTGGCAAGGTCATCAAACACAAAGTCTGGGGAACTGCTCCAGATTAAAGGAGATTTAAAAAACAAGTAAACTAAACATAAAGATCCTAGACCAGAATATTTTTTCTATCGCTATGCAGCATTTATTGGACAATGGATAAACTTCAAATAAGGTCTACAATTACATAACAGCATTGTATCAGCATAATCTCTGATTTTTATTATTGTACTCTGAGTGTGCTTATTATTAGGAAACACCTGCTGACATATTAGAGGTGAAGGACTCTCATGTCTGCAATTCATTCTCAGAATTTTCGGGGGGAAATTGGCTGTAAGGGGGTACACAGGGACAAGGAGAGAGAAGGCCATCAGGATAATCTACGCTCTACAGACTTTGGTCAGTGTGACATCTAGTATCTAAATTTAAATATTCGCCTTACACTCTGTGCAAACCTTTACATGTTTTACTATAAGTAGGGACTAAATTCGTTACAAGTTGGGAAATAAAATAAGAAACCTTTCCTCATGAGATACAGAGGTGCGTGGAGGGGACAGAGCTTGGAAAGGTGTCATGGCAATCCAGGACGTGCCCCCAGCGGTCTTAAAACAACAGTGCAGAGCAGAAAGTGACTGAAGACTCCCAGAAGAGATCTGTGGAATGTGGAAGCATTTCTGGCATTCTCAGAAATCTTACCAGAAGGAAATTAGGTAAAAGACCAAACTTCTGGCCTGCCTGGGCGGCTCAGTTGGTTAAGTGGCCAACTTCAGCTCAGGTCATGATCTCACAGTTTGTGGGTTCCAGCCCCTTGTCAGACTCTGTGCTGACAGCTCAGAACCTGGAGCCTGCTTCAGATTCTGTGTCTCCCTCTCTCTCGGACCCTCCTCTGCTCATGCTGTGTCTGTCTCAATGATAAATGAAGATAAAAAATTTTTAAAAGACCAAACCGTCTGTATTTACACACTATGAGAGCTCATATGATCTTAGTTGGGCATGTAAAATCTCGGTGACCCTGATACCTGGAGAATAACTGTTTCTGCTACAAAGTAAAAGACAATAATCAAAGCACTTTGACTCTCCCTCCCTTCACCTTGTGTCAAATCTAGAGGCAAGAGAGAGTAAAAACAGGTGTTATGGAGTTTGGGGTCAGGTAGATTCCCTAGTGTGTGAAGGGTAACCTCATCCTGGTTTCCAGAACAACATGAAATACATTGTAAACGTGCCCATGTCTTGAACAAGGAAACAGATAAGAAGGGATGAGTACATCACAGCCTTATACAAGGGAGAAAAAAAAGGGAGGTCATAGCAATGAGGATGTGGTAGACATGGGATGCACCATGCAGCCCCCCTTCAAGGAAGGACTTGGTACCCAGATTCTGGGAGGGCCATCAGCACAGCCTCTAAATGCCAGCTCCTGGAGGACTGGCCTCACTTGGGGATGAGCTGCATTGCCTGTGGTCATGAGCAACTCCTAGGCTCACAACTCTCACCTGGCTCCTGGAAAATGAGATATGTGACAATATAAAGGCCCAGCCATTCAGCTCAATGCAAGACAACTCTGTTGGGCACAGCTTACACTACAGCATCCTGCCGAGTTGGCTGAGATTGTGATGAGAGATGCATCACAGTTCAGCTTTTTTCTCTGCTCTATTCTGTTTCTTTCTGCTTTTTTTCTTCGTGTCCATCTGTCCTAAACATCTTGGACCTGAAATTCGATCTCAGCATCTGATTCCAGAGAACTCAGCCTGCAGCATGGGCAGACTCTGTAGCCACAGGAAAAAGAAATAGTGAGGCGGAGATAGTTGATTATAGACAAAGATATTTTACTACCTAGAGTGAGAGACAAAAGGAAGACAGGACCCTGGTTTAGCATGAAAGGAGTTGAGGAGTAGGTTGGCATAGGTTTGGATGTTGATTCTGAGGCTTTGAAAGAAATCCCATATAGATAATGGCATAAAGAAAGCTGAACCTCATTTTTGGAGAGAAGTTGAAAACTGGAGGGTTAGCTCTCCTCTGAGAAGTCATCGGAATCCAAGACTCCTTGCATCCTGCTGCTCTGCCTCACTCCACATGCTTCACCTCCTAATCAATTAGGCTATGTTGTGGTGCAGGAGCAGATCCTCCCCAATCTCAATGGCTTACAATGTACATTGTTGTTCTTGCCTATAGGGCATGTCTACTGGGGGTACCCATTGGCTTGGCCTCGCATCCTCCTCCTGTGGAGATCCAGGCTGCCAGAAGATCCCCAGAGATACTGCCAGTCTTCTGTGAGAATGAAACAAGAGCAAGGAGAAATACCCCATGTCCCTTCTATTGGCATTTAATTGGCCAGAGCATATTCTAGGACCAGGCTTGATTTCAATGGGGCAATAAATGTATGTAATCCTAACCCAGGGAGGGGCAGAAAATATTTTGGAAATATATGCAAAATATCACGAATATTTGCTCACAAAGATTCATTTTTCTCTCTTTCCTATTCAAGATATACCCGCCCCCACCACCTTTAAGAGAACAACTCAAAAATTCCATCCTGATGGGATGTCCCATCACAGACAAAGTCCACGTCCTGTGAGAGACAGGATAACACTACATTTGAATGTTTATGAATTAGACATACAAATTAACATATATACCTTACAAAATGTGGAACAGTAATGGGATAACCCCAACCCCTTCCCCCCAATTAGACAGGGAAAGAATGGGAAGGACAAAATAGTCACTGGTGCACAGAAATTATTAAATCCTCCTGGAGGACCTCGTGGGGACCCCTTTCCTGGGGTGGGGCTTGTTCCCTAATCTGTTTTACTCCCATTAAGTGGTCCCTCCATCCATTTTTCCCACTGGTGCCTGGTATGACCCTTATGGAGTTCCTTCTTTTCCATCCCTCCTTCAACCACATTTAAAGTGGGAATTGGGAGCCATGCCCTCTTTGAATGCTGAACAACTTTCTCAACACTCCACTTGCCCACAGAATGGGTCTAATGGGTTCTTCTACGTCTCAAAGAGTCAGAGTTTTTACTTTTTCAGTCCAGACTATGGCAATTCAGCTCTATGAAAAATATTTTTGTTGTCTGACCTTATTTGGCTCCAATTTACTCCATGTGCCAATACCTATACTGCTTTTTGAGTTACCCTTCTCTCTGTAGGTTTCAAAACATATATTACCTTGATCTTCACAGGCTTCCATAGGAGACCATGCATTCAGGCTCTTTTCTCTGAGCTATTTGGTCCACGGAAAGGATATATTTGCTATCAACTAATCTGACTCAGAGGCTTCTGTCAGGGGCTTTGGGGCCACTTCATTACCTGCATCTTTACCCACAGTTTCCGTTTGAATTGGTCTTTGCCACCCCAAGACCTTCTCAGATTTCCTTTATTAGTTGGAGATGACACATATGTGCAACTTTTGACTCCCAAATGTCCATACATGTCTCTATTCTCTACTATCTTGCTTGCTTGCACAAAGTAAAACAAGTAAATGCTTTCCCAAGCACATTAGGTTTTTTATCCCTTCTCTGTTACCTTATTAAAGAGCAACTACGGTGAATTACTACTAACACCTGTTGTCTAATCTCTTACCCAAAGTGCAGACTTACTTGACACAGTATCTTTATTCCAAGGTATTGAAGATGACTGCTCTGTCAAATATTTACCTACTACATGACAGAAATTGCCATCTACCAGTCTCCAGTCATACTTTTTCACTGCACACTGCTGGTCCTGGAGACAAAGACAAACATTTTTGTTTTGTTGTTGTTGTTGCTGTTGTTGTTGTTCTTGTTTTGCAGAATTTCCCAGAAACACCAATTTCTGTATCAGTCTGGGCATTCCAGGTTTTGCTATAGTAAATAATTATCCCAAAAGTCTCAGTGAGTTAAAACCACAAGTGGTAATTTGGCTGTATACTTCCTTTTTTTTTTTTTTTCCATATGCCCAAACTCATAGAATTGTGTGCTTTAAACATACACCTCAAGACAGCTGTTTTGAAAAAGCTAGCATACGAAGAAATCCACTGTGGGCTCACTGTGGGCGAGCTGGCACTGAAGGTGTGGTCTTCCCGCTGGGATTGGCGCACTCAGAATCCCCAAACCCAAGTACCCCCGGATTCCCTCCCCAAGCTTGCCCTGGGCGTTGGGGACCTGACCTTCCAGCCACCGCAAGTCCTCTCCCTCCCCGCTCCTCCTGTGGCTCCACCCGGTGCGAGGCCAGGACCCATAAATCAAGAGGCTGCCTGCTGTGGTTTCAGCTTCCCCGGCGGACTGGGACGCCATAGGGTGGGGCTCCCGCCGCCGTAGAGATTGGGGTCCACCCACCCTGTTCGCGCGGGGAAAAAACCGGCCCCAGCACAGCCAGGATTGGTTTTAAATTTCCCAGAGAAATAAGGCGTGTCCTGAGGTCCAATCCTTTGCTGGAATGCAAATCCCCTGGGGTGCAGTACGCTTAAGTCGCCGCCCTCTCGGAGTGGCTATCACTGCAGGGGAGGGGCGGCCACTCGAACTGAGTGAGGGTCAGTCCCTTACCAGGAAAGACACTGGGCGACACCACGCGTGTCCACCCCTGGGGGCATGAAGGTAAGAAGGATACTTAGAGGGGCACCTGGGTGGCTCAGAGGGTAAGTGTGGGACTGGGCTCTGGTGATATCTCTAGGCTCAGGGTTAGTGGGTTCCAGCCCCGCCTGGGGCTCTATGCTGACAGTGTGGAGCCGGCTTGGATTCTCTCTCGCTCTCGCTCTCTCTCTCTCTCTGCCTCTCTCCTCCCCCCTTCCCCTCCTCTCTCTCTCTCAGAGTAAATAAACATTAAAATTATTAAAAATAATGATTCATTATATTTTTGTTATGATATATTTCAGATGTACAAAAAGGGTACCTTCACCCGTGTATCTGAGTCCCACCCTAGAAAAGATACATTACTACAGCTGAAGAGTCCCATACCTTCCCTCCCTGCCTCTTTCCTCCTCCCCTCCCTTCTGAATTCTTCCCCCCTCTCCCTCCTTTCTCCATCCACAAGCCATCCTTCTTATTAGTGGAGGTAGGATCTGACCTAGTAGCCAAGTGTAGTTATATTGGAAGTTCCAAAGCAATCCAAACGTCTTGCACATTTCTTCCTCGCTTCTTTAGTTTACACCATGGAAAATGTAAGGAGAAGATACATAATCAGTTTTTATACCTCAACTTCATGAAAAAGAAATTTAACAAAAGGGATACCTTGGGGCTCCTGAGAGGTTCAGCTGGGTAGCCATCTGACTTATGCTCAGATCATGATCTCACAGTTTGTGAGTTCCAGCCCTGAGTCTGGCTCTGTGCTGACAGCTCACAGCCTGGAGCCTGCGTCGGATTCTGTGTCTGTCTCTCTGTTCCTTCACCACTCATGCTCTGTCTCTCTCTGCCCCTCAAAAATACATAAAGGTTAAATTAAAAAAAAAAAAAACCCAAAGGGGATACCTTAATGAAAGCATTTCATCAAATTCTCTTGTATTTATTTTACCATTAATATAAAGACCTCTAAATCTCCACTGAAAGTATTAGTAAGACAGAGTTGGAGGATTTGGGTAAAAATGGGGGAATCTTAGCTTGGACATGCGGGACTGAGTAGGACAGGGCCGGTTGTCCTTGCTGCACAGCAAACCGACTTTCTCCTGCCCACAGCGCTGCTCAACCTAATGGGAATCCACAGAACACAGCCCGAACTGCAGACCGACCACACTGGCACAGGGGCGACATGGACTTGCAAGAACACGAGGATGACTTCTTGAATGAGGTGTTCCAGAAGCTGCCTGAGAAGTAGGCTGAGATGGAGGATATAAATGTGTGCGACAACCTGGGAGCAGGGAGGGGAGAGGACCACCTCAGAGGCAATGTCTAGGGGAAGTTTCAGCACGAAAAGGAGGCAGCAGGGACGGTGTCAAGAACCACGGGTTCAGCTGGCAGGCGTGCTCTATGCGGGGCTGTCTCCAGTCACCGACTTCCCGGAGTCTCACTGTGGGCATATGAGGTGGGGGCATGTACCCCCAGTGGCTTCTGCAACTTCGGGTGCCTGTGGCTCACCGAGCTCCCAGAACCTCTATGGGAGGGGACCCAGGCACAGACTCGCCCTCAGCACCATCCCAAGACGGGTGCCGAAGTCTGAACCCCACAACCAGCTAGAACTCCAAACCCCTGAACCCAAGATCAGTCTGGATCTCCAATCTCGACATCAGTCCCTGTGCACCTGTCCTGATACCATCTGGGTATTCTGGTCACCCTCAAGCTCCCATTTCCATCACTGAGAAAGAAACCTATACCGTTCCTCAGATCTAACAGGCACGAATGTTCCTGGCCAGGACCCCTCCTGGCAGCTCCCTTCACTCCCCAGCTCCACCCTCCCCAGGCTCCAGGGCTCCAGGATATGATCTGTTCAGCACAGATACCTTCTCTTACCATTCCTCTCCAATAAAGTTCTGTATTGAGGGTT
Source organism: Suricata suricatta (assembly GCF_006229205.1). NCBI lineage: Eukaryota > Metazoa > Chordata > Mammalia > Carnivora > Herpestidae > Suricata > Suricata suricatta. Next base: position 21,710,066 of record NC_043716.1, read on the forward strand.
AAAAAAAGGTATTAGTAAACAAGACAGTCTCAAATTTTTACAGTGCTACTAATTTCTGGCCTAAAGTTAATTTAAATATATTGTTTCCTTATCAGCAATAAGACCATACTTTTAAAGTCAGATTTTCCTATTTCTCAATTCAAAAATGTTTAGAGACAGAAATGCTTTACATTAGATGGAATGTGGTTTAAACTTCTTTCCTTGTTTCTACGTTTGTGTTTACATCATGTAGAAACATTTTGTTTCTATATTTCTTGTTTCTACATCATGTTTATTCTTAGTGTAGTATTTATGTTTAAATACTTTGTTTCTCAACTTTAACTTTTTTCAAGTAGAAAACATTATAAAATTTAAGCTTCTGATGATTATATTTGTTCATGCATTTAATGTATTTGTGTAAGTTTCAGAGAGTCATGTTCATAGGGTGACCACTGAGCTTATGTCCTTATTTTCTCCATGCCTGCTGAGTGTTTCTTAAAGAAAGAGTTGACATATTTCAAGGATTGGAGATTTTGACCTAATTTCTTTTTTTCCCCTGGAAATCTTAGAGTCCCCTCTATTAGATTCATATAGGCATTAAGTTATATGCCAAAACTGATTGACATAGAACCATAGGATTTTAGAGGCATTCATGCCTTTATTTTCTATTATCTTCTGAAGCTAGGCTTCACAAGTGGACCTCTCTCCACTATCTTAGAAACTTCCTGTGAATTTATTTCAAAATAAAGAGTTCTTTTAAGACAAGTACGGGTTCAAAGGATACTTGCAACATAAAATGAGAGTACTAGCATCAGAGTAAACAAAGAATGCCACATATAAAAAGATTAAAACAAGCAATTCATTAGGAGCATGAGAAAAGAACAGAACTGCAGAGGAAACACACCTGGCCAATAAATATAAGAGAAGATCCTCAGCCTCAGAGGAATTGGAGAAATGTAAAGGAAGACCTTTATCCCTTCAGATTGGCAAACGTTTGTCAATCTGGCATCCAATCTGTTGACTAAGATGTAGGAAAGTTGGAACCTGATTCATTATTGGTAGCAGTATAAAATGGTGCAACAATGTGAAGAGGAGTCGGTAGTAAACTGAGCATGTACATAAGCTTTGACCCATCAATTCCACACTCTGGTTTATGCCTTTCCTATTGGTTTATACCTTAGTTAAAAGAAAAACCCACACAGCATGTGAAAAATGTGCACAAGGAGACAAGAGGAGTCATTTTAGCATTGTGTGGAACACCAAATTTTGGAAATAGCTTAACTGTCCATCAATAATGGAATGGGGAAATAATATACAAGAATATTTATTGGAGGGAATATTAGGAAGACTTTAAGAGAATGAACTGTAACACACACATTTGACACAGATGTGAGAAATAAAATGGGGGGTCAAATCAAGCCACAGTGTATACATATAGAATTATAGTTTTTTTGGTAAGAGAGAGAGTGAGAGTGAGTTAGAGGGGCAGAGGGAGAGAGAGAATCATAGGCAGACTCCAGGCTCAACTTGGAGCAGAGGCTCAGTGCAGAGTCTGTTGTGGGGCTCCAAGTCGGGCTCACTGTGGGGCTCACCAGAAAGCTTGATCCCACACCCCGGGGGCAATGAGCTGAGCCAAAATCAAGAGTTGGATGCACAACTGACTGAGCTACCTAGGTACCCCACATTATGCCTTTTAACTCAGCCCAACATGCATATAGAACAATGTTCATAGTGCTCCTGGATTTGTGTGTGTAACATGGCATGTGTTAAAAAGGCTATAAAGATATGCAATAAACTCAGAATATTGATTACCTTTGAGAAAATGATAGAAACATGAAACGCGATGAAACACAAATTTATCCACAACGGTTTATTGACTGAATTTTACAAAGTCTTGAAGTAACTATGGTAAAATGTCAACAGTTCTCAATTTTGGGCAAGAGGGTAACATAAGGCGTGTAACTAAAGAAGTGTTTGTTATAATATGTTTGTACTTACAGAAGTTTATTTCCTTGCTATTATGAAACATGCACCACACAAAACCAACCTGGGTTTATCCCAGAATGCATCATTGTACAAGAAAACCATTAATTAGTATAAAATATCACATGAACAATTAATAGAAAGTCAAAATTGTCTCAAACACAAAAATATGTTTGTTAATATTCACAAAGTGTTCTAGAGAAGCATTATTTTCAAATAGTAACAGGAACGTGGTTTTTTTAATTTGAGAAAGACAATGCAACATCAGTTCACACACACACACACACACACACACACACATACACACACCTCTGAACCGGAAGTGGCTTGGGGTGTGGCAGCCAGAGTGGGTGTGTGTCTGAACAAGCCTGTGCAGGTTGGAAATGGTCATGTGAGGAGTGCTCCATGGTGAGGGGAAGTAGGGTTGTGAGAGACTCTGAGAGAATACAAACCACAGAGAAACAAAAATAGAATTGGGACAGAGGAGACCCTCACCCTCAGACATGGCTCTGCTCCCTAGCATCATGCATGAGCTGAAGTAGGATGTGTAACTGACTTAGCAACCTAGGTGCCCCCTGGACCATAATTTTTCTGACTTGAGTCAATTCAACTCATGATGTCAGTGTTTTTGAGTTCAGGCCCTCATAAGGGCTCTCTATTGTCCGTTCTGAGCCTTCTTTACATCCTTTGTTTCTCTCTCTGCCACTCTGCTGCTCATCCTCTTCCTCTCCCCGGCAAATAAATAAACATTAAAAATTTTTTGGGGGGAGAGAGTCAGAGAGAGAGTGAGAGAGCAAGCATGAAACAGGCTCCAGGCTCTGAGGAGTGAGCACAGAGCCCAACTTGGGGCGTGAACTCAGGAACTGTGAGATCATGACCTGAGCCGAAGTCAGACACTTAACTGATGGAGCATTCTTTTTAATTTTTTTTAATGTTTTTATTTAGTTTTGAGAGAGACAGAGAGAGAGAGAGAGAGCGTGAGCAAGGGAGGGTCAGAGAGAAGGAGTCACAGGATCTGAAGACAGGCTCCAGGTTCTGAGCTCACTATCAGCACAGAGCCTGACGTGCGTCTGGAACTCACGAACCATGAGATTATGACCAGAGCCGAAGTCGGACGCTTAACCAACTGAGCCACCCCGGTGCCCAAGGAGCCGACTTTTTAAAAATTGAAAAGAAAGTTCTGGCCTGCTTGGAATTACAAGCAGGACGGGATGACCTCTGATTTTTCTCTCCCCACCTCAATGCTCTAGTTATGGTCTCCAGGGGTTTGTGGTTCACATACATACAGAAACAGTTCCTTTACTTTGGGTCTAAACATATCTTAGGTTGATGACTGAAGTAATAAAATCATATTTGTGTTTTGAAAATGAATATGTCAATTGATGTCTAGAGAAAATATCCAGAATACATGAAAGTGTTGCATGTCTCTAGTGAAATGACAATCTGTTGTTACAGACCATTGTTTTCCTGTGACAGAGGAAATATTTCTCAACTGTCTACCTACTGAATTACTCACAATTACATATTCATTTGTGTTCCATCTCCAAAAGGATTTGAAGAAGGAACTTGTTAAAGTCAGGCAAGTTCACTTTCAAGTGTGCTTAATTAATGGGTGAACAAAATAGGCAAATGTATTTGTGATGCATTTGCAAAAATAACCTGGAAAAAATCCACCTGGTCAGAGTCTCCCACCTCAGTATGGTTTAAGTTTCTCCTGAAAGTGAAACAGTGTATATACATCAGGATAAAAAAGGAATCCTTTTCCAGAGAGATCAAACAGTTGCATAACCCAGCCCTTCCGGCCAAGGCACTGGCTCCTCCCCACCACGTCAGCTCTGAAAGCCTGTTCCCCAGATCTCTGATCAGTCTGCTCAGTCAGTCTGTCCTCTACACCACCGTCTGTCTCAAACCTCTGCCGGATTGTCTGCGCTGGAATCTTGCATCCTGTACCTGTGGCCTCAGCTGGAAGGTGAGTCCCGGTTCTTCCCCACAGTTTGTTTCCCTCAAGAGAAGTGTGGCCTTAACATGTCCACCTCAGCCTCTCTTCCCTAAGATGGATGTATCTGGAAAGGTCGGTAGCCACAAGATGGATTTGCATCTTAGAGTTCTATGGTCCTTATTTGAGACCAGTCTCTCTGTGGAATAGGCATGGCCTGGGTCTCGCCAGGCAGGCTGTACTTACCTAGGTCATTAAAGGGTGTTGGGTCTGGGTCAGGGTGTTGACGAGAAAGCTCCTGGACACCTGCCTGTTCTGGGGTCTGCAGCTTGACAAGGCCCATAGTGACCGTCAGAGCAAAGAAATGGGCAGCAAACCTGAGCCCCAGGACAAAAACAAGTTCAGGGGGAACGCCCAGTTTTGATTTCTCCGAAAAACGAAACTAGAATGTGCCTGCCTTTTTCAAGTTGAAGTCTTGGGGAACTAGGCTAGATGTGTTCCTGCTTTTAAGTTTCAGTTTTTTAGAAAATGAAATTCGAATGTACACATATCTGAATGCCTGCTCTCCCTTGCTCAAAGGGAAAAAAGCAGTTTCCAGTCTATTAATAGAAATTCAGCATTTTAATAAGTGGAAGAAAAGGCGAGTTAGTTCTGATTTGACTCTAAAGTAACTTTATCACAAGGAGAACAATGCCATAGAAAACCTGTTTAGATTCACACCAACCTATTTTTTAATGTTTATTTATTTATTTTGAGAGGGGGGCAGTGTGTGCAAGCAGCAGAGGGGCAGAGAGAGAGCAGAAGAGAGAGAATTGGTGCTGTCAGCTCAGAACCTGATACAGGAAGCTGAAAACAAGAGCTGGCAGCTTAACGGACTGAGACACCCAGGGCTCGCCCCACACCAAACTAATATTAAGGAGGAAGCCCTGGGAAGTGGAGTTGGAGATCTAGAAGACAGGAGAGAGGAATTGTTATTTTGTCAAAATAGCCTGAGTTCCTCAGGAAATGTTTCATGCAATAAAGAGAAGCAATGCTGGGGGCACCTGGGTGGCTCAGTAGGTTGAGCATCTGACTTTGGCTCAGGTCATGATCTGAGTTCCAGCCCCGCATCTGGCTCTCAGCTGTCAGTGCAGAACTGGCTTCTGAGCCTCTGTCCTCCTGTCTCTCTGCCCCTACCTTATTTGCCCTCTCTCTCAAGAAAATTAATAAACATTAAAAAAAAGAAGAAGAAGAAAAGAAAAGTGATGCTAGAGCCAGTTAGGGAATTGAACAGTAAATCTCATTGCCTTTCACACTTCATTTTTCTAGTGGGCTCTCTAATTCCAACAGTCATAGTTAGGCCCCATTGAACTTTCTCCTGGATTTTCCTTTCTTCACGGGGCTGCTCATGCTGTTTCTATAAATAGTTTTGTTATGTTTTTTCTACTTACACTCTGATCTGCAACATCCTTCCGCAGCCCACACAACTTACAGTTCCTCTGAGCTCTTGGTTTCTTGGCTTCCTTTGGGTGTCCATTTTAGAGATTGCAAGAAAATTACAATTGGATTTAACAATAATTTTTTTAACCATGGGAAAAGGTGTTGTGCCCAAGAGGGAATTGAGTTTGAGGTGTCAGAACTAGATACTTGATTCCCAATCTTAGCTGCTCCTCAGATCTTTCTTAAAAAATGCAGATTCGAGGGCTCCTCCCCGGACATGTGGAATCCAAAAATGAATCAATACTCCTTCAAAGATGCCTGGGTGATTCTATGTGTTTTTTTTAATGAAATTTTCTTTTACTAGACTCGCATTTCCTTTTTATTTCATTTTCTTAAATTAAAAAATTTTTTAATCTTGAGGGAGACAGAGAGAGAGAGAGAGACAATGCAGGAGTGGGAGAGGGGCAGAGAGAGAGGAGACATAGTGTTGGAAGCAGGCTCCAGGCTCTGAGCTCTCAGCACATTTCCTTTAAAAAAATTTTTTTTAATGTTTTTTTCTTGTTGGGACACCTGGGTGGCTCAGTCGGTTAGGCATCCAACTTTGGCTCAGGTCATTATCTCATGGTCCATGGATTCGAGCCCCGCGTCAGGCTCTGTGCTTACAACTCAGAGCCTGGAGGCTGCTTCAGATTTTCTATCTCCCTCTCTCTCTGCCTCTCCCCTGCTTGTGCTCTGTCTCTCAAAAATAAGTAAACATTTAAAGAATTTTATTAATGTTTGTTTATTTTTGAGAGAGGGAGAAACACAGAACATGAGTGTGGGAGGGTCAGAGAGAGGAAGACACAGAAAGTGAAGCAGGTTGCAGGCTCTGAGCCAGATGCAGGGCTCAAACTCATGAACCTCGATATCTTGATCTTATCCGAGCTATGACACTCAACAAACTGAGCCACACAGGTGCCCCTACCATTTCTTTTTTAAAAATTGTTGAAGTTTATTCATTTTCAGAGAGAGTATGTGAGTGGGACAAGGGTTAGAGAGAGAGTGGAGAGAGAGAATCCCAAGCAGTCTCCACACTGCCAGCACAGAGCCCAAGCAGGGCTTGATCCCACAAACTGTGATATCATGGCCCCAGGGGAAATCGAGAGTTGGATACTTAAACAACTGGGCCACCCAAACGCCCCTAGCTTCCCATTTCCTGTCTCTCGTTATCACAGTCTATTGGCTCACTATTCATGGTGGATCGCCATAGAAATTACTAGTATTAGAGATTGTCACAAAAATCCAATTTGTACCAAATGTGACCAGTGTCGTCACTTCATGACATTGCCTACATGTGGCAAGCAGAGTGGGTAATTATCTGATTGAGAAAAGTGATTCAACCTACAAAATAGCTGAGAGACACAGCATTTCAAAACATTTTACTTGAGAAGGACCCGCTGAGAAAAACCCAGCAGAGCCCAGAGGATGTCCTAATAGGCACTGCTCACAGAAGCCTGTCAGGCTCTGTGCTGACAGCCTCATTCAGATTCTGTGTCTCCCTCTGTCCCTGCACCTCCCCTGCTTGTGCTCTGTCTCTCTTGGTTTCTCAAAAATGAACAAAAGTTGAAAATAATCAGGAAACTGCAATATTTCCAAAGCAATTTAAAAATTCTTAGAGACAGCAAAGCAAGGTTGCATTGAAGAGCAAAGCATTGGCCTTGCTGTTTGGGGAGCTGAAGAGGAAGGGAACCGTGCTTTTATTTCTATTACACATACACTGGAAACAAAACATGATAGGAAGGTATTACGTAGATCCTACTATGCCGATAGCTGCTTCTCTGGCATGGTTTAGAATGACTTTGGTGCTATCCTCAAAAAGTTTTTAAGCCATAGCATGGGTACAAAAGGAGAAACCAAATTTAAGTCAGGGTGACAGTGAAAGTTTAATTTGGGGAATTGGGCTTTTGAGCAATGACTTGATTGATAAGCAAGGATTTCAGCAGGTAGAGGGACAGAGAAGGCTTTGAAGGAGGAGAAGATAAGCGCAGCCAGAAGCCAGGAGTGGGTAGGGGTGGCATAGGTCATAGAGTTGCCCTCCAGGCTCCCTGTCGATTAAAATTAACACCAAATCATAATGGAAGAGCTCAGGGGTGTGCAAAGGCGGCTTACAGACAGACCGTCTCCCAGGCCAGCAGCAGAGTATAAGCGGTTTTGAGCCTAGGTGAACGTATGAACATGTAGAGGATGAATATGAGCAAAGTGTGTGTGTGTGTGTGTGTGTGTGTGTGTGTCTGTGTGTGTGTGTGTCTGTGTCAGTGTCTGTGTCTGTGTCTTGGGAGGAGTAAAGGGAAGGTTGATGGTCAATCTGGAAACTTTCAAAACAAGGAGAGAAGAAAAACGTTGTCTGAGACAGAGAATATGGAACAAGTAGTCACCCTTAGCATTCTAAATTTGCTTTATTTGGAAAACCAGACCTGTCTAAGTCCTTGTGGTGGAACTATCCCTATGTTAGAGGTGACTGCAGTAGACTAACATTGCCTAGAGTCTTCATACTTTTGAATCCGATCACCATTGCTGCAAAGCTATGCTTCTATAATTGGGCTTCCAGTGTTACTGTTGAATATACGGATTAGCAAAAGCATCGGGCCCACTTATTACTACAATATTCACTGTAAATAGACAGAATGACATCTTCATGTGTGTGTTGGTCTTCTGTAAGCTTGACTAGCATCAAACCATCTTCAAGAGACCCCTGCATACTTAGTACAAAAAGGAAATCAAGTTGTGGGCCCATAAAGCTTGAGACCCATAGCCAGGACGGGGTGCTCAACAAGGTGCTGCCCTTGAGTCACCCAGTCAAAATAAGTAGCCTGGGGGGTCGTCCTACCTCCCCCTCCCAAAGTGGGCCAGCAAGGCTGGGCTGCCTTAGACATCTTGGGAGAGGAAGTATAACACAGGATGCATTAGGAGAGGAAGTCAGTGTGTATCATGGAAAGCCTTGAAAATTGGTTTGGCTTGAAGACTGCAGGGCCTCCCTGCAGATCGTTGGCAGGGGATGCCACACAGTCAGTTCGCCATTTAAGGAGAACCTCTGGTCCCTGAAGGATGAACTGGACTAGGAGAACCAGAAGCGGGGGCCAATCCTCAGTCTGCTAGAACTGTACCAGAGGAGTGTACAGCACAGAGCCTGCTTGGGATTCTCTCTCCCTCTCATTCTCTCTCTCTTCTTCTCTGTCTCTCAAAACAAACAAATAAATGAAAAAAAAAAGAAATTTCAGATAGTAATAAGGGACTTCAGAATAGTAACTAGAGGGCCCTGAGATGCAGAGTTGTGTGTGTGTGTGTGTGTGCCTGTGTGTGTGCATGCACATGTGTGTACGCATGGACAGGTAGATAGAGGGAGGAGCGGGTTATTCCCAGTGACTGGCGAAGCCCTCGGTGAAGAAAGCAGTCATGAGAAGAGTTTGAGCCATGCATGCCAGGCAGACTCAGATATTTTCCCTATTTTGTAAATGTTTTAAGACAGGGGTCGTGTGTCTGGCCTTTTAGGGGCCAGGAATAGTTGTAGAATATTTCAAAATGTAAGATCAAAAAATACAAATTGTAATTTCTTATAAAACCACATTACATTTTGTTTTCCATTTTATTCTGTTAATGGTGTTAGTGATTTTGATCACTGCCTTTGAAAACATTTTCTGTGCCTTTTGGTTATTTGGAATCTCAGCTTCCTAGCTCTGCTTTAACATTATTCCCACGGAGAATCTGAGGTTACTGCATGAAGATAAGATTCCCACAATTCCCCAGGGAGACACATTGTGTTTTATTATTAATTTTGGAATGAAAGAGTCCCTAAAAAGATGAATGTACTGGACTCGAAAGTTACATTTTGTGGGGCACCTGGGTGGCTCACTTGGTTAAGCACCCAACTTGGCTTGGGTAATGATCTTGAGGTCCGTGAGTTCGTGCCCCACGTTGGCTCTGTATGACAGCTCAGAGGCGGGCCCCTGCTTTAGATTTTGCGACTCCCTCTCTTTCTGCCCCTCCCCCACTTGCTCTCTGTCTCTCTCTCAAAAATAAACATTAAAAAAAATTTAAGTTACATTTTGCTTTTCATTTATTTTAATAGCCAATGAAATGACAAAGTAAATAGACAATATCCTGTGCAGAATCTTTAGGATTTCAGCTAGTTTCTTAAAGGCTATTGCTATACAAGAGTTTGGGGAATCTATAAATTCAATAAAACAAGCTTTGAAAGACAAAGTGAGAAAGCAGCTAAAAGAGATAAAGAGGGATCTTGCTAAGGTAATAGATTGTGGAACAATGCAGAGCAAAAGATAAGTTAGAAGCAACAAGAAATTGAAAACCCACTTCCTGGCATAGAGGCAGTCTTGAGATAATCACACAAATGGAAAGAAATTAGACAAATATGGTAGTTATCAAGAAGATCTGTCTAGAGGACAAGGATCCACTAAGAATGGATGTGGAGTAAAGAAATCAATAAATGGAGCAGTAAAAATGTTCGAAGATATAACATAGGAAATTCTTCCTAAAATAAATCTTCAGATTGAGAGAGTTCTGAACATTCAGGGCAGAAAAATCAAATTGTTTGGACGGTCATTTTGGCTTCTGATTTCTGTGAAGCAATATTCAAAGCAACAAGACAATGGGTATGCTGTACTCATACAGCATGTATATTCATTCAGCTGTTTTTAAATAAAATCTGACAGGGCACCTGGGTGGCTCAGTTGGTTAAGCATCCGGCTTCAGCTCAGGTCACAATCTCACAGTTTGTGGGTTCAAGCCCCACATAAGGCTCTGTGACGACAGTTCAGTGTCTGGAGCCTGCTTTGAAGTCTGTATTTCTCTCTCTCTCTCTCTCTCTCTCTCTCTCTCTCTCTCTCTCTCTGCCCTTCCCCCACCTGAGCTCTGTCTCTCTCTCTCTCAAAAATGAATAAACATTGAAAAAATTTTGAAAAATCAAATCTGACCACTTCTGCCTTTTAATTGACATGCTTAAATTAACTTTTTTTTAACTCTTCAAAACTTTTTATTTTCAAATACTTAGAGATTCATAAAAAGTTGCAGTGGAAGTGCAGAGAAGAATAGAAGAATCCCCTGTATCCTTCACCGCTTTCTATATGATATTTAATGTGATTATTAAGTTTTTTCTGTTACTATTTTTTATTTTCTTAAAGATTTCTTTTAACATTTTTTTTGGGGGGAGACAGAGACAGAGGGCAAGTGGGGGAGGAGCAGAGATAAAGAGGAAAACATAGAATCCGAAGCAGGCACCAGGCTCTGAGCTGTCAGCACAGAACCCAGTGCAGGGCTTGAACTCACTGTGAGATCATGACCTGAGCTGAGGTCAGACAATTAACTGAGAGCCACTCAGGTGCCCCTATTGCCATTTTAAAATTTTCCCATCTAGTCTCTGTCCCCCTTTCCCTCTTTTTTGCATCTTTTAGACTTAAACTTCCAGTGTTATTTTTTAAATTTAGACTTTATTTCAATTCCAGAGTAGTTAACATACCATTTTACGTCAATTTCAGCACTAATGTGAATCAGCACCTACATTCAACATCCGCCATGCATCACGGCAGGTGCACTCCTTAGTCCCCATCACCTATTTCACCCATGCCCCTCCCCACCTCCCCACCTCCCCTCTGGTAACCATTAGTTTTCTATAGTTAAGACTCTATTTCTTGTTATCTCTCTCCCTCTCTCTTTTCCTTTGCTTGTCTGTTTAGTTTCTTAAATTCCATATATGTGTAAAATCATACAGAATTTGTTTTTCTCTAATAAACTTATTTCACTTAGCATTATGGTCTCTAGCTCCATCCAGGTCATTGCAAATGGAAGATTTTACTCCCTTTTATGGTTGAATAATATTCCATGTATATACACCACATCTTCTTTATCCACTCACCTATCGATGGACACTTGGGCTGCTTCCATCAGTTAACTATTGTAAATAATACTGCTATACACATAGGGGTGCATGTATCCTTTTGGCTTAGTATTTTTGTAGTCTTTGGGTAAATACCCAGTAGAGTGATTACTGGATCACTGGGTAGTTCTATGTTTAACTTTTTGAGGAACCTCACACCATTTCCCACAGTGGCTGCACCAGTTTGCATTCCCACCAACAGTGCGTGAGTGTTCCTTTCTCCACATCCTCACCCACCCTTGTTTCTTGTCTTCCTGATTTCAGCCATGCCAACAGGTGTGAAGTAATATCTCACTGTGGTTTGATTTGCACTTCCCTGATGATGAGTGATACTGAGCATCTTTTCATGTGTCTATTGACCAACTGGATGTCTTCGTAAGAGAAATCTGTGCTCATTATCTTCTGCCCATTTTTAAATGGGGTTGTTTGTTTTCTGGGTATTGAGTAGTAGAAGTTATTTATATATTTTGGATATTAGACCTGTATCAGATATGTCATTTGCAAATATTTTGTCCCATTCAGTAGGTTGCCTTTTAGTTTTCTTGACTGTTTCCTTGGCTGTGCAGGAGCTTTTCATTTTGATGTTGTCCCAATAGTTTATATTTGCTTTTATTTCCCTTGCCTCATGAGACATGTCTAGGAAAATGTGTTATGGGTAATGTCTGAGGCATTAGTGCCTGTGCTCTTCCCTAGGATCTTCATGGTTTCAGGCTGACATTTAGGTCTTTCATCCATTTTGAGTTTATTTTTGTGTGTGGTGTAAGAGAGTGGTCCAGTTTAATTCTTTGGCATGTAGCTGTCCATTTTTCCCAACAACATTTGTTGAAGAGACTTTTTCCCATTGAATATTCCTTCTTGCCTACTTGTGCATTTTTAAACAATTACATTTTATCTCCTTTATTGGTTTGTTAGTTATAACTCTTTGTCTTGTTATTTTAGTGGTAGCTTTAGGGTTTAGAGTATGTATCTTTTACTGATCACAGTCTTCTTTCAAGTGATATGATACCATTTCATGTACTGTATAAGAATAGTATCCTTCCATTTCTCCTTCCCAGGCTTTGTGCTTTGTCCAGATATGTTGTACTTCTATAAAAACCATATCATGTAGATATTATTTTTGCTTTAAACAGCCACTTGTCCTTTATGGAAGTTTAAATAATATGAAAAAATTCCTTTCCCTTACCTTTGCCGTTACCATTCCTGGTGGTGTTCGTTCCTAATTTTGAATCCAGATTTCTATCTTGCATCATATTCCTTCTGTTCAAAGGAATTTCTTTTACATTTTTTATAGTGTAGGCCTGTTGTGGATAAATTTGCTCAAATTGTGTATGCATGAAAAAGTAATTCACCTCTGCTTTTGAAACATAGCTTTGTTGGAGAGAGGCTTAGGTTAGTAGTTTGTTTTTCAGTAATTTACATATATTCCTTCATTGTCTTTTATCTTGCATCACTTCCCCAAATAAATGTGCTGTCATCCTCATCTTTGTTCCTTAGGACACAATGTGTCATTTTCTCTGACTGCTCTTAAGATTTTCTGCTTATTCTTCTTTTAACCAATTTAATTATATAATTTTTTGTAATTAAAATAATTTCTTGTGCTTCATTTGTTGAGAACTCTGTAGGTCTGTTGACAGTTTTCATTAACGTTGGAAATTTTTCAGGTATTCTCTCAATTCTTTCTCTTTCTTTTTACATTATTTGTCTTTATTGAGGTAAATTTATTTTGTTTCAAAGATCAATCATAAGTTATTTTTTGCAATATATTTTCATACCCCTTCTGATCCTCAGATACTTCAGGTATATATTGATGAGGCCACTTGACTATGTTCCATCATTCACGGATGCTCTGTGCTTTAAAGTTTTGTGTTATATATCAGCTTCTTTCTGTAGCTATGTCTTTAAGTTCCCTAAGTTTTTCTTCTGAGTACAATATTTAATATGCCACTAATATTGGTTACACTGTTTACAAAACATTGTTTCATCTGAAGAAGCTTAATTTGGATGCCTTGTTTCTTATTATTTTTCTTTTTAAAATGTTTCTATTTAATATGTTCAATCTCTCCTCTGGTTTCTTGGACATATGGAGTACTATTTTACTGTCTATTTCAACCTTATAGTCTGTTAATTATATTGGCTGTGTTAATTCTAAGTCTTTTTCAAGTGATTTTTCCCCTCTTCATGGTTGTTATTTTCCAGCTTCTCTGCATACATGGAAATGTATTATTCTATATCAAACATTGTGTGTTTTACCATGTTGGATGCTGAATGCTTTTGTACACTTGTAAGTAATCTTGCACTTTGTTCTTAAGTTGCTTTGAAATAGTTTGATCTTTTGAGTTCCTATTTTTGAAGGGTTGATAACAATGCCAGAACAGCACTTAATATAGGGTTAACATTCTTGCATCTACTGAGGCAAAAGTCTTCTGAGTACTCTTTACCTACTCCCTGGTGAATTTTGATGCTTATCACTCTGGTGGTGGGAGCCAACCCTATCTGTGGCTCTGTGTGGGCTCCAAGGATGGTTTCCTCTAATACTTTTGAGTGAGGCTTTCTCCAACCTCAAATATTTCCTCACAGACATGGGCTGATGAGTACCCAGCTGGGTACTCAAAGGGATGGTTACAGATTTTAGAATGCTCTCTGTGAAGCTCTCCCCTCTTTGGTATTGTGCCTACAAAGTCTAGTTTCCTTGGCCTCCCTGAAGTCCATCTCTGTCCATTCACTTTACAAAGACTGCCAAACTGTACCTAAGTTTTCCCTTCCTGAACAGCAGCCTAGAAACTTTCTACAGGCAGTAAGCTGGGCAGTCATAGAAGCCACCTCATTAGTTTCCTATGAAAGATCACAGTCCTTTACTGACCTATTCCCAATGTCTGGACACCTCTTGTTTCTAAAGCAACAAAAGCAGGTCAATATGGTCTCTGTTACTCCATCTTGATGAGTATCAGCTAAGAGGATGGAGCAATACCTATAAAGTTATTTGGGAAAGAAATTGAGGCCACACTCCCGAGATCAAGAGTCGTACTCTGAACCGACTGAGCCAGCCAGGCACCCCCTGAGCATTTTAACTGCTTTATGCCATTTAGTTATTTTAATATTGGATCTTTTAGCAGCTATAAATTCTTGAGTTGAAGCAATATATTCTGTAGTTCAGCTCTTCAATTATATTTGGTGGTTTTTCTTCCATTAAGTTTCAAGTAAATTAATGTGAAAATAACTTAAAAATAGTATGTATAATTCCACTTAATTTTGTGTGTTTCATCTTACACTTTATCTGATATACTAAAACATACCTCTCTGGCTTATTGTTAACCTTGAAAGCTTCTGATTGCTGGGATTACAGGTGACTTATTGCTTCTTTTTTTCTTTCAGTATTGCTAGAATTAATTTTTTTGACTTGTACCTTTGTACAAGGCCACATGTTGATATCTTTCTCTCGAAAGAGAATTCATAGAAATAGTAGAAAAGATATCTTAAAACATTACTATATAGTCACACTCAAAATGTAAGAAATGCGCCTCTCTCTGGACCAAAAATCCTTAAGGCATTTGCAGAAGGAAGAAAGAGTGGGGTAATCTATAGTCATGAACAGAGGCTGACACTACCACAAGGGCAGGACAGCCATTGCTGCAAAGTCAGGGTTGAATCTCCCAGCCAGAATTGTTGCTGTGAGGCTGAGACCAATTCTGCCTGGCCCCCACTTGGCCAGACCTAGGCCTAGAACTAAAATAATTGTACCTCAGGCTTTGTCACTCTTGGCACTATTTGGGCTGGATAAACCTTTGCTGTGGGGGGCTTTCTTGGGGATTATGACATGATTGTGTTTAGCAGCATTCCCCTCACCTCCTGTTACAATACCCAAAAACATCTCTAGACATTGCTAAGTGTCCTCTTGGGGCTAAAGTACTGCCACTACACCTCCTTAGACTAAAAATAGTTTCCAGACGACTGGGCAAAATATGTAAGCCAAACATGTAACATACAACAGTCAACATTCAGAACAAGGATTTTTTTAATCTTAAAAAGAAAAGAGTTTGGATCATTTACTAAAAGAAGAATGAATTTGATAGTAACTATTAGCAAGAGTGGATGCAAAAAGAATATGTGAAGTAGGTTCAAACTGCTATGGAACAACTTTGAACCTAGACCTCTCACCCCAAACTATTATTCAATGTTGAAGACAACTTTAACTACATATTCAGGCTTGCAACAACTGGGGATTTTTTTTTATCAGTCACAGCCCATATCTGAAAGAGAAACTGAAGAATGTAAGCAACGCAAGAAAATGAACTGAGAAAAACGTTGTTTGTTGTTTTAAGAAAGAAGGGTGAACATATAAATCAGCAAAACAAAGTTAATCTATGTGATTATTTTCTAATTGCAAATAATTCAATAGCCTTCATATGTGCAAATGACATCTACTTAGAATATATAATGAAAGGGAAAAGGTCCTAGAGTGATTCCAAAAAAGGATCCGTTAAAAATAACTGCAAGAGAAAATATACAAACTCCATATAAAGAGACAATCATATGAATCTGAAGAACCCAAAAAGAGAATTTGAACTGATGAAAATCAGACTATTTTGGGATAAGAAGTATCAAAATCATAAATATATCCATTTTCACCAAGTAATCTATAAATTCAATGTCGTTTCAATAAAATACCACTAGGTCCTGACCTGAAGCATCGAAATGATTTTACAGTCATTGAAAGAGAAAAAGCAAGACTATCCAGAGAAACAACTAAAATGGAAGAACTCTGTGGGTAATTAGCAGTACCAAATATCAAAGCACTTACTATACAGCTACAGCGATTAAACCAACGTGGTTCCGCAGTGTGGCAGGTCAATGGAACAGAGGAGAATGTCCAAAATGAATTCAAGTATGTGTGGGAATGTAGTGAACGTTAAGGTGGTGTTTAGATGAGCTGGGAAAATGGATTATTCAGTAAATGATTTGGGGACCGATTTGAAAAAACTGAGCTTGTGTCATACAGACACCAAATTAAATTCCAGATGGACCCCTTCCTTCCATATGGAATATGGAACCACAGACATAAAAGGGGGAAAAGGAGGGCATTTATCTTTATGCTGTTAGTAGTGGGAAGGACTAAATAGTGCCATCAATCAGAAATCTTCAAAGAAAACATTTGACTATTTTTGTAAAAATTGTTGATTATTTTAGAGGTGCCTGTCTGGCTCAGTTGGAACAGCATGTGACTCTTGATCCTGGGGTCGTGATTTCGACCACCACATTGTACACAGAGACTAGAAATAAACTTTAAAAAATATACTGATTATTTAAAACAAATTTCTTTTTGTAGCAAAAACACCATAACAAGGTCAAGGCACAACACAATGGGAGGATATTTGCAATGAAATTCAAAGACCATTAGTTAACTCCTTATTTTCAAAAAAGTTTCTACAAATTGAAGACAAAAATAAATTCTAAGCTTCTTTTGTTTCAAATGTTTTTTATTTATTTTTGAGAGACAGAGAGTGACAGTACAAGCAGGTCAGGGTCAGAGAGAGAGGGAGATATAGAATCTGAAGCAGGCTCCAGGCTCTGAGCTAGCGGTCAGCACAGAGCCCGACGCGTGGCTTGAACCCATGAATCGTGAGATCATGACCTGAGCTGAAGCCAGACGCTTAACTAACTGAGCCACCCAGGCACCCCAAATTCTAAGCTTCTGAAAGGAAACCGGGAAAAGGATGTGAATGCAGTTCCGAAACATCTGGAAACTTTAGTCATCATATAATGTGTCAATTAAAAACTACAAGGCAGGAGCACCTGGGTGGCTCAGCTGGTTGAGCATCCAACTCTTTGAGTTCAGCTCAGGTCATAATCTCACAATTTAGGAGCCTTCATTAGGGTCTGTGGTGACAGGGCAGAACCTTCTTGAGATTATCTCTCTCTTCCTTTCTCTCTGCCACTCCTCCAGTGGCACACGCATGCGCCCGCGTGAACACACACACACACACTCTCTCACAGAAGAAAAAACTTTAATAAAAACAAAACTACAAAACATTACTCTTTTTCACCCATTAGATTGAAAATCATTGAATTCAAACGTAATGGTTTTTCTGTTTAGCAGGGGGAAAGAACTATCACACATTGCCATAAATTAGTACAACTTCTATCAAGAACAATCTGGGAAAAGCTTGGAAAAATTTAAATGTGCAAATCCCTTTATCTAGCATTTCCTCTTTTAGAAATTCATTCTACATAAATGCTCAAACATGTGTGAAATGACTCCTGTACAGTTAATTGAAGTTGGCTTTTTTTCCTTTTTTTTAAAGTAGGCTCCATGCCAAATGGGTCTTGACTTCACAACCCTGAGATCTAGAGTCACATGCCATAGCAACTGAGCCAGCTCAGCGCCCCAAACTCACTTTATTCCTAATAGAAGGCGGCTGCAAAATAGTAGATATCCACCTTGCAGTGTCAGCTTCATTAACTTATGGCATATCAGCACATTATAATACTATGAAGCTATTCAGAACCCGCAATCTATATACGTAATAACAAAACCAATTCTATATTGCATGATGAACAAAGGAAACGTGTTGGAAAGTGCCTCCCTCATGCGTATGGGATTGATAAAGTATGTGCTTGTAAATGCATTAAATATTTTTTGAAGCATACTAAAAAAACTAGTAATAGTGTTAGGCTCTAAGGAAGGACAAATGAACATCAGCAGGACACAGTTGAGTAAACAACAGTTTTTGCTCTGTGTGGCTTTTGGTTGCTTTTTATTTTAAGAATAAGCTTATTTATTTTAAGAGAGAGAGAAAGAGAAAGCACAAGTTGGGAAGGGGCAGAGGGAGAGAGGGAGAGAGAGACTCCCAAGCAGGCTCCATCCTACCAATATAGAGCCTAATTGGGGCTCCAAATCATGACCACGCGAGTTCATGACCTGAGACAAAGGCGGGAAGCTTAACCGACTGAGTCACACAAGCACCCAGCTTTTTTCATACAAATGTGATAATTTGGGGCATTTAGTGATGCAATTTTACCCTGCGTGTTTATGTGTGTGTTCGTGTGTGTGTGCGCGCGCGCGCGCAAATGTGTGTTAATTTTTGATGTAACAATTTTATGACTTTCTTAGTTTTGCATGGGGAGTGCAGAGGAATAAATTTTGAAAAATAAAAAAGTTAAAACAAAATAAATAAGCCTTTGCCTACTAGGATTTGTAAGTATTAACATTTTTTTCATAATTGCTTCAATAGTTTTGTAAATAAAAGAATTAAAATTCTTTAGCAAAATTTGAATTTCTCTTTCTTCTCTTTTCCATTCAATTTCTCTCCTCTTTCTCCTGCAGCAAGAGCCATCATGATTTTGGTGGCCATCCTTTCAAGCTATCTGCTAATACTCCTACATACACACATGGTGGCGCCATTAGCTAAGGGGTGGTGGAGGATGAAGGCAGGTGGAGGGCAAGGCTCAGGGATGTTATGTGATGTGGCATACAGGCTCTGTGGGAACAATAATAATGATAAAAGTTGAAGAGTGAAGTGGCTTTTTCCTTTCTTTTTATTTATTTATTTATTTATTTCTCTATTTTTATTTCTGATTAATAAAAATTGTTTGATGTTTATTTTTGAGAGAGAGACACACAGAGTATGAGCAAGGGAGGGTCAGAGAGAGAGGGAGACACAGAATCCTAAGCCTGGAGCTGTCACCACATAGCCCAACTAGGGGCTCAAACTCACAACCTTGAGATAATGACCTGAGTCCAGGTCAGCCGCTAAACCGATTGAGCCACCCAGGTACCCCAAATTAATAATTTTAAAAATTTACATCCCAGTTAGATAACATATAATGCAACAATGATTTCAGGAGAAGATTACTTAATCTCCCATAGCCATTTAGCCCATCCACCTCCCACTAACCCTCCAGTGACTGTTTTCTTTATTTAAGAGTCTCTTGTGTTTTGTTGCCCTCCATGCTTTTGCCTTAGTTTTGTTTCCCTTCCCATATGTTCCTCTATTTTGTATATTAAAGTTCTTATATGAGTGAAGTCATATATTTGTCTTCTGTGGACTGATTTTGCTTAGCATAGTACCCTCTTGTTCCATCCATGTAGTTACAGATGGCAAGATTACATTCTTTTTCATTTCTGAGTAATAGTCAATTTTATATATATATATATATATATATATATATATACATATATATATATATATGTATATACCTTCTTAGTTGAGTAAACGAGAGTCTATTATACACACACACACACACACACACACACACACACACATACACATATATTACTTTCTTAGTTTTGCATGGGGAGTGCATTTATATATATATATGTCAGATTTTTGTCCAATCATCCATTAATGAAGGTCCATTGGGCTCTTTCCATAATTTGGCTGCTGTTGATAGCGCAGCTATACACATTGGGGTGTATATGCCCCTTTGAAAACAGCATACCTGTATCCCTTGGATAAATACCTAGTAGTCCAAATGCTGGATCATTGGGTAGTTCTATTTTAATGCTTCGAGGAACCTCCATACTGCTTTCCAGAGTGGCTGCACCAGTTTGCATTCCCACCAGCAGTCCAAAACAGATTCTCTTTCTCTGCATCCTCGCCAGCATCTGCTGTTGCCTGCGTTGTTACTGTGAGCCATTCTGACAGGTGTGAGGTGGTATCTCATTGCGGATTTGATTGGTATTTCCCTGATGATGAGTGATGTTGAGCATTGTTTTCTTGTGTCTGTTAGTCATCTGGATATCTTCCTTGGAGAAGTGACTATTCATGTCTTTTATCCATGTTGTACATTCCATAGTTTTGAGTGAATGCATAATCACATAGATCCACCCTTTTAAAACAAATTTTTAATATTTATTTATTTTTGTGAGACAGAGAGACAGAGCGTGAGCAGGGAAAGGGCAGGGAGAAACAGAGGCACAGAATCCGAAGCAGGCTCCAGGCTCTGAGCTGTCAGCACAGAGCCCAACACAGGACTCAAACTCCCAAACCGTGGATCATGACCTGGGCTGAAGACGGACTCCTAGCTGACTGAGCTCCAGGGCAACCTTACATCCCCTTACTTTTAATCTTTATGTATCTTTCGGTCTAAAATGAGTCTCTTATAGGCAGCATAAATGGGTCTTATTTCCTTATCCATTCTGATACCCTATCTTTTGATGGGAGGATTTAGGCCATTTACATTTAAGAGAATAATTGAATATATGAATATAGTGCCCTTGGGCCACCTGTAGAGTTAGTTTCTGGTGATGCTTCTGATCTTTCTTGTCTTTCACTTTTGGTTGTTTTAATTTGGCTTTGTTTTCTCTCCACTCAAAGGGTCAACCTTAAAATTTCTTGCAGAGCTGGTTTCATGGACATGAACTCCTGCTGCTTGTCTGGGAAACTCATCTCTCCTTCTATTTTGAATTTCTTTATAGTTTATTTATTCTTGAGACAGAGCATGAGTAGGAGATTAGCAGAGAGAGAGGGAGACACAGAATGTGAAACAGGCTCCAGGCTCTGAGCTGTCAGCACAGAACCGAATGCAGGGCTCATATCCACAAACTGCGAGATCATGACCTGAGTTGAAGTTGGATACTTAACTGGCTGAGCCACCAGGTGCCCCTCTCCTTCTCTTCTGAATGACAGCCTTGCTGGATAAATAATTCCGGGCTGCATATTGTTCTGATGCAGCACATCGAATATATCTTGAGATTCCCTTCTGGCCTGCCATGTTTCTGTGGACAGATCTGCTGTGAATCTAATGTGTCTTGCCTTGTAAGTTAAGGGCTTTTTTCCTTTGCTGCTTTCAGGATTCTTTTCATGTCAGTGTATTTTGTGAGTTTGACTTGATATGCTTTGGTGCTGGTTGGTTTTGTTGAATGTAATGGGATTACTCTGTGCTTCTTGGCTTTTGAGGTCTGTGTCCTTTCCCATATTAGGAAAGTTTTCAACTATAATTTGGTCACATAAACCTTTTGCCCCCTTTGCTCTCTCTTCATCTTCTGGACACCTTTTTAATAAGACACTGAGTTCTATAAGTCTTTTATCAAAATCTTTTGCCTTTGTTTCCCTCTCTTTTTCTGCTTCATTATTATCCATAATTTTATCTTCTATCTCACTGATAGATAAAGCACTGATTCATCTGTCCTTGCTATTACAGCATCCATTTGAGATTACATCTCAGTTATAGCATTTTTAATGTTGGCCTGACTAAATCTTAGTTCTTTTATCACTGCAGAAAGGGATTCTCTGGTGTCTTCCATTCTTTTCTCCTAACCTAGCTAGTAGTCTTTTTTTTCCAGCTAGTATTCTTATAATGACCGTTTTAAATCCTAGTTAGACATCTGTGTTGATTAAGTCCCTGGCCATCACTTCTTCCTGTTTTCTTTCAGGTTGATTTCTTCCATCTGGCCTTTTTGGAGGAAGAAAAAAATAAAATAAATGTAAAAAAACTAAAAACAAAACTAAAGTAAACTAAATAAAAGAAAGGAAGCTAGATCCTAGGTGTGTTTCAGTGTACTTGTTGAAAGAAGCTTGCTAGAATAGAGATAAAAGAGAAAGGAACAAAAAAGAAAGTTAAAAAAGAACTTTTTAATTTAAAAAAATTTAAACAGCGAAATAGAAGAAAATAAAATGTACAAAATAAAATAGATTTACAATTTAAAATTTTTTTAACAAATAGAAAAGAATATACTCTTTCTGCCAAGTTTTGTGACTCAAGGTATGCAAATTGTGTTGTTAATCTTCAGATCAGTTTCCTAGGTGTTCAAAATGATCTGATGCTGATCCAGCTGCGTTTCTGGGATGAGTCAAACTCAGGGTCTCCATTGTGCTCCCTCATCTTAACTCTTCCTCTAAATTAAAATTGTAAAGGAAAACATCATTCACAAGAACAAAAAAAAGTAAAAGAACATAGGAATAAATGTATCAAAAGATTGACAAAACTCATACACAGAAATTTATAAGACCTTAAAGGCACGAAAGAAGATATAAATGAATGGAGAGACTTCCTATGTTAAAGAGTACAAAGATGGACTGATATAAATATGGCATTTCTTCCCAAACTATCTATAGATCTATGTAACTGCAATCAAAATGCTGGAAGGGTTTTTTTGGTGGCAGTGAAGTAGATCCTAAAATATCTAGGAGAGAGTAAATGACTAAAATTGCCAAACACTCTCAAAGAGAAAGAAGGAACATAAAAGGTTTTCTGTCAGTCACCGAAACTTATTATGACATTATCATATTAACAGAGCACAGCATATGTAAGGACAAACAAATTGACCATGGACATATAAAGAGTTTATTGAAATGCAGTTGTATATAGGTATATTCAATAATATGGTGGCAGTGTCATGGCAGATCAATGGGTGAAAATGGAGCTATTCGGTACTTGAATCTGGGAAGGTGGTTAACCACATGGAGAAAATTTAATAGCAGCCCTACGTCAGTGTCTGTTTAGATGGATTGAGGATTTTAATGTTAAGTACAACGTGCAAAACCTTAAAACCTTTGGAAGAAAATGAAGGGAAATCTCTGTGTAAATTTAGAGTAGAGAGGAATATCTTACTCAAGGTACAAAGAGCACTTGACCACAAAACTAAAATAAGTTTGACAATCTCACAATTTACAACGAATGATTATCATACGATATGTTCAGAAAAGAGAATATGCAAGCCACAGGCTTGGAGAAGACATCTGTCATCTGTAATACCTATAAGCAAAAGAGGAATTGAATTCTACAGTCTGGAAGTTACTATGACAACTCAATAAGAAAAAGACAAAAGCCCTATAGAAAAATGGGCACAAGACACAATGGGCATTTTTAGAAGACAAAATACAACTTATGCCCAGTAAGTATGAGAGAAGCTTTGTCCAACTAATAACCAGGGAAATGGATACTATAAAGAGATACCCCGGTTGTGCCTATTTGAGTGAGAAGAAGGAGGATGAGAAAGAAGAGGACAAAGATGAAGTTTGACAATTGGAGAAGATAGAGGCCTTTCTAGTATATCGGTAATGGGACTGCAGTGACCCATCTATTCTGAAACACTATCTGCCATTATCTTCGTGCTTGCACACTCACATACATCCTGACTCAGCATTTCTATTCTGGTTGTGCAACCAAGAGTTTCTCTTGAAAATACACACCAGCAGACTAAAAACGAATATTCAAGGTAACACAGTTCAAATAACAGAAAATAACATGTTGCCCTCAAACAATAACAACAAAAACAGACAAATCAGAAATGCTGAGTGCAGGTGGCATTTCTCCAGTCACTGAACATGAATATGTGTGAGTCTAGGACTCAGACTAGACTTTCCAGTGACATTATTCACTCCCTTTTTTGTTTAAACTAAACTAATTCTCTTACTTTCAGTTAAAGCAGTTTCTATTACATCAAGGAAGGTCTAATCAAAATCTCAAGAATTAGACTTTAACATATGCAGTCACTAAAAATATCAAGGTACTCCCTTCAATACTCAGGTGTGCTTTAATGACAAATTTCTTTTATTTCTTTTTTTTACTTTTTTACATTTATTTATTTTTGAGAGACAAAATGACACAGAGTGCAAGCAGAAGAGAGGCAGAGAGAGAAGGAGACACAGACTCTAAAGCAGACTCCAGGCTCTGAGCAAACATTCAGTACAGAGCCTGATGCAGGGCTTGAACCCACGAACCGTGAGATCAAGACCTAAGCTGAAGTTGGACTTTTAGCCAACTGAGCCATGCATGCGCCCCATGATGACCTATTTGGAGATGGCACTGACATGAAGGAGGCTTGAACAAACTGACACCACAGGTGCCAAGAAGCCAGAATTAAATGACCTGAAAGGTCGTATCTCTGTTGCTCACTACCAAATTTCCAACAGCCCAACAACGGAGGAAATGTGAGAAGAGTTTGTCTTGTAACCAGATGAACCATGAAAAACCTGAAAAGATAAAAATAACATTTTTTTTAAATCACATTTTTAATTGGCCACATGAAAGACCTTCCCCTCACCGAACTAAAGCATAGGATATCAAAAGTCTGCCTAGAATTAACCGTTTTCCCCAATAGTAATATTATTACATATTGTGATTAGATCCCTAGATCTACACAAAGTGCACATCTATGCCATTTCATCCTTGATGCTGCTAGAACACACTGTACCCAGAATGAAAATTAATAGGAGAAATTCATTAAGTCATTGAACACATTACAATGTAATTTGGTTCATTTTAAAGGCAAGGGAAATTTAAAAATGAGACGGCTAGTGAAGGACAGCTGAGTGTTGTGCTGATTCCAAGGGAGAACCTGCATTTTCAGAGATTCTAAAGTTGCTAGTGTACATCATCAGGGAAACACAAATCAAAACCACCCTGAGATACCACCTCACGCCAGTCAGAGTGGCTAAAATGAACAAATCAAGAGACTATAGATGCTGGCAAGGGTGTGGAGAGACGAGCACCCTCCTACACTGTTGGTGGCAATGTAAACTGGTGCAGCCACTCTGGAAAACAGTGTGGAGATTCTCAAAAAACTATCAGTAAAACTCCCCTATGACCCAGCAATAGCACTGCTAGGGATTTACCCAAGGGGTACAGAAGTGCTGATGCATAGGGGCACATGTACCCCAATGTTCATAGCAGCACTGTCAACAATAGCCAAAACATGGAAAGAGCCTAAATGTCCATCACCTGATGAGTAGATCAAGAAGATATGGTATATTTACACAATGGAGTACTACATGGCAATGAGAAAGAATGAAATATGGCCATTTGTAGGAAAGTGGATGGACCTTGAGGGTGTCATGCTAAGCGAAATAAGTCAGGTGGAGAAGGACAGAAACCATATGTTTGCACTCATAGGTCTAACAGGAAAAGAGGAGAAACCTAATGGATGACCATGGGGAGGGGAAGAGGAAAAGCGAGTTGGGGAAAGAGAGGGATACAAAACTTGAGAGACTATTGAATGCTGAAAATGAACTGAGGGTTGAAGGGGAAAGGGGAGGGGGGGAAAGAGGTGGTGATGATGGAGGAGAGCACTTAGGGAAAGAGCACTAGGTGTTGTATGGAAACCAATTTGACAATAAACTAATTTTTTTAATTTAAAAAAATAAAAATAAAAATAAAGTATCATCCTTCAATAAAAATAAAGTTGCTAATGTGATCTAACTTCATTTGAGACTTTACTAAAATCATATAAAATACCTGCGTTATTTTGTTAAAATCACACGACGTTAAGGTTGCATTTTGACTCACAAATGGAAAGACAGAGGGGAGAAAGACAGAAGAGGTTTGAGGGGAAATAAATAGATAAGTGTAAAAAAAATGAAGGAACGGGTAAACAAAAGAGGCAAGTGTTCCTCACAGAAAGAAATGGCCAGTTATTGAAGTGAGGTCAGAAAGAAAAAGCATTCAACAAGCTTTTTCACTGAGAGTAAGTGAAGAGGTGGTAGGGAGGGAAAATGGGGTTAATTGGATCTTTGCACCAGATTGTGCTACTGAGAGAAGAGCGTTCCATCTTCCGTACGGAAGAGCGATCTTCTAAGTGGACAGCAGAAAAGAAGAAAGTGAAGGATTGATTGTGTCCACCAGACAGGAGTATATTAGGTGTTGAAATGTGAAGGCTATGATCTCACCCCAAATCCCATCCTAGCCAATCCTAGCCAAATGTACCTTCATTCCTAACCTCCCTTCCTCACCTGGGTTAGCAGGCAACATGGTGGAGATCCATTCCTCCGCGGTGAACTGCCACACTTGGTTGTCTTTCACGCGCCAGGATTCTGGCTCCTTAGCAAACACCACACAGCAGAATGGCTCTATTTTGAGTGCACAGACATATCCACACGGACTTCTTTCGTCACATACTGCAAATAATTTGTATGTGGATTTTATCTGCTTCTTCTGCCTACAGAAGTGATAGATCGGCAACTTCCTAATGGATTTTTTAATCTCTGTTTCTAACTTCTTAAGATCGTTCACCTCTGCTTTAAAGCCAATTACTTCTTTTTCTTCATTTAACCCAATAAACAAATATCCCCCATCAGTATTCGCAAAAGCAGAAACATACTGAGGGAGGATCTCTTTGATGCGTTGCAACCACTTTCCCGTTGAGAAGGCTTTCATTTCAACATGTGTGGATTCAGTAAAGGACACTTTTTCTCTGTAACTGAGCTGTGTCCTGTTAAAAAAGGCATCAGCCAAGTCCTTTATGTCACTCTCTTTTTGTACATCCAACTGTGGAGGCAATTTCGGTCCAGAACATCTCTCTCCAGTTTTGCTCTTGGCTTTGAGGAACTCCAGTGTATCAGTGGCACTCATCATATTTGTACATGTCACATCCCTTCTGTACAAATTGGTCCTCAAGGTGACAATCCGTAAACCAGAGATTTCTGAGCTCCATGACTTGACAAAAATTTGAAAATATTTACCTTGCTGCATAAAGATTAAGTATTTAGGAACAGATGGAAGAATATTTCCAACAGATTTTTCCAAATCTTGTCCTATTCCATCCTTTTGGTAACTATAGCTTTCATTCTCAATTTCAGCCTTGATTATTCCCCCTCCAGAATTCAGCAAAGTAATCACAGCTTGTAAGATGTTTTCATTCTGCTTCTTTCGTAGTTGACAATCTTTCATTTTGTTTCTATTCTTCGTCCCAAGAGTGACACTTCCCACGTTTAAAAGCATCCCAGCAGAGTTAATTTCCAAATAATCACTACTGTTTATTTTCTCAGTAGCCATTCAATTTCCAAGCAGAAATCCTTTCCTGTATAACAGAAAGAACAATGAATCTAGAACCTAGATCTAGACTCTAGAAGGAAAGACAGCATATTTTGTATGCTGAGGTGAACCAAGGACTATTCTTTGCTGTTATATTCCACTAGATGCTATGGAAAAGATACAGGTCGAAATCTCTTTTTTTGATAGATTTTCAGCTGAGACTATAATAATTTTTCTACCTGTGAAATTTTCAATATTTTTAAGGATACCACTTTTTAAAATAATCTCTACCTCAAGGCTCTTTGCAAGGGGACTTGGCCCTAAATTGTAGCAAGTCAGCAACTACAGTTGCACTGTTCTGTCTTCAGCTTCAGGATGTTATGGGCTTATACAGCAACACAAATTGAAATGGAATGAAATCACCCCAAAGGACTGAAGGAATGAAAAATCATCCCAACTGGTGTAATAACGAATTGTTTAAAAAACCAATGATGGTTTGATGCCAAGTAAAGGCACTAATCATCCCAACTGGTGTAATAATGAATTGTTTAAAAAACCAATGATGGCTTGATGCCAAGTAAAAGCACTGAGCACCCTTTGAAATATTGCCTGATTGAAGAAATAAAGTATATTTGAAACCTAAAAAAAATAATAAAATAAAATAATCTCTACACCCAGTGTGAGGCTTGAACTCACAACCTCGAAATCAAGAGACACATGGTCTACCAACTGACCCAGTCAGATGCCTAAATTTTTCAATTTTTTCTGATAATTTTATATGCCCATATTGTTTTTGATCCCATCTTTATCTCTGTTTATATCCCTTTTTGAACTCCTGATTTTCTTTCTCCTTCCCTCCAATAAGCCCCTCTAGGGAACTTATTTATGTATTTTATCTTCTCAGTGTTCCAAATTTTATATATTACTTATACTTTTCTTTTTAATGATTCCAACTTTTACCTTAATTTTCTCCTTTTCTTCAAGAGTCCTTCAGGAAAGTTCACAGTTAGGGGTCTAAAGACATCCAGGAATGTACCATGTGAATATTTTTCTGCTTGCAAGGATGAATTAGGTTCACAATTTTGGCCTGTTGACCTTAAGCAAGGTGGGCCAAGTTACTGTACCCTCTTCCTACCAGATATCCATATTTTCAGTGAGGTAAAATTCTTCTATACCAGATGTCTGCTTTAGTATAAGGGTCCCTAGTCCATTAGTTCTGTCCCTTTAAAGTCTACTGGGGTCACAATTTGCTATAGATGGCTTAGAGATTGTTGAGAGCAAGTCCATCCCAGGCAAGAATCACTACACTAGACTAGGAAAGGTCATGAAGGGGGCATAGTATTCTTGTCTCCTGCTGCTGGGCCAGGGTCCTGCGGAGGCTCAGCTTAAATGCTTGAATGTCAACTCTGCCTCTATAAATCCCTGGTCCTGTGCTTGAATGTTTGTGTCCCTCCACAATTCATCTAATCCTAAATAAGACTCCAGCTCCAGTAGAGCTGTCTATTTCCCCGGGAATTCTATCAAATATTTGGTTTATATGATTAGGAGCTCTGATGTTTGATGCGCACGTGTTTACAGGTATTACACCTTCTTGGTGAACTCGTTTTTTTCTCATTATATAACGTCTTCATCCCTTATAACCACTTTTGATTTAAAGATTAATTTGTCTGATATTAGTGTAGCAACCTCTGTTCTCTTTTGGTTACCAGTTGCAAGAAGAACTTTTTCCATCTTCTGCTTTAAACTGATGCATGTCCTTAAATCTAAAGTGAGTCTTGATACAGATGGCCAAGAGTCATGGAAAAAGATGCTCAACATCACTAATCATCAGGGAAATGCAAATCAAAACGACAACAAGAGGTCACCTCGCATCTATCAGAATGGCTAAAAATAAAAAGGCAAGGTTCGCGGGGCCAATTCTGGAGGCGAGATGCGCTGTGGAAATGAGGATTAATGGGCAAAACATGAACTACACTATGAATTTCTCCTGAAATTCTGATTTAAAGTTTACTTTTTCAAGATTCATTTTGAATTATGGAGATCATGTTCTACCTGTAACCTTTTATGGGAAGATTTCCTAAAGAGGCTTGGACCTACACCTGGAATGGCATGGATTTTAAAGTCATTATTTAAGATGTACTGTCTGTAGGACAGGGGTTGACTGAATACCTGCTTCACTGAACACCTGCTTCACATCACCTTTCACATTTTTTTATTGGAAAGTCAGCCGTTGGAGAATCATCTTGTTACCACCGGCAAAAATGCAAACACATCAAGACATTAAGAATGCCACAGTGGCCAGCAGTTAATGATGCAAGTGCTACTACACAAGCTTCGGCCAAGTTTTCAAGACAGTGTGCCTCACTAGCCACAGACCAGGAAAGATTGAACCTATCCTTTTTTGTCTCAGCTGTTCCTTAAATCAATGCAACCACTCCAAGTTAATGGGAATTGAAAAAAATTAAAATTAAAAAGACAAGAAAT
>NC_043716.1:21739582-21743857 GCF_006229205.1 Suricata suricatta
ATTGGTGCAGCCACTGTGGAAAACAATATAGAAGTTCCTCAAAGAATTAAAAATAAAATTGCCATATGACACAGTCATTCCACTACTGGGTATCTACTGAAAGGAAACAAAAACACAAATTTGAAAAGATACACGCAGTCGTGTGCATATTGCAGTGTTATTTATAATAGCCAACATAGGGCCATAACCAAAGTGACCACTGAGAGAAAAAAGGTAAAGAAGATGTGGTACACACACACACACACACACACGTGCATGCACACGCACATTGGAATATTACTCAGCCATAAAAAGGATGAAACTGAGTAATTTGTAATAACATAGATGGACCTAGAGGTTATTGCATTAAGTGAAATAAATCAGAATGGGAAAGAGAAATACTATATTATTTCACTCTTATGTGGAGAAAGAGAAAGACAGAGAGAGAGAGAGAGAGAGAGAGAGAAAGAAAGGAAGGAAGGAAGGAAGGAAGGAAGGAAGGAAGGAAGGAAGGAAGGAAGGAAGGAAGGAAGGAAGAAAGGAAGAATAATGAAAAAGGGAGGGAAAGAGGGAGGAAAGGAGAAAGGAGGGAAGGAAGGAAGGAAGGACGGACAGACCATATCCGTAAATACAGAAAACAATCTGAAGGTTGCTAGAGGGGAGAGAGTGGGAAGAATTGGTAAAATGGGTGAAGGGGAGTGGGAGATACAGGTTTCCAATATGGAATGAATAAGTCGTGGGAATAAAAGACACAGCATAATGAATACAGTCAATGGTATCCTAATAGTTTTCTATGGTACAGATAGTAGCTATGTGTGCAGTGTGCCAAGCATAATGTAAAAACTTGTCAAATCACTATGTTGTTGTATACCTGAAACTAATGTAATATGTTTGTCAACTACCCTCAAAATTTTTTAAATAAAAAGTATATAAAATAAATAAACTGAGTCTTTTTGTAACAACACATTGATGAATCCTGGCTTTTAAAATCTATTCTATTAATCTATGTCTTTTGTTTACCCAGGGTAATCCATTTATATTGAAAGTAGTAATAGATAGTGAAGATAGTGTTGACATTTTGTTGTATTTTCTGTATGTGTTCTAGCTTTTCTCCCTCAGAGTCTTCCTTATCGACTTCCTTTGTGTTTAACTAATTTCTCCCATAGTTTACCTTAGGGTTCATTCTTATGCTGTACTTTCTCAGTGTCTGGGCAAATGTAGAATAACACATATCCATCACTATCCTATCACACAGAGTGTTCTCACTGCCCTAAATATCCTCTGTGCTCTGCTAATTCTTCTTGTCCCAAATCCCCATCCCTGTCAAATAGTGGTATTTTTACTATCCCCATAGGTTTGCCTTTTCAGAGGGTCACTTGGAATCACACAGTATGTAACCTGTTCAAATTGACTGCCTTCATTAGTAAAATGCATTTATGTGCATTTAAGAGTCGTCTGGAAGGATATCATGATTGCTACCAAATTTTGGCAATTATGAATAGAACTGATAAAACATCCATATGCAGGTTTTGTGTGAATATAAGATTTCAACACTTTGGGGTAAATACCAAATATCAAGATTGCTGCATTATATAATAACAGTATGTTTATAAGAAACTGCCAAACTGTCTTGAAAGGTGGCTATACCATTTTACATTCCACCAGAAATGAATAAGAGTTCCTGTTGCTCCATATCCTTATCAATATAAGATGTTGTCAGTGTTCTGGATTTGAGACATTCTAATAGGTATGTAGTGTTATCCCACTGCATTAATTTGCATGTCACTGATGTCATCTGATGTAGAAGATATTTGCCATCTGTATATCTTCATTAGAGAGATATTTATAAGGTCTTCAGCTAATTTTAAAAATGATTTTTAATGTTTCTTTCTTTTCAAGAGGGAGAGGGGCAGAAAGAGAGAGAGAAAGGGAGATACAGAATCTGTATCTGAGCTGTCAGCACGGAGCCTGACATGGGGCTTGAACTCACAAACCATGAGATCATGACCTAAGCCAAAGTTGGACACTTACCTGACTGAGTCACCCAGGCGCCTTTTCAGTTCATTTTTTAATGGAGTTGTTTGCTTTATCATTGTTGAGTTTTCATAATTTTTTGTATAGTTTAGATAACAGGACTTTATCAGATGTGCCTTTTACATTTTCTCCCAATTTACGCCTTGCTTTTTCATTCTCTTGACATCGTCTTTTACAGAGCAGTTTTTAGTTTTAGTGAAGTCAAGCTTCTCAATTCCTTATTTCATGGACCATGCCCTTGGTGTTGTAGCTAAAAAGTCATCACCATACCCAAGGTCATCTAAGTTTTCTCTTAAATTATTTCCCAAGATATCCATACTTTTGAATTTTTACAGTTAAGTCTGTGAACCATTCGAGTTAATTTTTATGAAGTGGGTAAGATCTGTTTCTAGATTCATTTTGGGTGAGGAGATGTGTGTGTCCAGTACTTCTGGCACCATTTGTTGAAAAGAGTATCTTTCCCCCATTGGATTGCCTTGTTCATCTGCCAAAGATCAGTTGATCGTATTTATGTGGGTCTCTGTTCCATTCCTTTGATCTATTTCTATTCTTTGCCCACTACCGTCCTGCCTTCATAGCTGTACTTTATTAAACCTGCAATCAGTCAGATAGCATCAGCCCTCCAACTTTGTTCTCCTCTTTAATGTTGTGTTGGCCATTCGGAGTCATTAGCTTCTTCATATGAGCTTTAAAAACAGTTTGTGGATATCCACAAAGCATTTTTCTGGGATTTTGACTGGGGATTGCATTGAATCTACAGATCAGGTTGGGAGGAACTGAGATTTTGACAATAGTGACTCTTTCTATCCGTGACCATGGAATATCTCCATGTTTAAAAAACTCTTCTTGGATTTCTTTCATCAGAGCTTGCTAGTCTTCTTCTTATAGATCTTTTACATGTTCTGGTAGACTTATACCTAAATATTTCATTTTGGGGCACTGCCAATGTAAACAGTAGTATGTGCTACATCTCAAATCCCACTTGTTCCCTGCTCTGTACAGAAAAGTGGTTAAGTTTGCATCTTCCCCTTGTATCCTTCAATGTTACTCTAGTGCTTATCAGTCCCAGGAGTTTGGGTTTTGTTTTATTATCAATTCCTTTGGATTTTCTATAGAGGTGATTGTGTTGTCTGTGGACAAAGACCGTTTTATTTCTTCCATTCCAATATGTATACCCTTTATCCATTTTTCCTATCTTACTCCATTAGCAAGGACATCCTGTACAATGTTGAAAAGGAGTGATGAGAGGGAACAACTTTGCCTCCTATTTGATCTCAGTGGAAAAGCGTCAAGTTTCTCACCATTAAATATGATGTTAGCCATAAGATTTTTGTAGATATTCCGTTTCAAGTTGAGGATGTTTCCCTCTGTTCCTAGTTTACTTTTAATCATAAGTAGGTGTTAGATTGGGCCAAATGTTTTTCCTGATCTCTTTAGCTCTTTGTTCATTTTTATCACTTTTAGCTCCTTGAGTATTTTATGAGCTCTCCTAAAGCTTTCATCTAGTATGTCTAATGTCTGGGTTTCTCAAAGACAGGTTCTGCCATTTAACTTTCTTCTTTTGCATTGGTAATTATTCCCTGTTTCTTTTTATACCTTGAGAGATTTTTGTTGAAAATCAGGCATCTAAAAAAAAAAAAGCCACCTCTCTTAGTCTTTGTAGCCTCGTTCTATGCCAGAGAAGTCCTTCACTGATTAGCTGAGCATGCTCTGAACATAGGGAATTGTCTCAATGGAAGCTTAAGGTCTTTTCAGGTCTTCTGTATTGTGCTGCCAAAGTGAGCACTTTTCAGCTCTTCTGAACATGAGTCCTGTCTGTGGCTTACTCACTTCCTCTATATATAAGAGCTGTTTATGCATGCCTTCATTTCCCAATGAATCTCAACTCAGATCCTCCTCTGGGTTTCACATGGTTCTTGCATGTCTCCAGCTGTAATCTTTTTTTCTAAATATCTGCAAATCTGTAATCTCCCTGAAGGCTTCATGAGCAGTGGCTACCACTTTTCCTCCTCACCTGAGAACTGAATTGGGCACTACAGAGAGTAATCTCTCTGCACTCAGTCAGATTAGAACAGGACAAAGAAGGTCTATTCTGCCACCTACAGTTCAAGGAAGGGAACGGAGCTCCTACCTCTTCCAGACCAAAAGGCTGCCACACTGGGGAGTGGCTAAAATAAAGGCAAGTAAAAAGTCATAGATAATTATTTTTGTTAAATAATAAGTTTAAAAACCTTAACTGCTGCATAACCTCATATACAGTAA
>NC_043716.1:21743957-21749571 GCF_006229205.1 Suricata suricatta
TATATATACACAATGGAGTACAATATGGCAATGAAAACGAATGAAATCTGGACATTTGTAGCAAAGTGGATGGACCTGAAGTGTGTCATGTTAAGTGAAATAAGTCAGGCAGAGAAGGACAGATACCATATGTTTGCACTCATAGGTCTAACTGGAGAAACCTAACAGAGGGCCATAGGGAGGGGAAGGGGGAAAGAGAGTTGGGGAGAGAGAGGGACACAAAACATGAGAGACAATTGAATACTGAAAACGAATTGAGGGCTGAATGGGGATGGGGGAGTAGGGGGTGATGGTTGGGGGGGCACTTGTGGGGAGAACCACTGGGTTTTATATGGAAACCAAGTTGACAATAAACTAAAAATTAAGATCTTGATACATCTGGTCAAATGGCTCTGTATCTTTTGGGAGTAGGAGGCTATGGTTCCAAGTATATTAGTAGGCAGCACCATTTCTTCAGAGTTGCCCAAAATGCTCAGGGCTGAGCCAACAGGAAGCTGCCTTCATAAGAAATCCTGGGACCTAGTCATTCATTCAAATAGGCCCCATGGGCCTGTGTGCCTAGAAGATAGCTTTTGAACATGATCCTGAAGGATCCTGCAAGGTCCACTCAAAAGAGATACTAACAGTAGAAGACTCTAGTCCTGGTTGATGAACAATGAAGTCAGGTAAGCACAATCATTTAAATTGAAAACTTAATAATAGTCTTGGGCACTGGGGTGGCTCATTTAGTTCAGCTTCTGACTACAAATTTTGTCTCAGGTCATGATCTCATGGTTCATGAGATCTATCCCTGCACTGGTCTCTGTACTGACAGCATAGAGCCTGTTGGGATTCTCTCTCCCTCTATCCCCCTCCCACACTCATGCTTGCTCTCCCACAATAAATAAAACATAAATAAATAAATCTTAATAATAGCCTTAATGTGGCCTAGTTATGCAAAAAAGCAGATGTATATACCTGCTACGCTATGCTTTCTCCACAGTATTATAGCACAATTAATGTCCTTTACATCCAACTTCTTTTGTATTCAGGAATACTTAATATTTTCAACATATTTAGAATACTTTCATTAGAAATATAAGGCAATGGGATTATCTATCAGGTTCTAAAAGTACCCATGAATTAAATCACTTCTATCCCCGTCTTAAAAAACAAAACAAAACCTTGAATCGCATTGCTATTTCAGCTTTCTTACAATTAGGAATTAAGACCAAGGTACACCAAATTCTGAGCATGGAAATAATTTGTTAGACATCTGGTTTATTCAAACATTAGATCTCCTGAAGACAGCATTAACAGAGCTCATAGAGGAGGGGTGAAAAAGAAAAAACAAACAACCCATCCAGCACCTGCTTCACTGCAAATTTCCAGGGGACAAAATGTCTGCATTCTGTACTTCAGTCTCACCCTACAGCATCCATATGTGTTTGATCTGACTAACCTGAATAGGAGGTAAGAACCTTTCTATACATCAATTTGGCACGTAGCATTAGTGACGCAACTTTCAGAAGCATTCTGAGGCACAAGAAATAGCACTGCCTGCAGTGAGAGTCTTTGATAATCAAAGAAAAGTATCTGTTTATGTCTTCCGCCCAATTCTTCACTGGGTTATTTGTTTTTCAGGTGTGGAGTTTGGTGAGTTCCTTGTAGATTTTGGATACTAGCTCTTTATCTGATATGTCATTTGCAACTATC
The DNA here is from genome assembly GCF_006229205.1 of Suricata suricatta. NCBI lineage: Eukaryota > Metazoa > Chordata > Mammalia > Carnivora > Herpestidae > Suricata > Suricata suricatta. The sequence continues at coordinate 21,745,653 of NC_043716.1, forward strand.
TTTTCTCATCCTGTCGGGTGCCTATTAGTTTTCTTGGTTGTTTCCTTTGCAGTGCAGAAGCTTTTTACCTTGATGTGGTCCCGATAGTTCATTTTTGCTTTCATTCCCTTGCCTTTGGGGATGTGTTGAGTAGGAAATTGCTGCGTTTGAGGTCAAGGAGGCTGTTTCCTACTTTCTCCTCATACACTGTTGGTGGGAATGTAAACTGGTGCCGCCCCTCTGGAAAACAGTGTGGAGGTTTCTCAAAAAACTATCCATAAAACTCCCCTATGACCCAGCAATAGCACTGCTAAGGATTTACCCAAGGGGTACAGAAGTGCTGATGCATAGGGGCACATGTACCCCAATGTTCATAGCAGCACTGTCATCAATAGCCAAAACATGGAAAGAGCCTAAATGTCCATCATCTGATGAATGGATCAAGAAGATGTGGTATAGGGGCGCCTGGGTGGCTCAGTCAGTTAAGCATCTGGCTTCGGCTCAGGTCAGATCTCACGGTTCCTGGGTTCGAGCCCCGTGTCAGGCTCTGTGCTGACAGCTAGCTCAGAGCCTGGAGCCTCTTTCAGATTCTGTATCTCCCTCTCTCTCTGACCCTCCCCTGCTCCAGCTGTCTCTCTCTGTCTCTCAAAAATAAATAAAAAGCATAAAAAAATTTAAAAAAATAAAATAAAAGAAGATGTGGTATATATATACAATGAAGTATTACATGGCAATGAGAAAAAATGAAATATGGCCATTTGTAGCAAAGTGGATGGACCCCGAGGGTGTCACACTAAGCAAAGTAAGTCAGGCAGAGAAGGACAAATACCATATGCTTGCACTCACAGGTCTAACAGGAGAACAGGAGAAACCTAATGGAGGACCATGGGGAGGAGAAGAGGGAAAGAGGGTTGGGGGGAGAGAGGGACACAAAACCTGAAAGACTATTGAATACTGAAAACAAACTGAGGGTTGAAGGGGGAGGGGGGAAGGGAAGTGGTGGTAATGGAGGAGGGCACTTGTGGGGAAGAGCACTGGGTGTTATATAGAAACCAATTTGACAATAAACTATTTTAAAAAAGAAAAAAGAAAAGTATATCACTAAATATATTCTTACAAAGAGAAAATACAAGACTTTTGCCAAAGGACCATTTTACGTATCAGGAAATGTCACAATGAGAGTCTATGAATTAAAACACTAATTGCTATATTCAACTTTCAATCGATTCTGAAGTTATACTGTGGTATTAAAAGATAGAGGAAAAAACCTATTTTAATCAAAGTGGAATTTGGGGAAGAAAGGAAGGAGTAACACAGAAGACTAGCTACACGATTTTGGTTAACTCATTTAAAAAAGGTCAAACATTTTCAGTCAAATTTTATTTTTAAAAAATCAGCATATCGCCTTGACAAGTCAAGAACCGCATCTAAAAACGCACTTGACAATAAAGCACATCTGAGTATGGAGCGAAAAATGTTTTCCAAAAAATCATCAAATAGATCCTCTCCAAATACCCAAATAATCACTTCTGCAGGCCTTTTACTGAGTGGAATCAGGAGGAACTGAAGATTTATTGCCGTGAAAGCAAATCTGTAACACAGTAGTATGAATCGTGGGTATTAAACATAATCAACTGAATCAAGTTAAGGAGTTCAAAACCTAACAGGAAATTTGTGTGTGTGAAAGGCGATAAGCCAGATGAACCAAGAGCAACTGAGAGATCTAACCTGTTCAATGAGACCAGACATTATGTTAAATCTTTGTTTTTAAAGGCAATTAAAAATTACAGTTTCAACAGCATATAGACCAAATTAAAAAACTGTAGAAACCAATTAAAACTATATTCAAAGAGCAATGTTTTTTTTTCAGCTCAATTTCAGCACCCCAAGGGGAAAAAACCCATCCATGACCATCATAGATGAAAACAAAATGTCATTGGAATCGGTTAATTTTCCCCAAGTAGGTATAAAGTCTATGTACAAATTTGATACTATACTATAACAAATTGTATTTCTCATAGTTCGAATGTAATTACCTTTCAACTCTGTTTAATATAGTTTTTCTTAAATTGTAAAAATGTTGTTTTTACATACTTCTGAAACCGTTTCCGGTTCTTCTTCACTTCTTTTTATATCAATATCTAATATATACTGGTTACCAGTCCTAATAAAAAAAAAAAGTCTTACAAATCTCTTCATTAGGACAACCCATTGAGCAGAAGTTATGAATCTGCAAGCAAATCATGAAAGGCACAGCTCCCCTGAAAACACATTTTTGTTGACTGCTTCATTGAATATTCTTAACAACGATTCTTGATGAACAACTCTTTCCATCCTGTAAGCATAGTGTACACAGTCTCGCTGCTCTGTGGATTTATGTCCTTGAACAAGAAGCCTGGTTCACAGATAGTGACAAGCCTAATCAAAAAAAGTCTTAGAAATCTCTTCATTAGGACAATTCATTCAGCAGAAGTTAAGACTGTGCAAGCAAACCATGAAAGGCACAGCTCACCTGACCACACATTTTTGTTTATTGCTTCACTGAATATTCTTTACAATGATTCTTGATGAATGACTCTTTCCATCCTGTAAACATAGTGTGCACAGTCTCGCTAGTCTGTGGATTCACATCCTTGAACAAGAAGCCTGGTTCACAAAACCAGAAAGACTATTGAATACTGAAAAGGAACTCAGGGTTGAAGGCGGGGGTGAAGGGAGGTGGTGGTAATGGAGGAGGGCACGTGTGGGGAAGAGCACTGGGTGTTATATGGAAACCAATTTGATAATAAACTATTTTTTAAAAATGTAGCAGAAATGTGTGCTTAGGTAGCCCAATCAATTCATACGTTTCTCTTCCTTCCTTCCTTTCTTTCTTTCTTTCTTTTTTTTTTTTTTTTTTTTTTTTTTTTTTTTTTTGTAAATTTGGTCTCAGAATATTTCTGGTAGAGGGACATTCTGAAGAAGCCACTGCCTGGACGGGTTTCCATTGCAGTCTCTTATGCAGGGCACCTTGGCTCTCCTCTTCAATGGCTTTATCCAGGCACTGATGACAATTCACATGATGCAGGGTTAATTTCACTAGGTCATACTCCCAAAGCTGGTTGCCTTTTAGGTGGTGCCAGTTGAGCACTGTGACTGGGTCATTATGTTTGGAGACATCCAAGCAAAGGTCATCTGTTCTCATTTCTTTGTTGACAGTCTAACAGAAAACCTGGTTCCGTCCATTACCATGACAGTTAAAAAATCCAACAATTTTGTTCTCTTTTCTAGCCATGTCATCTAGACACTGATTTGTCTCTACATATCTTATCTCTCCCAAAGAGAAATAGCGATGTGGAATCTGGGAATCAGGATAAAAATTCTCTAGGTGCCAAGAGAAAGGTTTGCATTGTAGTTTGTGTCTCAGTCCAAGTCTTGATGATATATCTCCATAGTCTCTCTTTGTAACACCTGAAGAAATTATATAGAAGAAATTCTTGAACTCATCCATCCACGCTTCTGCAAGTTGCCTGTTGTTTTTATTGATAATCTGTTCTGTGCCTCCGAGAAACGTGTACTGTGTGGATTTCCAAAATACACGCTGGACATGTGAGCAGGTAACAATCTCCAAAGTTCCTCCACACTGCCAAATCCTAAAGGAAATCTCTAGGTTTTCTCCTGCCCAAATATCCATTCCAGCATCATATGTTCCAGTCTCCTGGAGTAATCTCTGTCTGTTGAAGACAGCCCTCTTGGCATTGTAGGTGTTCTGATAGGAAGAGTCAGATCACCTTTCCTTCTGTCCATTTCTCTTAGGGGAACAGGAGACCAGTGAAAAGTGAGTTTCCAGTTGAAGCCACCATAGGTCATATCAGAGCCTGCCATGTACTCAAAAGTATCATTGCTGATCATATCAGTGATAGGACATACCACTGTTTTCCTGTCCTGTTTGATCCTGGCT